>NC_038042.1:24333523-24702316 GCF_002211085.1 Panicum hallii
CAAGGAGAAGAGAAGTATAAATGTTTCCAAGAGGATTCTAAAGGAATTCTACGGTTTAAGGGACGTATGGTTGTACCCAAGAACCATCAGCTTCGTAAGCAAATAATGGATGAAGCACATCTATCTAAGTTTGCTATGCACCCTGGTAGTACGAAGATGTACCAAGATTTGAAACGAAATTTTTGGTGGACTCGTATGAGAAGAGAAATAGCAAAATACGTTTCTGAGTGTGATGTTTGTCAGAGAATTAAGGCCAGTCATTTAAGGACTTCTGGTACACTGCAACCTTTATCTATTCCTTCTTGGAAGTGGGAAGATATCAGTATGGATTTTATCATAGGATTACCCAATACTTCTCAAAGCATGATTCTATTTGGGTAATTGTGGATAGATTAACCAAGACCGCTCATTTTCTTCCAGTGCATACCACTTACACTGCTAGGAAGTATGCGGAAATATATCTAGACCAAATCGTTCGTCTCCATGGGATACCTAAAACGATCATCTCTGATCGTGGAGCACAATTTGTTGCCCGTTTCTGGGAACAGTTTCAACAAACTCTTGGAACCAGATTAATCCGAAGCTCCGCATATCATCCGCAGACAGATGGGCAAACAGAAAGAATCAACCAAATTCTAGAAGATATGCTTCGGGCTTGTGTAATCCAGTACGACAAGCATTGGGACAAGTGCTTAGCCCTGGCAGAATTCTCCTATAATAACAGCTATCAGTCAAGTATTAAAATGGCTCCTTTTGAAGCCTTATATGGTCGTCAATGCAGAACCCCTTTGAATTGGTCTCAGACTGGTGAACGCGAAATTTTTGGACCTGATCTTGTTAATGAAGCTGAAGAAAAAGTAAAGATCATACGGAATAATCTTAAAGCAGCTCAGTCAAGACAGAAGAGCTACGCAGATAAAAGAAGAAAACCCATACAGTTTGAATTGGGTGATTTCGTATACCTACGAGTGTCTCCTACTCGAGGTGTTCAACGTTTTGGTATCAAGGGCAAACTCGCTCCTCGCTACGTTGGTCCTTTTGAAATCCTTGAAATTTGTGGACCCGTAGCCTATCGACTACAACTTCCTCCTCAACTAGCAACCATTCATAACATCTTCCACGTATCTCAGCTCAAGAAATGTATTCGTGTTCCTACCGAAATCATTGATACACAAAGTATCGACATCGAGCCAGATCTTTCTTATAAGGAACTTCCAATCAAAGTTTTAGATACCAAGGAAAGAAGTACTAGAAGAGCAACGATCAAAATGTTTAAAATCCAATGGGATCATCATACAGAGGAAGAAGCTACCTGGGAAACCGAAGACTATCTTCAGAAGAACTTCCCAGACTTTCTCAGAAATTCTTAGGTATCTATGCTTTTATCACCTCATTCTTGTAATCTCGGGACGAGATTCCTTTTAGGGGGGAAGGTTGTGGCACCCTAGGTGTCAATTAGATCAAATCAATAGAAATAATGTTTGGTATGTGTGAAATTGTGTGGAAATCTAGCAAAATTTTGAAATTAAGGGTATTTGTGTAAATTTAGGAAAATACAGACCCTTTTATGTAAATTAGTTGGGACATAAAGTAACTTTCCAAAAATTACCAAGGGTTAAAGTGAAAAAGTGAATGTCATCATGATCAGCATTAAATGCTTGCAGATAAGCCCAAAAAGTTATAAAATTTGCTTTATTAGGACAAATTTTTGTAAAATTTGATTTGAATGTAAAATGGTGAAATAAAACTGTGTACTTTAAGTTTTTGAGCTTAAGCTCTGAAGCAAAGTTATAGGTCTTGAAAAGTTTTACAACTTTCATTTTGACCATTTTCTCATCTGAGCTTTGTTTTAAAAGTTATAAACTCTTTACAATGCAGTCCCTGTAATTCTTTGGTTTCGCAAATCAGTCCTCGGCTCTTTCTTCTTCCTTCTTCCTCCTCTGGCATCTCCCCTGCTTCTCTGCTCCTCTACTGCCGCGCCGCCGCCCACCTTTCCCGGCCGCCCCTCGCCACCTCCTGCTCCTCCCTCGCCTACGTGCCTCCCCACCGTCCCTCCACCGCCCTGTTTTTCTCTGTTGGCACCTCGCCCGAGCGCCACGCTGCCTGCGGTTCTGCAAGCACCGCCCGCCGGCGCCTCTACCGGCCGCCGTGCTCCTCTAGTTTCCCTCCCCCGTAGCGGCTCAGAGCCAAGGCTCAACTCGCCCTGGCTTTTCCCCTCCATCCCCATTGCCTATAAAAGGGCTGATCGGACCACCTCGCGCACGCCCAGTACCTCGCCGCCCACCATTAGTGCCGCCAAGCTCGGTCCACCGTGGAGCTTCCCCCTCCGCCCTCTCCCTCCCCAAATTGACAGCGCCTTCACCTTCCACGGCCTCCACCGCATCCTCCCGACCCGGCCCCTCCTTTCCCCGGACGCCGGAGCGCCGCCGCCGCAGCTCACCCCGGCCGCCGGCTCGGCCTCACGTCGGCCACCCATCTCCGGTCATCTCAGGCCCGCCCAAGAGCACTGGTGCGTAGCCCGTAGTGTCCTCATGCTTTTCCTCCCCTTGCCCCTCACCGCCGGCGAACTACTTGGCCGGAATTTGGCCGGCCCGAGCCCCCCCACCGCCGGCCATGAACATGGACCCAATTGCTTCGATTGAAATTTTTCCAGGGGGTTATGTGTTAAATGTAGGGGCTGGTTTGTAAAGAAGTGACTGTTATTTCATGTGTGTGCATACTCTGTCTTGTAAAATTCGTAGTAATTCACAGAAAAATCCAAAAATGGCAAAACTAGTTTTGTTAGAAACTAGATTACCAACTCTATAACTTTTGTTAATATAGTTTAGTTTGAAACAAAATACTTTTACCTCTACTTTAAACCCAAGATTAAAGGGTAGTATATGCTTAACTTTAATATTTCATGCTTTATTGCTTATGAAGTTTGGCATGAATGTTCTATAAGCTCTAGGTAACTTTGTGCAAAGTTTCAAACTCAAATCAAATATAAACTTAACTTCTTTTAATTTGAATCTTCAAATTTAAAATATAAACTAAACCCATTGTATAACCTTTTCCAATTGGGATCTTTTGTCATTCCCTAATGTGTTAATGCTTGATGTGTAAATAAATTTTCAAGAGTTTATTATCTTTTGCTTAAAATGTTGAAATTAAATTTGGGTTTAGCTTCAAATTTAAATATTTCAGTTCTTGTTTGCAACAATTGAGCAATATCTTTACAATTTCTTTGTAAATGGTGTTGCAAACCTAAACCCTCTTAATTTTAGGAATTAGTGTGTTTATTTAAAATAATCCACCATGCTACTTAAGGTAGATAGATAAATATTTAGGGTAACTAACCATGTTGCTTAATGTGACTAAGTAAATTATTTAATACTCGATAAATGACTGCCCAGTATGAGAGTTGTGTTGTTTGCTAGTGTGTAATGTTGAATGTATTGGATTGCAACTTTATCGTGAAATAGAATATAGATTTATGCATTTCCTAAGCTGCATCCTTTTGATTACATATAGACTCGGCGTTTCTCGCTGACGGTGACTATCAGATCCTCCAAGAACCTGAAGTGGAAATCTCTGAAGCCGCCGGGAACCTCACTGAGGAATTAACTGAAGCCCCGAACCCGAATTCGGGAGAATTTATTAATAGTTCTGACCCCAACCCCGCCAGTGAAGGCAAGCCCCGGACATATCCCATTATTTTCTATACACTGCAACTTATGTTTATTTATTTGTATTTATGCATTAAGTCTAGGAATTGTAATGAAACCCTAGATGCATACTTCTAGGAACCAATGTGCTGAATATTAGAACCTGAGTCCGACTAATGCTATGCTAATAGGACCGGTAGAAGTCGAGTGATTTCCTGTCACTCGCGCGACATAGGAATTGATTATCTTCATTCCTGCAATCACTATAAGGATGACGGACGGGGTATGTGTAATTTCATGGAAGAAAGTGATACCCCGTCTGTGTTGATGAATTTGGTTAAGGTCGCAGTGTGTGGTAGTGGTAGTTAAGCGTTTGAAAGTACTAGCCACATGCCGCGAAATATGGTAAGCGGTAAGCCTAGTAACCAATCGGCCCGGCAAGTGGACTCGTCCCCCACCACTCGACTTTTATTTTATGTTTACACGCACCGACTGTGAGAGTATGTTCTGCAGAGCAGACAGGAATACGGTCATGTAGTCGCGCTACAGACGTATGTCCTGCACATTGGATGTGCGTATAGTCCAGCAGTCGCTTGTGGTGGCTTTGTTCCACGACCCGGAATGAAAGGCAAACGGTTGCTTCGGAACGACCTGTTGGTGTTCCAAGCGTGTGAGTTAGGTTTACCTTGCAAGGGTTAAAATTCGATTCAGAATCGTCCGCCTCTCACGAAGTTTGAGACTGCTTATCTCTTTTACCACATAGAGTAAGAAGAGCAATGTTATGATTATCAAAGATGATGTTTGATTAAAGAATTGTACCATGCTTGAAGTAGTTATAGGTGCTTACCTAGAATGGTTAAAAGAACTAGAATCTGAAAGTTAAAATATGAATTAAGGACCTACTCTTTACGGCTTTTCAGCAAAAACTGAACCAGAACTTTTACAAAGCCTGCATGGTCTAGTTATGGGCTAAGTATACCCAACCCCGGGTAAGTCTTGCTGAGTATTAGTATACTCAGCCTTGCTAGTTATGTGTTTTTCAGGTAATGTCTCTGAAGTCCCTACTTACCCTACGCCTTGGCCTTCTGCTGTGCCTGATGGTTGGTCCGTGGAGTGGGAACCGTCCCCGGCCAACACCGACCCTAGCGAGTAATGTCATGCTCGGGCTTAGCATGATGTTAATACTGTCGACGTGTATAATTATCGTACTTTAATTTCCGCTGCTAAGAACTCAACTGTTTTAAATGGTTTGTAATCACTTCTAGCACTCTAGTACTTGTGTTACTCTGCAAACTTTTGTAATATAAGTGTCTGTTATGTAAAATATGATGGTGATTGTATCTCTGGACTCACCTTCGTGTGAGGTAACCTTATTTGATCCTGTGTTCGGTGGTTTATCGGGACGTTACCCGACAGGCCAAGGGATTATACCGTTTGAAGCACGTTGGTGGCCTCGGAATTGGACTCGCGTACTTGAGCCGGTATAATTCAGGTTGGTTCTGCCACAGATTCTGAATCGAATTTCACAACCTTGCAAGGGTAAACATAACTCACACGCTTGGAACATCCAATGATCGTTCCAAAGCAACCATTTGCCTTTCATTCCGACTCGTGGATCAGTGCCACCACAAGAGACTGTAGGACCATACGCACATCCAATGTGCAGGACGTACGTCTGTAGCGCGACTACAAGACCGTACTTCTGTCCGCTGTGCGGAACGTACTCCCACACATCGGTGCGTGTGAAAAACCAAATTACGAGTGGGGGGGTATGTCGACTCCTCGGGCCGATTGGTTACTAGGCTTACCGCTTACCATATTTCACGGCATGTGGCTAGTACTTTCAAACGCTTAACCACCGCTACCACACACTGCGACCGTAGCAACTTTTATCAACACAGACGGGGTTTTTATCAAGGTCATGAATCATAATCACAACCCCGTTTGTCATCCTTATAGTGGTTGCAGGAATGTAAACATTTCAATTCCTATAAAGCTCACGAGTGACAGGGAATCACTCAACTTCTACCGGTCCTATTAGCTTAGCAGCTAGTCGGACTCAAGTTCTAGTATTCAATGCATAGGTTTCTAGAAATATGCAACTAGGGTTTCAAACACAATTCTTAGAAACTTAAATGCACAAGTATATATACATGAATATATAGATTGCAGTGTAATAAAAATAGCGGTTTATGTCCGGGGCTTGCCTTCGTTGGTGGGGCTGGGGTCAGAGATGTCAATACTAAAATTTCCTAACCGGGGTTTGAGGCTTCAGTTATATCTCCGATGATATTCCCGGGGTCTTTAGAATTATCCCCTTCTAGTTCCGGGATTAGCTGGTAGTCTCCGCCAGCGAGAGTTGTCGAGTCTATATGATATGCAAACATTACGGTTACGGAAATGCATATGTTTTTATTTTATTTCATGATAAAGTTGCAATCCAATAATTCAATAGTCAAAGCATCACAAAGCAAGGATTTGAATTCTAAGGTCTCTAATCTACTTCTTGTAAATTAACTTATGGTAACAAGTTTGATTTTTATTTTGAAATCCACAAAGGCTATGGCCTTGAATTTTTGTGGGTAAGCTTATTGCTAACAGATAAGCTTACTATGAAATTTTCCTAATTTTCTGAAAAGAGAAACTAAAGTATTTGAATTAAGTTCAAATTTTAAGTTTAAATTCAAATTTTAGACAAAACAGTGCCATAATTTCTTGAAATCTTTACCATGAACTACTCAATTACAAAGCATCCTATGGTAAAAAGATCTAATCATGAAAACCCTAGTAACATGCTTGAATAAATTTAAATCATTTCAAGCTTGATTTGCATAAGTTTACATTAGTTTAAGCTAGGGTTCAGTACTGTAGGTGAAATTTGCATACAAGCTCACTCATACCCTAAACGGACTACACACCAAAAATCACAAGCAATAGAGCTAGCGTGCAAACGTTATACATAAGATACCCTTTTTTAAAACTTTAAAATAACTATAAAAGTATTTAGCTTCAAACCAAACTTTAGTAACAAAAGTTGTAGAATTTACTTCAAGGATTCAAACAAAACTGGTTTGACACTTTTCTGAATTTCCGACGAATTTCTACAAATTTCTAAAGATCACTGATTTTGAATTGAGGGGGGGGGGGACTGGAATCTTGCAGTCAGACCCTCAGAAAGAATTAAATCAAAGCAATTGGGTCCTTGGCTTGTCGGGGAAGAGAAGCCGAGATGCGTCGGCCAAACTCCGGCGGCGACGGTCACCGGCGGCGAGGGGGAACTGGCCAGGAAGGTTCAGGGGACTAAGGCGAACCTTGCTGGGGGTGATGTGCAAGTCGGAGTTGACCGGAGGAGGTGGAACGGCGGCAACCCGAAGCAGCAGCAGTGGAGCTTGATCACGGCGGTGGTGTTCCGACGTGCTGGAGCTTGGAGATGGGTGGGGGTGTGGTCTAGGAGCTACGCCGGGGTGATGTGGTTCGGGTGGTACGCTTGTCGAGGGCAGAGAACGACGGGAGCGGCGGGTCGACGGTGAGCCGAACGGCAGCGGAGAGGAACCGAGACGGCAAGCATCGGTAGAGCAATCTAGTGGGGAATTGGCATCCGGGTAAGTTCGGGGAGCACCGGCGGGCGATGAGGAAGCTTGTTCAGGGGTCAATTTGAGCAGGGGCAGGCTGACGACGGCTGCCCACGGGGAGCAGAGCTCGCCGGGGACGAAGGATGGGCGGCAATGGCGGATCCGGGGCTTGCGACCTTGTTCTGCGCTTATGAAGTGGTATAATAGCACAACAGTGAGCTCAGGAAGCGCCGGGGCATTTATAGGCTGCTGGAGTGCTGGCCACAGCGACGGCGAGGTGGCGGCTCGGTCGGGCGACGGAGGTCCTGTGGAGTAGTCGAGCAGAGGAAGAGGAAGGAAACAGTGGGCGTGTGAATGGGTAGAAGAAGTCAAGGTGCATCCTGGGGCGTGCTTCAAGATCAGGAGAATGCACGGTGAGCAGTAGCTGCTGTTGGCGGCCGACGACGGGCGTGGCGGCGGTCGCACAGAACTCGGCAGAGGCAGGGCGACGTGGAGCGCGTGGGAGAAGGCCAGAGGGGAGGGGCTAGAGCGGCGGCCGGCTTGAAGACAGTGCGTGGGAGCTACCAGAGTAGAAAATGGCGCCGGTAGAGCGGCAGCGGCGGTGAGCGGCGGCGGCGGTGAGCAGCGGCGGCGAGGGCCAGCAGAGAGGGGCTAAGACGGTGGGCGAGCTCGGGGGCGACGCGTGGAGCGGCGCTGGAGCAGGGGGTAGCCTCGGGCGGTGTGGCACGATGGCCTGCGGCGGCGCTGTCGCGCGGCAGAGGAGGGGACAGAGGAAGAAGAAAGGGGGAGGGGGCGCCAGGGACTAGATTGTAAGCTTTAAAAACTTCAAGGACCTCACTGTAAAGTGAGGTTTCCTCACTATTTTATACCTCAAATGAGAAAATGGTCAACATAAAAGTTGTAGAACTTTTTAAACCCTACAACTTCTATTTAGGGTTCAATTTCAAAAGCTCAAGGGATGGAGTTTTATTTTAAAACTTTAGACTCAATTCAAACTTTTCAAAGTTTTTTGTCCTTAGTTAGGTAAATTCCATATACTTTTGGATTGAATTGCAAGTTTAGGTAATGTAATGATGACTAACACTTTTACACTTTGAACCCTAGTCAAAATTGGAAGTTACATGTGTAATTTAAACACTTTGCATAAAAGGACTTATATTCTTGAAAATTCACACTTAGGTCCTTATTTTCACACATTCATTCATTTTCACACAATTCAATTACACGCATTACACATTCCTTTCCCTAGTGTGTTATAATTTTGACACCTAGGGTGTCACAAGAAGGCACTCGATTCGAGCTCCGAAGTTCCAGCACCAGTTTTTCCAAACGCTCCTGAATTTGTATCGATCACATCTTTCATCAGTTTGAGCTGATATTTGGTGGTGTTCATTCCCTTGTTCCCTTGGTTGAGAAAAAATATCAAAAAAAATATCCCTAGTGCTAAAAGATAAAACAGGGGGCAAATTTGCTATTTTCTGTGGGAGCTGCTGGATACTTGCTGATAATGCCTTTGTTGTTCATCATCTGTCATCCTTGTTCCTTGCTTGCTGCCACAACTATTCTAATATATTTTTAGGCTAGCAACTAGGTCAAGTTCTTTGGACACTTATTCAGCATTGCTATCTGTTACTAACTTGTGTGCCACATATATATACTGCATTTGAGCCTTACCAAGCTCCACCTTCTCCCGAGCAGAATAGGTAACCTTTTGCAATCACACCCACTCTCTTCGTGTTATCATACTGGTCACTATTTTTCACCTGCACTGATGGTAAGACACTTGTAAGAGCGAGGTAAGACGCATCTTACTGCTTGTTTTCCACTTCCACTTCAGAGAGTGTAGTCGTAGGGTTCACAACCTTTTGCCTTCATTTCTATTTTGTTCTAACCATGATAGGAAAGGAGCCGATGGATGAGACCTCTCCTTCTACACCTCCGGACGATAATGACTGCGTGTCCCATATGGAAGTAAAAGACATGATGCAGGCGATGACTGACGCTTTCAATAAGTAACGGACCACTACAATAGACACCTTTCAAAGGATTCATACAAGTGTTGATGGTCTTGCCACACGGCTGGACGCGGTGGAGGCTCGTTTTCCCCACCATGCTCCACCCCCCCCCATCGTCTCTGCTACCAGCGGCCTTGCTCACAACAACACAGAGGACGAGTTCAACAACGAGGTTGATGCATAGCAGCGCTTTAACACCTTCTGAAATTGTGAACTTAGATGTTAGACAATGTTTTGAATTTATTCTTAAGTTGCATGAAACTACTAAGTTGCAAATTGAAAAAATGAATGAAAGGTATCGAATTGCTGCTAGTAAAAGTAGGAAGGAGGTAAAATTGGAACCCGATGATTTGGTGTGAGTTCATTTGAGAACAGATAGGTTTCAGGATTTGAGAAAGTCCAAGCTCATGCTACGTGCCGCTGGACGTTTTAAGGTTCTTGAGAAGATAAATGACAATGCATATAAACTGGAGTTGCCTCCCGAGTTTGGGGTTAGTCCCACATTTAACATTTCAGATTTGAAGCCATACTTGGGTGAGGAAGATGAGCTTGAGTCGAGGACGACTCTAATTCAAGAGGGGGAGGGTGATGAGGATATCTCTCCTTTGCATACAATGCAAGGACCGATCACTAGAGCACGTGCGCGACAGTTGGATCTCCAGGTACGTTCTAACCTTGTCAATTGTTTTTCAGAACTTACACTTGGTTCTATGCATATTTTATTGATTAGGAATAATGGAGAGGACCAGCAAGGAATTGGAGAAGGTCAAGGAGTCAAGGAGGAGGAGCTAGGACGTCCACACCAAGGAGGAGTCCAGGTCCAACTCGACTTCGACTCCACCTCGAATTCCACAACCTGACTTCACCAAAATTGATGCTCTGGCCACATATGGAGTTAGATTTGGACTTTCTATATATGGTTAGAACCAGAATTTTATAGAGCTTCCAATGGCACCGGTTCCACCTCAAAATTCCTTCTGAGTCGATGGGAATCATCAAAACAAATGGGCGTCCAAAATCTGTCAGGGTGCTGTGTCACCGTCTGTTGGGCCGTTGGCCCGTGTACCGTGTTGGAACCCATTAGGGTTGCGTCCAGGGGACTTGCCCGCCCTAACTCCTTCTTATCTCACCACATTAGGGGGAATGGGTTTTCTTAGATTCAATCTATCACCAAACAGTATCGCCGTTCATCGGTTTGTGAGACCCCATCTTGTAACCAAGTTTGTTTGGTTACATCTCCTGTTCTTGCTTGTGTTCTTGATTGCGCTTGCAGGGAGAAGCCTTCATAGCGAGGTCATCCGTGTGAGACAGGTGATAATCAACGGAGCAGTGGTGTAGTGGTTGCGAGGTTCCGATCGTTCGGAGCCTTGGTTCATCAACGTCGAGTTCTCCACCAATCAAGTTTACCGTATCTCTCGGAAGATCGGTACTCATCCTTCTATCAGTTGAAGTGTACCAACTACTTTTAAGTGGCTAGCTTTCACTCGCTAACAAGTGTCACACTCTACAACATATTGGGCAATTTCCCTCTTCATCCTGGTCCACCAGAAATTTTGTTTGAGGTCCTGATACATTTTGCTTCTGCCTGGATGAATAGAGAATTTGGAAAGATGTGCTTCATCAAGAATTTGCTTTCGGAGTTCATGATTTTTTGAAATGACAATATGACTTTGTACTGATGAAAACATTTGTACTTCTCCTCTCCTTGAGATAGTTTCTACTTGATGATCTTAACACCCTCATCATGTAATTGTGCCATGATGATATGGTCATAAAGGGTGGGTTTAATAGAGATGTGATTCAAAGTTCCTTGAGGAATCATTTCCAACCCAAGTTTCCGCATTTCAGAGCATAACGTCTCATTGTATGATGCGGCAGATAGGCAATTGCAACGAGCTTTGCGGCTGAGTGCATCCGCGACCACATTAGCTTTGCCTGGATGATAGTGCACCTCAAGATCATAATCTTTGATTAATTCCGACCATCGTCTTTGTCTCATATTCAGGTCGGCTTGTGTGAATATATACTTGAGACTCTTATGATCGGTATAAATATTGCATGAATGACAGCTGCTAACTCAAGATCACGGGTTGGGTAATTCTTTTCAAGGGGTCGAAGTGCTCGTGAAGCATAGGCAATAACCCGATTGTCTTGCATAAGTACACAACCCAAACCCGTAACAGAAACATCACAGTAAACGTTAAATGGTTTGGTATTGTCAGGTTGAGCTAAGACTGGGGCTGTAGTCAAGTGTTCATGAAGAGTGTGGAAAGCTTTTTCACAATCTTCATCCCACACAAATTTTTCTCCTTTCTTCAACAGTTCGGTCACAGGTTTAGCAATTCTGGAGAAATCCGGAATGAAACAGTGATAATAACCGGCTAAACCAAGAAAACTACGAATCTGATGAACATAAGTGGGAGGTTTTCAATCCATCACCTCTTGAACTTTAATGGGGTCAACTAAGATGCCATTACTAGAGATAGTATGGCCCAAAAATTTCACATGATCCAACCATAATTCACATTTGGAGAACTTAGCATATAACTGATGATCTCTGAGACGTTGGAGAACAATGTGCAAATGTTTAGCATGGTCCTCCTTGTCCTTGGAATAAACAAGAATATCATCGATGAAAACCATGACAAACTTGTCAAGCTCCGGCATAATAACCGAATTCATGAGATACATAAATTAAGCAGGAGCATTTGTGAGACCAAAAGACATGACTAAGTGCTCATATAGTCCATATCGCATGGAGAAAGCAGTCTTTGGAATATCACATGGTCAAATCTTGATTTGATGATATCCAGAATGAAGATCAATCTTGGAAAAGATTTTTGCTCCACACAACTGATCGAAAAGAACATCAATGCGACGAAGTGGATGTTTGTTTTTGATTGTCACCGCATTGAGAGGTCGGTAGTCTACACATAACCTCAAACTATTATCTTTCTTCTTCACAAATAGGGCTGGGCAACCCCAAGGTGAAGCGCTTGGATGAATATATCCTTTGTCTAGAAGTTCTTGCAACTGTATTTTTAATTCTGCTAATTCCTTGGGTGGCATTCGATAGGGTCCTTTAGAGATAGGTGCAGTGCCTGGCTGCAGTTCAATGACAAACTCTATATCCCGATCTAGTGGCATGCCAGGTAAGTCATACGGGAAAACATCGGGGTCCTCACGTACCACCAGAATTCCTTCTATTTCGGAGCGGACCTCAATGAGAGCACATGAATTTGTGCATTCTCGGAAAGGCAAATATAGAGTGGTAGCTCCTTGGGTCGGGGAATTGATTTCAATGGCTCGGGAGGGAAGATCTAAGGTTACTCCATGCCGAGTCATACAATCTACTCCCAAAATAATATCGATGCCTTCAAGTGCCAAAAGAATCAAGTTGGTTTTGATGATTTTGCTACCCAATTTAATTGGCACGTTTCTTATGAGTTGATTTGAAGCAATATTACCACCCGGTGTAGCTATCATATATGAACCTTTTGTGTGCCAGAAATCCAAACCCACTTTTGCACCAAATTTTGCACTAATAAAACTATGTGATGCACCAGAGTCAAATAATATAACAGCGGGCTTGCGGTGGATAGAAAATGTACCCGTCATCACTGGTGCGCCATCAGGAAGCTCTGCAAGGGTGGTGAAATTGTTCCGCCCTCGCTTGACTTTTATAGTCTATTTCTTGCCCTGGTTTGTGTTGTTGGTATTGGAGCCTTGGCCCTAAGCTTGCTGTCTGGACTGAGGGCAATCTCGAGCAAAGTGAGTAGAACTCCCACAGTTGAAACATTGGTTGGTGTTACTCTGGCAGGGTGGCTGCTGTGTATTCAGCCTTGGACCATTTGGCTGTGGAGCAGGGGGTCTTGCCACACCATGTTGCTGAGGGGGCCAGATAATCCAACATCCTGGCTGAGGGGCATTCTGAAGAGCTTTAGGTGCTGCATTCTGCACTAAACGATACCTCGGTGGCTGAGCATTCGAGGGTCCAGCTGGAGCCTTCCTCTTCTTCTCTGCACGATGGGCCAAAATGCAATCCTCTTGGGTGATTGCCAAATTAACTAGCTCATTGTTCCTTGAGCATGGTATTATGTCCTCTGTGGAAATGATCACATTTCTTGGCATCCAAGTCAGCATGATAACCCGCGTACTAGGAAAGGTTGTTGAACGCCTGAGCGTACTGAAGTACAGTGCGGTTACCTTGAGTAAGAGTGAGAAACTCATTCAACTTCCTTTCCATAAGACCTTCAGAGATATGGTGGGCTCGGAACGCATTCTTGAATTCATCCCAAGTAACAACATGATCCACCGGAAGCATAGCAAAATAGTTGTCCCACCATATACGCGCAGTACCGCGAAGCTACTGCGCGGCAAATTGAGCTTTGTTGGCTTCAGGACATGGCAGTGTTAATAAGGCAAACTTGGATTCAATGGTACGAATCTAGGAGTCTGCATCCAATGGTTCCTCCATCTTGTTAAACACAGGGGGCTGCATTCCAAAGAAATCCGAGTAACTAGCAACATGAGGTTGGGGTGCATTGTGCCCACCCCGCTGCTGATGATGGGATTGCTGCCCCTAGACAATCTGTCGGAGCAACTCGGTTTGAGCGGCCATCACCTCCACCAGACTAGGTGGCAGTGGAGGTGGCGGCATCAGCTGCAACCTGCTGCTGCTCGCTCCGAATCCATCAGGATTTCCACATGTTGCCCCAACCATCTGAAACATGGAGGTTTAATATCAGCAAACGCTTCATAATTCTCCCATGGTTCAAAAAGATAGTACAGGAAAAAGTAGAACTGGATAGGCTTGATACAAACGGGTGTGCAATCTATGGCTGGTTATGAGAAATTTCATAACTCCAAGTCTGTGGCATACAAACACCTCCGACTACATTTCGAACTGCCACGACTACTAACCCGACTACTAGGGCTGAATCATCGACTACTTCGTCTGCATTTCTGTATGCTAGGACCACAACTCCGACTGCTATGGCTCCCTTGTCGACTATATCAACTACCATACGGCCTCTTTGACTACATTGCTGACTGCTTCGATAATATCTACTACTCCTTTGACTATATCTTTGACTGCTTGAACCGTTCCATCATCTTCTACAGCTACAGTTCAACTGCACTGTATCTTCGACTACCTCAGCTGCATATCCGACTGCTTCCACCATATCTTCGGCTACCACAACTATACCTCTGACTGCTTCAGTTGCACCTCTATCCAACATGACTACAACTTCGACTATACTACATCTGTGGCTGTTTTGACTGCTCTCCGACTATATCAACTTTATCTCTGACTACGACAACTACTTTTTTGATACGTCGGCTACATTTTTGGCTGCTTGGATGACACTTTCGACTACTCTATCTACCTTTTCGACCACTTTGACTACTTCTGTAACTTCTGCAGGTGATGTGCAACAAGTCACAAAAGTTAACAGAGCATTCCTAAGGTACTCGTGCACACTTTGCTATCAAACTCAAAGGTAGATCAGACTCTAAGATAACTTTATCCTTAGATTGGACAGGAAACAACAGGACTTAGTTGAACTTTGGTCAATGAATTAGTTGTTTTCGGGTGGATTTTGCCCGGTTCATCCATAACTCAACTTTTTTTATTTGAATTTAATGATATGAAGCATGCACGACCTTTCCATCCTCACAACTTCATAGTTGCCATTAACTTGGCCTTACGGAGTTATTTTGGTGGCTTAAATAGTACGTCTCTCCCTATAATAACTAGTCGAGCTCTCTTCGTTCTTAACCTATCATACTCGCGGTACTCACGGTTAGCGTACATGCAGGAACTCTCATAGGTATCCTAATTTATATTGCCACCTAGCTATATTCCCATATTCCCATAGCGCTTTATGAGCTAGATATAATCCTTAACGAGTCCAACGTATTTTTCAAATAGGAGTTTTGTGGTCAAGTTTTCGAAAACTTATTTTTAAGGTTTCTTGCATCCTCTGGTGCACTTTTCGCTCTGATACCAGCTATGGCAGAACTGCCCGAATTAACCCGGCTCAAGTGCACCAACCATCATTCATAAAGATGAACCGGCTACCATACACTTCAAACGGACTAATCCGACAGTCTATCGGGTAAATCCCGATGCAACCACTTAAGATTTTGATCGAAACAAAGCATACACATAACTCGCACGAAGGCAAATTCAGAGATTACAACATTTCATAGCTTTTATCTTCACAAGTTGGACATCAATTATTACAAGTTGAGTTCAACAAACGAGTACTTTTGGAGTTCAAATATATAAAATTTATTTAGAGTTTTTAATAGCAGCGGAAAGAAACACGATCATCTAGTGTCGATATGGATACCACGATGAAGCCCGTACGTGGCATCACACGGCAGAGTCATTGTTGGCCGGGGACGAATCCCACTCCACGGTCCAATCAGTCAGCAAAGTACTCGGCCAAGCCAAACCAGCTATCATATCTTCAAAAGACACACCTAAAAATATTGCCACAAGCAAGGCTGAGTATACTAATACTCAGTAAGGCTTACCCAACTAGTGGTATGTAAATACCAACTACTAAGCATGCATACCTCTAAGGTTCTAGGGTTTCTTTTTGCTGAAAAGCAACAAAGAGTAAGTTCTTAATTTCATATTTTAGCTTTCAATATTCTATTTCATTTAACCATTCTAAGTGGGCATCTATCTCCAAGCAAACATGGTGGAAATAATTAATTATCCAACAAGTTTCATCATAGGAATAGTTCCTCTTGTTACTCTATGTGGCAAGGGTATTAAGCAGTCTCAATTACCGTGAGAAACAGATGATTCGAATCGAATTTCTTAACCTTGCAAGGTAAATCTAACACACATGCGTGGAGTACCGAAGAGTCATCCCAAGCCACTTTTCCCCTTTCTTTCCAGGTTGTGGATCAGGGTCACCCTCCCCGACTACAGAGCCACGCTCTCCACTCGCATGTGTATACCCATCTGAACTTCATTCAACTAGGGTGAAAGTAAAGTTCACTTGTCGGGCCAATCGAGTACTTAGCTGATCGAGTACCATATTTTCGACATGTGGTTAGTATGTTCATAAGCTTAACCACCGCTACCACACACTGCGGCGTTAGCATTTTTCTCTACTCGGACGGGGCCTTAACCATGAGTACTTTACCAAAGCCCCGCCCGTCGACCTTATAGTTGCAGTATGCGGTAAATCAATCAACTCCTATAATTCTCGCGAGTGGTTGGAAACCACTCGACTTTTACCGTACCTATTAGCAGAGAAAATACTTGAACTTCCTGTTCTAGTAGTCATTACAAAGGTGCCTAGGATCATGCAGCTAGGGTTCCAATCAACTCCTATGCACCGGGGCTTGCCTTCTTGTACAAAACCAGTCGGAGGTTCTTCCGGACGTTGGTTCGGGTCTTCAGCGACTTCTGTTAGATTAACTTGAGCTTCGCGCTGCTCACTCTCGGACTCAGGCACCAGATTGTATGTTACGTCCGCGAGAGTAGTCGAGTCTATATGAATGCACATGTATGAGTGGTTTTATTGATACAAGATATAATTATTTCACTAGAAAGTAGTCAAAACTTAAGTTAAGTTGTCGAGCACTTTATTTTCTTTTCCCAGGGCAGTCATTTATCGAGTACTTATCTGGATTAACTGACTTCATTAAGTGAGCGAGTGGTTTTGCATGTTGTAAATGGTCATTTCTAATAGCAAGCATTGGTTAACCAAAACTACTCGTAGAGGTAGTTCCTGAGTTAAGATTTTTATGCAAACTACTCGTATTGATAGTTTCTGGGTTGAGATTTTTATGCAAACTACTCATAGAGGTAGTTTCACGGTTGATATTTTTATGCAGAGCTTGTTACTTAAGTACAAACTTACTGTAAAAGCTTTAGCCATTTCTATTCAGCAGGTTAATCATGAAAAAATGCATTAAACGACTACTGCTAGGATTAAGATCTATTTGCACAGAACAAACCATGCAAGAACTAGTGCTCAAATTTTTACCGAACAAACCTACTCGCATGAGTGGTTTATTGTGAACTTTGCAGAATTTTCCCATGCAAGAAGCAGAGTCTAAGATTTCAGTTTAAACTAGATCTAGCCTATCACAAAAGTACTTGAAACAACTAGCTGTGCTTGGATTTAGAGCATGAAATTTTTATGAAAGACTAAACTCTTAGCATAGAAGCTACTATCCAAAATTCATGAGCAGTTCTTTCCGGAAACTCAGATTATGTAGCTAAAGACTAAATTCATGAGTAGTTCTTTAAATCCATAGCTAAAATTATGTGGAACAGTTTAAGATCCTTTTATCAAGTTGTAGATCTTAACTTAAGGAGTCCAGAACATCTTAGTTTGTGTTGTTAGGATTTTTTTGTGAGTTGTTTTGCATCTTTAAAGTTAATCGATTGGTTTTCAAAGTTCTTGTTCTTGGTTTACAGATGAGTCCCTGAGATTTACAAAAAGCTTCTCGGAAAGATTGAAATCGAAGCAACTGGGTCCTCTACATAGGGGAACGGTGACTGCCGGCCAAAATCTAACGACTAGAGTTGCCGGCGGTGAGAGGCGAAGGTGGGAGATGCAAGAGGGGAACAAACCGCACCAGTTTGAGGCCTTAGGTGGGGAAGGGATTGTCACATCCAGTTTAGAAAAGGTAATCGGATGCATCCCATATGTGCGCCAGGATCAAGTTCCGTATACAGTAGACATCACAAGTGAATACCCGAAACAATGCATTAACAAAATAGAGTATAATTGTACTTTATTACATGACTCACAGTCTTAATCTTAAACGAATAAATAAACGTCGATAACTAGCAGCGGACTGCCACTCCATAGGTAGATGATTGGGAAACATACGTCTAGTATTCTTCAAAATCTTCAGGGAACACCGGATAATTATCTTGTTCTGAGTAGCATTATTTTTAATAAAGCAAGTGTGAGTACACTTATGGTTGGTAATCAGCAAGTGAAGTAAATTAGATGGCATGCAAGGCTACAATCAAGGAAAAGCTGACATGGTTTGACTGTGATAAGCATTTTTAGATGGTCAAGTTTTATTAAGCAAGCATTAACTAAGCGTAAGTATATACCGATCCCTTAAATAAATATTAGAGATAAATAATTCACAACATAAATAAATAAATAAAGAACATCGAGTTAGACCATCTTTAAGTTTAATTATCATGTGAGTGTCCAAGCCGCTCTTAACCGTGAGCACGGCTGATATATCAGTTTTCACTCTGCTGAGGTTGTACACTTTACCCACAATTCGTGTTTCCCTTAATGCCCGGGTTTGCAAGACCCTTAAACACTTCCGAGGTGAGTGGCAGGGATTCACTACGAGGCCTTTACAAAGATTCCCTAACTTATGACAATCCGCTAAAGTTTCAAGTCAAAGCGGTCATAACCCTCCCTAATGAGATAATGCCTTAGCCAAGGACCACATATATCAATATGTCTCAAGAGGACCGAGCTATACCCCGACGATGCAACCCCTCTTGCCCTTCCGATAAGATTATCATAAGCTAAAGTTTCTAACTAATTAGTTAAGACCAGAGCCATGTAGTATTATGGTTGCACTGCTTTCCTAGGTGGTTCTCCATGTTCTAATTAATGCAATGATCTTAATCATCATCAATAAAGTATTCCATAACATGTGTAAACCATTGTAACATGATTTTCAGGTTATCCAACCAAAATCTAAGTAAAAGCAACTAGCATAGCTACAACACAAATCTAATAATTCAGGTTTAATCAAGGAAGTTCAAAGAAACTAGGCACATCCTTAATTTGGGATCCATCATATTCTAGACACATGCATGCATATAAAGTAAATATGTGTATTTATAAAGTTGTTAGAACTAGAGTATGATCAAGGACCACTTGCCTTCGTCAACAAACTGCTGCTGCTCGGGAACATCTTCAGAGATCGGCTCTTGCGGACCCTCGAACTGCACATCGTTTATCGTAATACACAAGTACAAAGAAATAAAATAATAAGGAACAGTACACCAATCAATATAAATAGAGCAAAATAATTTAATAAAGCTACTGCATATGTCGTAAGGATCGCGTGAGTGCAAGAATTGATGAAAACGGAGTTAAAACGGAGAAATTAGGGCTAAAACATGATTCTAAGCGTGTATTTGTAGAAGATTTGAAACTAAAAGGGCTTAGACCGAAGAAACCGAGGGCTAGATCATAATTAAATCTTAGACCTAGGGGTTAGATTGCAAAACAAAAGGGTCTAGGACTGCGGGTTCTATTTTTGAAAAAGATAGGGCCCTAAAAAGAAGAAAAAGGATCTATTCGTGAATACTTTTGAACTACCGTGGACTGCAAAACTCGAGGGCTTAAGCGCAAATTTGTGGCAGAACCAATCCGCTTGAATTATTTCGGCTCAAGTGTGCTAGTCATCACTATACAGGCGATACTAACTCAACGCACTTCAAACGGAACAACCCATTGGTCTATCGGGTCACCGCCCGATTCAACCATAGTTACACAGGATCGAGGTAGGTTTACCTCGCACGATGGTGAGTTTACAATCACACAACAGCTCACCAACTTTTAATTCACAAAAATATTAAACATTATTATAATCTGTTTCAAACTTAAAATAAACTTATATAAACATTGTTTAAAACCACAAACTATGCAAGCTTGTTCAGAGTCACAGCGGAAGAAATTAACACGCGACTACACACGTCGCGAAAGTTGACACCACGCCCAGCCCGAAACATGGCGTCATTCCGGAGGGTCATTGCCAGCCGGAGACGGATCCCACTCCACGGACCAGCCAAACGGAACAGAGAATGGCCAGGCTAGACTATTCGTTTGGTTCTCGCAGGCCATATCTGAAAGATAGACTAGCAAGACTGAGTATGCTAATACTCAGCAAGACTTAACCGAGATTGGGTATACTTAGCCCGAAGCTAGACCATGGAGGATTGAGAGGTTCTGGTTTTGTTTTTGCTGAAAAGCAACAAAAAATATGATCTAACTTTCATGTTTTAGCTTTCAGATTCTAGTTTCATTAACCATTCTAGGTAAACACCTATACTAGACAAGCAAGGTAGAGATTAGCATCCATCAAGATTATTCCAACAATAGTTACTGTTCTTACTCTATGTGGCAGAAGGAGCAAGCAGTCTCAATCTCTGCGAGAAACGGACGATTCTGAATCGAGTTTCATAACCTTGCAAGGGATCCTAACTCACACATTCAGAAACTTAACTTTCCGAACAACCGTTCCCATCATATTCCAGATTATGGATCAAGGCCACCACAAGCGACTGTAGGACCATACGCACATCATGTGCGGGACGTACCTCTACAGCACGACTGTATGACCGTACTTCCGTCTGCTGTACGGAACGTATTCCCACACGTTGGTGCGTGTGTGCAACAGAAACTAATATATCGAGTGGTGGGGATAAGTCCATTCGCCGGGCAAATCAGGTAATAGGCATACCGCGTACCATATTTATGGCATGTGGCTAGTACATTTAAACACTTGACCACAGGTACCATACACTGCGACCTTATCAACTTTTATCAACACAGACGGGGTAACCTTTCAAGTCATGATACTGCATATGACCCCGTCCATCATCCTTATAGTGATTGTAGAATAGTAAACATTCAACTCCTATATCGCGCGAGTGACAGGAAATCACTCGACTACTGCCAGTCCTATTAGCAGAGCATCTATTCGATAAGTACTTAGGCACAATACATAGGTTCCTAGGATCCATGCATCTAGGGTTCCATTTCAAATCCTAGACTTAATGCATAATATAGATATATAAGTATAAAACTGTATAAGTGTAGTAATTTAAAATACTGGGTTATGCATCGGGGCTTGCCTTCTTGAGCGGGGCTGGGGTAAGGGATGTCAAAGACTTCCGAACCTTGGTTCAGGGCTTCAGTTAAATCCTCGGCGATGTTCACCTGGTCTTCAGAAAACCCTTGCTCGGGCTCCTGGATTAGCTCGTAGACTCCATCGTCGAGTGTCGCTGATTCTACATGATATGCAATGATTTGAATTAGGTGATTCTTGAGTTAAGAATTTTACTTCACGATAAAGTTGCAATCTAACAAATTGATAAACACAACTTCATAAAACAAGAAATTTAAATTCAAACCAACTATTTGTATCTTAATTCAATTATCATAATTAATTGGATTAATTGAATTAGGTCAACAAGTTTGATTTTTATTTTGAAATCCACAAAGGCTATGGCCTTGAATTTTTGTTAGTCAGCTTACTTTTAACAGATGAGCTTACTATGAATTTTTCATAAATTTCTAAAAATAGAAACTAAAGCATTTGAATTAAGTTCAAATTTCAAGTTTAAATTCAAACCTTAGACAAAACAGTGCCATAAATTCTTGAAAGATTTACTATGAAGTACTCAATTATAGAACATCACATGGTAAAAATATCTAAGCATGAAAACCTTAGTAACATGCTTGAATAAATTTAAACCATTTCAAGCTTGATTTGCATAAGTTTAAATTAGTTCAAGCTACAGTTCAGTACTGCAAGTAAAGTTTTTACACAAGCTTTCTTACAACTTAACCAGGCTACACACCAAAAATCACAAGCAATAGAGCTAGCATGCAAAAGTTACACATAACATACCCTTTTGCTAAACTTTAAAATAACTCAAAACGCATTTGGTTTCAAACTAGACTCTAATAACCAAAGTTGTAGAGCTAAACTTCTGGAGTACAACAAAACTGGTTTGATAATTTTTGGATTTTTCAACAAATTCCTATAGATTTTCAAAGTTGGCTGATTTGAAATGGGGGGTACTGATTTTTCACAGAAAGGCTCCTAGAAAGATTGAAATCCTTGCAATTGGGTCCTTAGCCAGGTTTTACAGAGAAGCCGATCGACGGCGACCAAATTCCGGTGAGGGGGCTCACCGGCGGCTAGGGGAAAGTGGGGGAAAAGGTTCAGGAGCTCACGGCGGTCACGGGGGTGGCCGGTGTTGAGGAAGAGAGGGGCTGAAACGGCGAGTCGACGGCGAACAGGGGCGGGCGGCGGGGCTCCGAGGGACGGCGGCGGCGTTCCGGTGGCCGGAGTGCAGGAGAGCGGCAGGGATGTGGCTAGAAAGCTTCCACGCGATGATGTGGTGCTAGTGGTGTGCTTGGCAGGGGCTGAGAGGCGGCGGAGCGTCGGGACGACGGCGAGACCGAGCGGCGGCGGAGCTCGAGCTCACCGGCGCTGTGATCCGGGCTGCTCGAGTGCGGGAAAGTGAAATTGGATGGGTCTGTGAGCCTCAGTGGGTTGCGGCGGTGCTACTAGAGCACTGGATCGCGGGTGGGATGTGGCAGAACCAAACTAAATTATACCGGCTCAAGTACGCGAGTCCATTCCTGAGGGCTCCAACGTGCTTCAAACGGTATAATCCCTTGGCCTGTCGGGTAACGTCCCGATAAACCACCGAACACAGGATCAATAAGGTTACCTCACACAAAGGTGAGTCCAGAGATACAGTCACCATCATATTTTACATTACAGGGAATTACATTACAAGAGTTTCTAAGAGTAGTACGAAGTTCCAAATTTAGAGAAAACATTACAAACTGTTAAAGTTATGATTTTTGGCAGCGGAAAACATACGCGATGATTTACAACACGTCATCAAGACGGATGTCATGCTAAGCCCGGGCACGACATCAGTCGGCATCATCAGCATTGGCCGGGGACGGATCCCATTCCACGGACCAATCATCTGGAAGAGCACAGGGCCAAGGCAGGGAAAGAGTAGGGTCTTCAAACTATTACCTGCAAAACATATAACTAGCAAGGCTGGGTATACTAATACTCAGCAAGGCTTACCCGGTTATGGTATACTTAGCCATGTAACTAGACTTATGAAGGCTTATAATGGTTCTGGATTTAGTTTCAGCTGAAAAGCAACTAAGAGTGGATCCTTAATTTCAACTTTTAGCTTTCAGATTCTAGTTGATTATCCATTCTAGGTAAGCACCTGTAACTACTCAAGCATGGTAAAATCTTTGATCAAGCATCATCTTTGATAATCCTAAGATTGCTCTTATTACTCAATGTGGTAAAGGGGATAAGCAGTCTCATTCATCGTGAGAGGCGAACGATTCCTGAATCGAAATTCAACCTTGCAAGGTAAACCTAACTCACACGCTTGGAACACCACAGGGTCGTTCCGAAGCAACCGTTTGCCTTTCATTCCGACTCGTGGACAGGTCCACCACAAGCGACTGCAGGACCATACGCACTTCCAAAGTGCAGGACATACGTCTGTAGCGCGACTACAAACCCGTATTCCTGGTTGCCCTTGCAACACGTATTCCCACACGTCGAACATAAGTAACCAGAAGAAGCAAGACGAGTGGTGGGAGGTATGTCCACTCCTCGGGCTGATTGGTTACTAGGCTTACCGCTTACCATATTTCGCGGCATGTGGTTAGTACTTTCAAACGCTTAACCCGCACTACCACACGCTGCGACCTTATCAAGTTCAACAACACAGACGGGGTATCATCTCAATCATGATACCTCACGAAAACTTCCGTCCGTCATCCTTATAGTGATAACAGGAATGTAAACATTACAACTCCTATATCACGCGAGTGACAGGAAATCACCCAACTTCTACCGATTCTATTAGCAGAGCATCTACTCGATATGACCTCAGGTGCAATACATTGGTTCCTAGGATTCATGCATCTAGGGTTTCAAGCAATTCCTAAGAACTTAATGTATAGAATACGTAAATAGATATAGATTGCAGTGTAATTAAAATAGTGGTTATGTCCGGGGCTTGCCTTTACTGGTGGGACTGAAGTCAGAAATGTCAATATCTTCCGAACTTTGGTTCGGGGCTTCAGTTAATCCCTTGGTGACGTTCATTTGGTCTTCAGGAACATCCACCGTAGACTTCTAGGAGATCTCGTAGTTACCGTTTGCAGAAGTAGACGTATCTACATGCAATGCAACATTACAATCAAGTGTGCACACAAAACTATTTTACTTCACAACAAAGTTGCAATTCAACACTCATTTAACATATTACTTACATAACAACCAAAAGGATCTGAAACTATACTTAGGTAGAGCTTTAGGTGGACAACTAATTAGAATCAGCTACTTGTTGAGGGTTACAACAGAGCTGATTGGAAACAATGAGGGTTTAGCTGATTGATGAGTGCATCGGGTTTCTAGACGATCGATGAAATCATCGATTACTTCAGCAGAGGGGTGATTCCTAAAGCAGTTGTGTCTTAACTGAGATGTGCTTAAGTGTTATTCTAGGTAACTAGGTGTGGTTGCATCAGCTCGATTAAGTCAGCACAAAATTGAGTGACGTACAGCCGATTGAAGTGTGGTTGAGGGTATATGACCGATAGATATAGATAGCCGATCTCTCAGTCGATAAATCAACTAATAGAAGTGTGTGGATAAGGATGAGAAAACTAAGGATTGATCGGCCATAGCTGATATGGAGAGCAACTAAAATCGGCTTGGATCGGTCGATGGCAAGAACCCTAAGATTGTGTATACACCTTTGATATATCGACTATATGCAGTCGATGTATGACAGAACAAAAGAACTGTATCGGCAGTAGCCGATACTAGAAAGGTAACAATCGTATCAGCTAACCAGCCGATGGTAGAAGCATCGACTGACAGCTGTTACACAGGAACATCATAGACTCAAGGAAACGGATGCTTAGCGGCTGAACCAAAAGCTGATGTTGAAACACAGCTGCAGAGATGTATAAGCTAAGCAACAGATGCACATGAATTAACAAAGATCTTTATACAAAGAGAATCTTAAGGAAACGGCAATCAAGACAAGGATAACGTCCTGACAGCAAGGATATGAGCACTTCGTGGGAAAGGATTGACTAAATATCACACATCTCCACTTGAGACATACATCCTATGATTTACCTTTCAGCTACAACACATGCATATCACATAAGGTACAAACAAAGCATTCATTTCCTAATATTTAACCTAGACCACAAATCAAAGACTTCCAACTCAAGATCACAACATAAACTTGTAGATTTTGACTTAAGGATTCAAACAAAACTGATTTTGTATTTTCATGAACTTCTTACGAAAATCTATGAAATGTAGAAGTTCACTGATTTGAAATAAATAAAGTTTTGGAAATTTTACAAAGAACGCCCTAGAACTTTCTAAATCAAAGCAATTAAGTCCCTGGTCGGGAAAAATAGAGAACAGGAAGATAACGACGATATTCCGGCAAAGGAGTCACCGGCATTAAGAAGATTCAGTGAATCAGGGCAAACCTTGGGGTAACTCTGGTCATGGAGAAGAATGGGCGGAAAGTGAATTCCCGCGATGAACAGGATTGACGATGAGAAGTGCTCGACGATGTCGCGATTTCGTGGGTGACGAAGAAGCTTGCCGGGGATTGTAGTGGGTAGAGAATGGCCGAAGAGGTAATCTCCACGGTGATTTGTGGTGATGGTGGTTGGTTGAGCGATCAACGAGGGTAGGAACTGCTGGACGTTGTGGACCCCTGGGACGAGACGACAGAGTCGGATTGGTTCGCTATGCCAACTCCTTTGCGAACCTCAGGGTTTTCCTGCTCATGGCTAAGCCTTCTCTGCTCACGCACCTTGGCTCTTGACCTGTTCGTGCGTGGCCTGTTGTCTTGTACACGCACGCGCCTGCTGAATCGAGTCGAGCCGGCCACTGGCAAAACACTTGCGTTCGCACTCGCGAACGCGCCGGTTCAATTTCGCTCGGACCTCCAGGTCCTACAACTTCGCCGTCTTTCCTTCCAGCTCGCCGTGCCATAACCGCTCCTCCGCCTCCGCGAGGACCGAGGCCTGCCTGCATCAGGATCACACCTTCCGCTGCCGTCCGCGCCAGGCCACCTCCATTCTCCACGAGCAGTTCGCAGTGCCGCTTGACTTCGTCCGCGGCTTCCTCCTCAACGGTCTCCGATGTCCTTCATGCGCGGTTCCATTGTTTTCCCCGTGTGGGTCCGCGCTGAGTCGTCGTGCCACGGCATCGCGAGCCCTGAGCTCCGCTCCTGCGCCATCACCGACAGCCTCGCCAACACCTCCGCATACGTGTGCCTGCGCGTTCCCGCACCGCGAGCTCCGCGCTCAAGCTCGCGCAAACCGTTCCACTACGCGCCGTCAGTCCCGCATCCGCACACGCACGCCTGCACTTCGTCATCCTGCTCGGCCACCTCTCCTAGCACACGGCTCCTGCACGCACCGCCCACGTGCCGCTCACGCCGTCGCCTGTGCTGCGCCCCGCGCACACCAGCGCTTGATCCCGCGTGCCGCTCACGCCATCGCTCTGTCGAACCGCGCTGAGCCGCAGCCAGCGCCGTCAACTTCCGCGCCCGCACGCGCCAGTACTGCACCAGCTGTGCGCCGCCAGCGCCACCAGCACCTGCTCCTGCGCGCTCCTGCGCTGCCCGCGCATCCACGCTCCAGCGCCCGCTCTACTCGCCACCGTGCGCATGCTCGGGCCGCCTGCTCCTGCGCGCTTGCACCGCGCGCTCCTCTGCGCCGCCGCCGCGCACACCGCTCTTCCCGCACGCGCGCCCACACACGCCCGCGGCGCGCACGCGTCGCCTGCCGCCCGCGCTCCACCGGTCCCGAGCCGCGCCAGCTCCCTGCGTCCGCGCTCACCGGCTCAGCTCACGCCGCTCGCTCGTGCCACTCCTGCTCTGCCGCGCTAGCGCCCGCAGCTGCGCGCCTCGACGCCTCCGGTGCGTGCTCGCCCGCCTGCGCGCTGCTGCGCACCGCCTAGCCCTACTGCTGCCTGGATTCCCGAGCGCCATCGCCTGAAGCCGCCCACCGCTCGGGCCCCCGCACTTGCCCGATCCTGAGCGCCCGCACCGCCAGCCGTCTCCCGCGCGTTCTGCCTGGCGCTCCGCCTGCGCCCGCCCTTGCGCACGCCCGCGCTCGCCCGGGCGCGCCGCTTGCTCGGCGCCACCCGCCGCGGGCTGCCACACCAGCCGAGCCGCCGCGCCGCCAGCTCGCGCACTGCGCCCGCACGCCCGCGAGCCGCCCTGCCCGCCTTGGGCTCGCCCGAGCCGCCCGACCTGCCCCTGCGGCCGCTGCCTGCTGCGCTTGGAGGAGAGAGAGGGAGGGGGAAAGAACCGGTGTGGAGACCAGAAAAAAGAGATGGCGTCGGCAGAGGATAAGGAAGCACCAGGGAGAAGAAAAACAGAGGAGAAGAAGGAATGGAATTCCCCAAGGACTTATACGCAATTTTAGAAAACTGCAGGAGCTTGTTTGTAAAGCAAAATTTCCCATTGATTTAAAACCCGAATGAAGAAATGCCCAAAACGAAAGTTGGAGAGTTTTTCAAACTCTACAACATTGCTTTAGGGCCCAAGTTCTAAAACTCAAAACTTATATTTTTACACATGAATCTTTGAATAAAGGTTGGATTTGAATTACTTTTGTCCTAAAGAGCGTAACTTTATAAAATCTAGGACCTAAATGCAAGCATTTATGACACGTCATGATGACGGGATAGACTCGTCATAATGATTGGATAGACATGTCATGATGACTTACACCTTTTACACTTTAGTCCTGAGTAACTTTGAAAGTTACTTTTGTAAATCAAATACTTGCGTAAAAGGACTTGTACTTTTATAAAATTACATAAATACCCTTATTCTCACCACTTTACCCAAAATTTTATACAATTCAACATACACATTTCAAATGAAACTTTTGGATAAATAAATATATATTTTTACAAGACATAAAGTAAGAAAAACATATTTGCAAAACTACCTTTCAATTATTTTGAAATTACCTCCTATCCAAACACATTTTACAAAAACAACCCTAGGTTTTTCTGTAATTACAAAAATACCCTTTTTACTTGCACTGGAGGGCACATGGCATAGGATTAAGCGGCACAGGGGCAGCTGGGGCTCGGGAAAACGGCCGGCGGGCGGCGGTCAGGCATGGAGAGAAAACAGAGAGAGAGGGGCTGGAGGTAGACGATGAGGACTAGTCTGCAATTTTCCAAAAATGCAGGGACTCCACTGTAAAACCAAAATAACTTTCAAACCATAGCTCAATGAAAATGTGCCCAAAAGAAAAGGTGTAGAGCTTAACAAGATCTACAACTTTGCTTTAAGGTTCAGTTTCAAAAGAGTTAAGGATTTAAATCTATTTTAAAACTTGGTAAAATTTTAAACTTCAGAGAAATCCTATTTAAAATCTACACTCCAATTGAATCCTTAGGGTAGTTTCACTTCTATCTGTGGTTTAAAAGTAAGTTCTTGCCTTTTTGCTAAACAACCTTCACATGTTTTGATTTTTCCTACCACTCACACACATTTTGCACAAAAGGACCTGAACTTTTCATAATTACAAAAATACCCTTTTCCCTTTGCATTTAAGTCTTTAAACACACATACAAGATCAAACACATAAACTTCATACTAGAATCTAGTGTGTTTTAATTCCAAGTACCTGAATGTCACAAAATTGGCCATGGGTTGACCAGTACTTGGATCTGTTGACTCGGGTTAGATTAGATCTAACCCGTTGGATCTAAATCCGACGGCTGGAACGCGGGGGACGGCACGGGGCGGCGGCAGGTCAGTGCGGCGGCGCGCGGCGGTGAGCAGCGGAGCATCGTCGGGGAAATGTGTAAATGCGCTCCCGGCCTCGGTTTCGAGCGTGGCTTGCACTGGGAGATAGCAGGCTCAACGGGTAACTCATCTAAGGGCTTTGGGGGTGGTGGAATCGGCCGGAGCGGCGGCACGGCGGAGAGCGGCGGCACGGCGGCGAGCGGCGGCTCAAGATCGACAGCGACGCCGTGCGGGTGCGGTGAAGTAAGGGAGAGGGAAAGAAGTGGCGGGCGAGTATCCTTACCCCACCGCGGTGCTCCTGCGGTGCTTGTTCAACGGCGGGGAGCAGCGGAGCGGCGGCGCAGCGAGCTCTCGAAGCACGGCAGCAATGGTGGCAGCGGAAGCTTCGGCGCTAGGGTTTTGCGAGCGGAGGGGCGGTTGCGGCTTGGGGGCGAGGAGCTAGGGTACGGGCACTTAAATAGAGGCGGCTGTGGCTCCTGGGCATGCGGGCCCGAGGCGGCGTGCGGTGCGACGGCACCGCACCGGGGTCGGACTCAAGCTCGAGTCCGATCCGATTGCAGGAAGGCGACGGGCCCGACAGGCGGGACCCACCCTTCAGCGAGGGAAAGGGGGAAGGGAGGAAGAGCGGGCCGCGCGGGGTGAGTTGGGCCGGGGAGGCTGCTAGGCCACGTGCGGAAGGAGAGGAAGAGAGGAGAAGGAAGGAAGGCTGTGGGCCGGGCCGCAACGAGAAAAAGAAAGAGGGAAAAAGAAAAAGAAGGGTGGGCCGGCCCAATTAGGAAAAGAGAGGGAAAAAGAAATACTTTTCAAATGCATTTGAATTTGAATTTAAAATTTAAATTCAAATGGGAGACAAACAATAAAACAATGCAATGGGGCATGAAATACACAAATCCTATAGTTCCTTATATTTCTTTTTATAGTTTATTAAATTGCTTTTATTTCATGATAAATGCTCTAAAATCAAAATGAGAAGATAAAAACCTTAGGGTCCTAAGAGAACTCTAGCAAAATTTAATTAAGCTTTTTAATTTCAAAATTAGGGTGTTACAAACCTACCCCCCTTAAAAGGAATCTCGTCCTCGAGATTCGGTTGGGCTAGCATAGAGCTGGGGAAATTGTGCCTGTAACTCGTCCTCCTTAAAAGGAATCTCGTCCTCGAGATTCGGTTGGGTTAGCATAGAGCTAGGGAAATTCTGCCTGTAACTCGTCCTCTCGTTCCCAAGTAGCCTCATCCTCTGCATGGTGACTCCACTGAACCCTCCACATCCGTATCCTCTTACTCCGGGTGATTCTCTCTGCTGTGTCCAGTAGTTTGATCGGGTGCTCTGTATAAGTCAAATCATCCTGCACATCCAGCTCCTCCAGTGGCAATTGTTCCTCTGGTACCCTCAAACACTTCTTTAACTGTGATATGTGGAACACGTTGTGCACGTGTGACAGTCGTGCAGGTAGCTCTAGCTGGTAAGCTACCTCACCTTTCCGTTCTAAGATTCTGAATGGGCCAATGTAATGAGGTGACAACTTCCCTTTGACCTTGAATCTGCGCAAACCTCTGATAGGTGACACCTGTCGGTGTTTTACCGGCTGCCCACCGAGGGATATACCCGAGGTGGTAAGTTTAGGTGAGGAGATGCCGAGATTAGGAACTCGAGCGTGCAAGGAACACAAGATTTAGACAGGTTTGGGCCGCGAGATGCGTAATACCCTACGTCCTGTATGGTGGTTTGCATTCCCTTGGGTGTAGATATTCTGTTTTGAATGGGTCCCTGCCCCCCTTATATATCCGGGAGGTCAATGTTACACAGATCTAGTCAATACTAGCTCAGGAATCGTACCCGGGTATAACTCAGGTAGTTTCCTTCTGTACCGACTAGCTTTATCTCCTACTCAAACCAGTAGAAAACAACATAAATAAGAGATAAGACGGGCTTTATGTGGCAGAACCAACCTGAATTATACCGGCTCAAGTACGCGAGTCCACTCCAGAGGGCTCCAACGTGCTTCAAACGGTATAATCCCTTGGCCTGTCGGGTAACGTCCCGATAAACCACCGATACACAGGATCAAATAAGGTTACCTCACACGAAGGTGAGTCCAGAGATACAGTCACCATCATGTTTTACATCACAGGAAATTACAATACAAGAGTTTTCTTAAAGCAGTACGAAGTTTCAAATTTAGAGAAAAGATTACAAATCGTTAAAACTATGATTTTTGGCAGCGGAAAACATACGCGATGATTTACAACACGTCGTCAAGGTGGATGTCATGCTAAGCCCGGGCACGACATCACTCGATATCACCAGTGCTGGCCAGGGACGGATCCCATTCCACGGACCAACCTTCTGGGAGAGCACAGGGCCAAGGTAAGGGAAGAGTAGAGTCTTCAAGACATTACCTGCAAAACATATAACTAGCAAGGCTGAGTATACTAATACTCAGCAAGGCTTACCCGGGATTGGGTATACTTTAGCCCATAACTAGACTTATGAAGGCTTGTAAGGGTTCTAGGTTTAGCTTCAGCTGAAAAGCAACTAAGAATAGATCCTTATTTTCAACTTTTAGCTTTCAAGTTCTATGTGATTATCCATTCTAGATAAGCACTTATAACTAAGCAAGCAAGGTAGAGCTCTTTATCTCAACCATCAGTATTACTCATCATATAGTTGCTCTTGTTACTCTGTGTGATAAAGGGATTAAGTAGTCTCAATCATCGTGAGAGGCGGACGATTCTGAATCGAATTTAACCTTGCAAGGTAAACCTAACGCACACACTTGGAACACCAAAGGGTCGTTCCGAAGTAACCGTTTGCCTTTCATTCCGACTCGCGGATCAGATCCACCACAAGCGACTGCAGGAACATACGCACTTCCAAAGTGCAGGACATACGTCTATAGCGCGACTACAAAACCCGTATTCCTAGTTGCCCTTGCAACACGTATTTCCCCAATCGACTCAAGTAACCAGAAGAACCAAATACATGTGGTGGGAGGTATGTCCACTCCTCGGGCCGATTGGTTACTAGGCTTACCGCTTACCATATTTCGCGGCATGTGGTTAGTACTTTCAAACGCTTAACCCCGATCGGCACACACCGCGACCTTATCAAAATTCAACAACACAGACGGGGTATCACCTCAACCATGATACCTCACAAAACTTCCGTCCGTCATCCTTATAGTGATAACAGGAATGTAAACATTACATTTCTTATATCGCGTGAGTGACAGGGAATCACCCGACTTCTACCGGTTCTATTAGCAGAGCATCTAATTGATATGACCTCAGGTGCAATACATTGGTTCCTAGGATCCATGCATCTAGGGTTTCAAGCAATTCCAAAGAACTTAATGTATAGAATTACGTAAATAGATATAGATTGCAGTATAATTAAAATAGTGGGTCATGTCCGGGGCTTGACTTTACTGGTGGGGCTGGGGTTAGTCAAGTTAATAACGTCCGAACTTTGGTTCGGGCCTTCAGAGAATTCCCTGACGAAGTTCTTAGGGTCTTCAGAACAACCTCCTTCTGGTCCCGGGATTAGCTGGTAATTTTCGTCGGTGAGAGTGGTCGAGTCTATATGATATGCAAGATGGAGTTCAATGGATGCACACACTTTCATCTCAATTCATGGTAAAGTTGCAACCCAAAAGGTTAACACTCAAGAACTCATGGTATAAAAAGGAACCTAAGCTTTGAATCATTTACATTCAACTTATGATTATAGCATTGATTTAATTGGAAACAGAAATTAAATATTTCAAGTTTAAATTAAATTCAAAATTGAATGTGAACCCTGGATAATTAGGGTTATAAAGTTTTGAAAATTTAAACACAGATCAATTGCATATTTAAAGATGCTGACCAGGAGATCTAATTAGATAAGCTGTAAAGGGTATACCTAACTAATTCTACTATAAAACCAATTAAATTGATTAACTTAAAAGAATTTAAATTACAAAACAATATTAAGTTTGAAAATTCCATATCAATTCATACTTAATCTGTAGAGATTGCATACCAAAAATCATGATCAACAAAGTTAACATGCAGGAACTATGAATATTACACCCTCTTATCTTAGATCTAACATAGATTCCAAAAATATTTAGTTTCATATCAAACTTACTTCATAGAAGTTGTAGGGTTCAAAATCTAGTTTCCAACAAAACTGGTTTTGCAATTTTTGGAATTTCCTACAATTTTCTATTGAATTTACAAGTCAGAATTACCACTCACATGAAATAACAAGCATTCATTTACTTCTATTTTAAACACAGCACAAATCATATACTTTCATAACATGGTCACAAAACAAGAGTGATAGAGTTTGAAATAAGGATTCAGTTCCAATTGGTTTTACATTTTTTTGAATTTCCTATGATTTCCTAGGAATTTTCAAAGTTCAGCACATTGGAAAGGAGAAAGAATCAAAATCTTTCATATAGGCCCTCAGAAAAAGTTGGAGCTTCACAACTATGCCCTTCTGCCATGGCCGGCCGGGGCAAGCTCGGTCTTGGCTCAAATCAGGCAAGGGAAGGGCTCGGATGGCAAGGGGAATAGGGTGGGGAGTGAGAGGGCACCGAGACGCACTCGTTTGAAGCCTTGGTCGGGCTTGGGGAGGTCGGGAAGAGGGTCGCCGGTGTGAAGCCGAAGGGCGGCGGCGGGGTGGTACTGGGAGCAACGCTCCGGCGAGAGAGAGGAGCAAGGGGATGGAGAACTAGCTTCAGCAGGTCCTAGGGCGGCTATTTATAGGGAGGAGGAGGTAAGGGAGGGGCGCACGGCCGAGGACCACGGCGGCGTGGAGGTGGCGGTACCGGCGGCACTCAGGCGGCCGGTGGCGCGCGCGTGGCAGTGCAGGAAGGGGCCACGGAGGCGGGCTAAGGCGGCGGGCAGAGCTAGGGGCGGCGCACGGAGTGAGGGGGCAAGGGGGGCGGCACTGCAGTGACTGGAATTTGAGGAGACAGTGCGGCGGCACAGAGAACAGAGGAGCAGAGGGAAGGTTGAAGACGACTGGACTGATTTGCAAAATTCAAAAGTTCCAGGGACCTGTCTGTAAACCAGCGATAACTTTTAAGCTAGGGCTCAAAAGAAAAAGTGTTCAAAATGAAAGTTGTAAAACTTTTCAAGCTCTACAACTTTGTTTTAGGGTTTGAAATCAAAAACTCGAAGTATGCAACTTTATTTTGAAATTTTGGACTAACTTTAAGCTTTATAAAGATTTTGTCCTTGTTAAATATTTTACACATAACTTGGGCCTAAATGCAAGTTTTCAGGTAAGTCATGATTACTTGCATTCTTATAATTTGGCCCCTAGTAACTTTGAAGATTACTTTTGTAACTCATGCATCTTGCACAAAAGGACTCATATCCTTATAAAATTACACATAAGGTCTTATTTCCACAAATACATCCAATCCTTATACATTTCAACACATGCATTACATTTCATAACCTATTTTGGTACAATTTGACACTTAGGTTGTCACACTTTATCTCTTAACCCTGTTTAAACTATGTTATGTACATAGCCCCGTAGCCTTGGGTCTGACAAGGCCCCAAGCTCTTCGTAGCTGAGTGCTTCTCGAGTACTTTCTAAGCAGTCTTCGGCTTCTCTTGAAGCTCCATCTTGAAGTTCTTCTTCGAGTACTTTCTTGGCTGCATTGAAGCTATGAGGTGCTCATATCTCGAATTACTTCCTTGATATGGTGTGCGATTGAAAAATCGCACTCCATATGGAGTAGCCCCCGAGCCTTAGGTTGAATCGGAGAATCAGGCTGAGGGTCGTATTAGTCTTGAATCTCCCTTACTTACCTTTCAAATAAATTCGAAAAAATAAGTAGTCGATGCCACGTATCCCGCAGCCCCCGAGCGTTGAATCCAAATCTCTCAGGTTTGGAAATAGGATCCAAGAATTGTGGCATTGGTGTTACTCTGAAATTCCGAGAAAAACTCTTCGCCTTCTGCATAGTGAAACTGAGACTCCCGCTGGTTTATTTAACCGCGCGGTGACTTAAAGTTTCTTCTGCACTCTCAGTCTTCATATGAGTCATCTTTGAGTAGTTTTGCGGTGTCCAGCTGTGGCAGAACCAACCTGAATTCTACCGGCTCAAGTACGCAAGTCCTCTCTCAAGGGCTCCAACGTACTTCAAACAGTGTAATCCCTCAGTCTGTCGGGTAACGTCCCGATGAACCACCGAATGCAGGATCAAACAAGGTACCTTGCACGAAGGCGAGTCTAGAGACATGATCACCGTCATATTTTACATCACAGGCTTATATATTACATGAGTTCTCAAAAGTAATATCAGTTTCAAACTGATAGGATTTATCACAAACCGGTTCAAGTTCTCAAGTTTACGGCAGCGGAATTTAAACCACAACCACTGTACACATCGCCAGTACGGATATCATGCTAAGCCTTGGCATGATATCACTTGGTAGGATCAGTGTTGGCCGGGGACGGGTCCCACTCCACGGACCAACCATCGGACAGAGTGTAAGGCCATGGCACAGGCAGAGCAGAGTCCTCAGGGGAATTACCTGAATAAAAGTCACAATACAAGACTGAGTATTCTAATACTCAGCAAGGCTTACCCGTTTCATGGTATACTTAGCCATGTAACTAGACTTATGAAGGCTTTAATGGTTATGGGTAAAGTTTTCAGCTGAAAACCAACAAAGAGTAGATCCTTAATCCCAACTTTTAGCTTTCAAGTTCTATGTGATTATCCATTCTAGATAAGCACCTATAACTATTCAAGCATGGTAGAATCTCTAGCCAAACATCAGCTTTGATAACCATAAAGTTGCTCTTGTTACTCTATGTGGCAAAGGGATCAAGCAGTCTCAATCTCCACGAGAAACGGACCATTCATGAATCGAATTTCAACCTTGCAAGGGTAAACCTAACTCAGACGCTTGGAACATCCAACGATTGTTCCAAAGCAACCATTTGCCTTTCATTCCGACTTGTGGATCAGATCCACCACAAGCGACTGCAGGACCATACACACATCCAATGTGAAAGACGTACGTCTGTAGTGCGACTACACGACCGTACTCCTGGTTGCCCGGCAACACGTATTCCCACACATCGAAGCGAGTAACAGGAAAAACAAAATACGAGTGGTGGGAGGTATGTCCACTCGTCGGGTCGATTGGTTACTAGGCTTACGCTTACCATATTTCACGGCATGTGGCTAGTACTTTCAAACGCTTAACCACCGCTACCACACACTATGACCTTAACCAAATTCATCAACACAGACGGGGTATCATCTCTATCATGATACCTCATATAAATCTCGTTCGTCTTCCTTATAGTGATTACAGGAATGTAAACATTTCAATTCCTAAATCGCGCGAGTGATAGGAAATCACCCGACTTCTACCGGTTCTATTAGCGTAGCAGCTATTCAAACTCAAGCTCTAGTATTTAGTACATTGGTTCCTAGGAAAATGCAACTAGGGTTTCCCATTCAACTCCTAAGAACTTAATGCATAGATAGGTATAAATAAATATAGATTGCAGTATAAATAAAGTAGTGGGTTATGTCTGGGGCTTGCCTTCTTGAGTGGGGTTAGGGGCAGTAGTGTTAAAGTTTTCCGAACTTTGGTTCGGAGCTTTAGTTAGACTTCCAACGACGTTCCCGGGGTCTTCAGAAATTTCCACTTCTGATTCCGGGATCAGTTCGTAGTCTCCGTCGGCGAGAGTAGTTGAGTCTATATGATATGCAAAGATGTAGTTTAAGAGATGCATACACTTCCATTTACTTCACAATAAAGTTGCAATCCAATGAAAATACAGTTTACTCATCACACGTATCATTTATTCTTCTACTGGGCAGTCATTTATCGGGTATAAATAAACCTAATTAGCTACACTAGACAACATGTTTTATTTTTTCAAAATAAACTACCATAGCACTGGGGTTGAAACTTTTATTAATTATAGATTAAACTATGTCTAAGCTACTACAAATTTATCAAGATTTTATCTCCGTTGAAATTATGCCACAAGAATAAATGACATTAGCACTAATATGTTAAAAGTTATTTATGGTTATAGATGTATACAAGATTTGGTCTGGATTTTTGTGAACAAGTTGCACTACCTAAGAATCACACTTCAAAATATTTTCATAATTATTAAGTATTTATAGCTGCAGATATTAAATACACAATATTAAATAAGTATTATCCATGATTAAACTCACACATTATGAAAATATTATACAAACAGTAGGTTAATTATTTTTCACAAATACTACATGCCAAACCAAAACTAACTCAATTGGTTTTACATTTTTACCATTTGTCTACTATTTACTAAGCATTTTCATAGTCTACAACTACTTAAAATTAGCATTTAAATTAGGGTAAAACTACTTAGAAATTGAAAGTCAACCTGTAAGGAAATTTGTAGATCTTAGAATAAGGAATCCAACAAATTTTAGTTTGCATTTTTATGATTTTTCTTGAATTGCTATGGAATTTAAAAGTTGGTAGCAAAAATAACAAAGGGGTCCTTAATGACACTATTCCTCTAAGTCTTAGGCTTCGCAAACAGCCCCCTGGGCTTTTGCATCTTTTAACCCGTGGTCCTTGTCCATGGTCAGAGAGGGGGCACGAGTTTGACCGGCCAAATCCGGCGACGGTGATCGCCGGTGGCGAGGGTGGAGGGGCATGGGAGCATCACCACGTCAGTGCGCACCTGTAGATGCTCGGGATTGGGGTGGGACGGCCTGTAGCGGCGGCGCGACAGGAGCAGGCGGCCGACGACGAAGGTGAACGGCGGGGGCGGCGCTCCGGTGGTTGTGGGCGGCGAGGGAGAGGTCGGGAAGCTTCAGGGCGGTGTGGGGAAGCTCGAGGTAGGGTCGATTGGGGTCGAGGAGGGTCGGGAAGGGGTGCTCCATGGCGAGCAGGGGGCGGCGGCGGGCGGCGATCGTCGGCAGTAGTGCTCCGGCCAAAATTCGACGGTGTTTAAAGGCTGGTGAGCACGAGCAGGGGCTGGGGAAGCTTGTTAGGAGGTCGGTGGGGGCAATGGGTGGTCGATGGTGGCTGTCCACGGCTACCAGTACCTCACCGGAAGGGAGGAGCGGGCGGCGGAGGCGATCGGGGCTCAGGGTGCACACGGCAAGGGGAAAAGAGGTGGAAATGGATCAAGTATGAGCTGCTGGTGTTGCTGAGCAGAAGGGGGAGGGAAATAGAGCAGGCACGCACGCGGAACACGGCGGCGGCGAGGTGGCGGCCGGCGGAGGCTCGGGTGGTCGTGGCGTGTGCAAAAGAGGACAGTGGAGCGAGGAAATAGGACCGGGGCAGGGGGAGAGTGACGCGTGGAGGCCGACCAAGCAGGAGGTGGAGCGGCAGCGGCGGCATAGCGGCGGCCGGGGGAGCTGCCCTGCGCCTGCGGCAGAGGGGGCAGAGCAGGGGAGCAGAGGATGCCAGAGGAAGAAGAAGGAGGGGGGGGTCCGAAGGACTCATGTGCAAAACCAGAAAATCTAGGGACATCTTGGTAAAGTAAAATTTCCCATTAATCTGAAACCCTAATGAGGAAATGCCCAAAATAGAAGTTGGAGAGTTTTTCAAACCCTACAACATTGCTTTAGGGTTCAAGTTCAAAAACCCGAAGTATACATCTTTACATTTTATATTTTGAACAAAAGTGGTATTTGAATAGATTTTGTCCTTACTGAGGTAGATTTCATGTAGTTTTGGACACAATTGCAAGTTTTCGTGCAATGTCATGATGACTTGCATTCTTACATTTTGGCCCTAAGTAAACTTTGGAAGTTACTTTTATACTTCAATAATTTTGCATAAAAGGACCCATACTTTTGCATTAATCACATCTAGGTCCTTATTTCAACATAAAGACCAAAATTTCCTAGAATTTAACATATCTATTGCACTTTCTTTCCTATGGTGATATAAATTTGACACCTAGTGTCACATTCTTTCTAGGTTTTGATTCTACCTCCCATTCTTACCCAATTAACACTAGAGGGCCCACATTTTTTCAAAATTACATAAATACCCTTTTTCCCTTTGCACTTAAATTTGAACACACATACACAAGATCAAACATACGCACTTTACACTAAAATCTAGGGTTTATAATTGTTGTCGGTCAAAACCCACCGGCGAGCAGCGACAGGCAACACGAGGAGCCGGGAGGCTTCCGGGACTGCTGGTGGGCCCCGGTCCCTCGATCAACGGCCCAAGAGTCCGGCACACGCCCTGGCTTGGTGAAGTGCTAGGCGTGCCACCTGACCTATACCTGATCAGGAAGGTGTAGAAGTCGTTCGTCAGCTATCTTCCTACATGCACAGACATGTTTAAACATTAGTCCGAGCCGTGATCGGCTCTTACAATGACTCCCGTGGTCAGCCAAAGAAGCCGACGGAGTCATTGTACTTGATCAGACCTGTCCTCGTGCCAGGCTGGACCTTCGGGTACTCTACTAGAATCGGCTAGAAGAAGCCGACTGCTATGCTCAACAGATCGGATCTACTAAACATATGATTGTTTGCACGAATCCGACAAGAAAAGGTGAAAACATGCTCTGCAATTACCAAATTAATCTAACCTGCGACGATAAAGCTTTCACTACATAACCGGAACATCCTACGTGCGATTAAGCCTAACAAACATGAAAGATTACCATACACTAACCCAAAAAGAGGCCTAAAAACCAACTAACAAGTTGATCCCCGGAACGATCCCTCGTCAAGTTATCATAAGGCACCAAACATGCAGCCGGAACATTCAACCCATTTGAAGGGCCTAATCATGCAGATATTAAACCAATTCTTTGTAAGACAAAGAACTACGATAACAGATTGGATCTACTAGGTAATAACAGAGCAAGACACTACCCCCGCGCCCGAGATCGGACACAAGGACAGCTCAACGATTACAAGCAGCAAACAAAATATGATTTACTATCCGAACCAATGCAGTATCATAATCATTTAAGATAACTAGTGCTACTCGCCATCAAAAACGCTTCAGTACGAGCAACACAAGGATAAACAGATAAACGCAACACTGCCCCGACCATGCAGGGCATGATTGGAGCAGCATGTCGATTACCTGGAGAAGAGCCCTTGAAAGGGGTGGCTGTGATGCTCAGGTAATTAGCTTGGTCACACCCTAGAGTTTTGGTATGCTTTTATGTCCAAAGTATGGCAAAAGGTGTGTTTAATATGTGCAATGTTATGAAAAAAATGATATTTATGTAATTAATTTTAACTAGAGGTCCTTTTATGCAAAATGGTTGGAAATAGAGAGAAAAGTTTAAAAGTATGAGGGTTGTTTTGCAAAAGATGGTGTCTGTGGTTAAATTGCAAAAAAATATGTGAAATTACCCCTGGGTATATATGTAAAAGTAATTTTATCCATAGGACTTACATAAAATTTGAAAAAAATTACTAAGTTTATAGTATCTTCAAAACTATTGCTCAACTGCAGATGAACCTTAAAGAGAAGTTGTAGAGTTTGAAAAATTATCCACTTTTGCTTTTTGGACCATCTCCATTTGAGCACTGGTTTAAAAGTTGCAAGCTCTTTACAGTCAGGTCCCTATTTTTCTCTGATATTGCAAATCAGTCCCCGGTTTCATTCCTTCCCCCTTCTTCTTCCTGGCACCCCTGCTCCCTCTGCTCTGCTTCTGGCGCCCTGCCGCCGGCGCAGTGCTCCGCCCCCGGCCGCTGCCGGCCACCTCCAGCTTCGCCCTCGCCCACGCGTCACCTTCCTGCCTTCCCACCGCTCTATTTCCCCCTGCTGGCGCCTTGCCCGTGCACCACGTCGCCTATGGGTCTGCAAGCGCCGCCGCCGCCGATGCCTCTGCCGCCGCAGCGATCCCCGGTTCACCCCCCCCCCCGTAGCGGCTCAAGGCCGAAATTCAGCTCGCCCTGGCTCCCTTCCTTCACTCCAATTGCCTATAAAAGCTGCCCAGACCTGCTCGCGTGCGCCCTACTGCCGCCGCCTCCTCCATTAGCGCCGCCCAGCTCAGTCCGTAGTGGGACTCTCCCCTTCGCCCTCTCCCTCCCCGAACCAGTAGCGCCATCAGCTCCCCCATCCTCCACTGCGTCTTCCCCAGCCCGGTCCTTCCTCCCCCGGACGCCGGAGCTCCACCGCCGCCGCACACCTCCGGCCGCCGGCTCGGCCTCCCGTGGGCAGCGCTCCTCCGGCCACCTCGAGCCCCTCCAAGACCACCGGTGTGTAGCTCAGGGTTCCCTCATGCTCTCCCTTCCCTTGCCCCTCACCGCCGGCGAGCCCTATGGCCGGAATTTGGCCAGACCCGAGCCCCCACCGCCGGTCATGGCTATTGGACTCAATTGCGTTGATTGTTTTCTTTCCAGGGGGTTATCTGCTAAATGTAGGGACTGGTTTGTAAAAGAGTGGCTGTTATTTCATGTGTGTACATGTTCTGTCTTGTAAAATTCATAGCAATTCGCAGAAAAATTCAAAAATGGCAAAACTAGTTTTGTTAGAAACTAGATTTCAAACTCTATAACTTTTGTTAATAAAGTTTAGTTTGAAACAAAATACTTTTACCTCTATTTTAAACCTAAGTTTAAGGGGTAGTTTATGTTTAACCTTGATATTTCATGCTTTGTTGCTTATGAAATTTGGCATGAATGTTCTATAAGCTCTAGGTAACTTTGTGCAAAGTTTCAAACTCAAATTTGATTTAAACTTAACTTCTTTTTAATTTGGACTTTCAAATTTGAAATATTAACTCAACCTGTTGTATAACCCTTTCTAATTAAGGTTTACCATCATTCTCTAATGTGATATTATTTAATGTTTAATATATAATTAAATTTCTAAAACCTATGATCTTTTATTTAAAGTTTTGAATTTAAATTTTGGTTCATCTCAAATTTAATTTAAATATTTTAGTTCTGGTTTGCAACAAACCCCACAATGTCTTTATGATTCTTTTATAAATAGTGTTTCAAACCTAAACTCTCTTTATTTAATGAATTTTTGTGTATTAATTGGATAAGTTATAACGTTTGAAATATAAAATCTTAAATTTAAATTTTATCTTACTTAATTTATTGCATCTCATATAGAATCAACGACGCTTGACGACGGGGACTACGAGTTGGTCTTAGGACAAGACCAAGGCTTTTCAGAAGACCCAGCGCAAGTCGTCGAGGGACTAACTGAAGCCCCGAATCCAAGTTCGGAAGCCTCTGACACTCCTGCCCCCAACCCCACTCAAGAAGGCAAGCCCCGGTGCATATCCCAGTATTTCAATCTATTACAATCCCATTATTATATTATATTATATATCTTGCATTACGTCTAGGAGTTGAAATGAACCCTAGTTGCATAAGATCTTAGGAATTCAATGTATTGTACCCGAGTCCTTATCGCTTAGATGCTCTGCTAAATAGGGCCAGTAAAAGTCGGGTGATTTCCTGTCACTCATGCGATATAGGAGTTGCTTGTTTACAATTCTGCACCACTATAAGGACGACGGGCAGGGTCATGTGCTGTGTCATGACTTGAAAGTTTACCCTGTCTGTTTTGATAAAAGTTTTAAGGTCGAAATGTGTGGTAGTGGTGGCTAAGCTTTTGAAAGTACTTGCCACATACCGCGAAATATGGTAAGCGGTAAGCCTAGTACCCGAATGGCCCGGCAAATGGACTTGTCTCCACCACTCGACTTTTATTTTATGTTTACACGCACCGACGTGTGGGAGTACGTTCTGCATGGCAGACAGGAATACGGGTTTTGTAGTCGCGCTACAGACGTATGTCCTGCACGAGTGATGTGCGTACGGTCCTGCAGTCGCTTGTGGTGGCCCTGATCCATAACCCGGAATATGAGGGAAACGGTTGCTTGGAACGCCCTGTTGGTATTCCGAGCGTGTGAGTTAGGTTTACCTTGTAAGGTTAAATTCGATTCGAATCGTCCGCCTCTCACGAGGATTGAGACTGCTTATCCCTTTTGCCACATCGAGTAAAAAGTATAATCGTTGATGGAATAATCTTGACGAATGATAATCTATATCATGCTTGTTTAGTATAGGTGCTTACCTAGAATGGCTAATCAAGCTAGAATCTGAAGCTAAAACTTGAAAGTAGTTTATACTCTCTGTTGCTTTTTAGCTGAAAATAAACTCAGAGCCCCATATAGTACCTTCATGAGTCTAGTTACGGGTTAAAGTATACCCGAACTCGGGTAAGTCTTGCTGAGTATTAGAATACTCAGCCTTGCTAGCATCTGTTTCAGGTATGACCTTCGAAAATCCCACGGACAACCTTGTGTGGCCAACGTCCGTTCCTTATGGCTGGTCCGTGGAGTGGGACCCGTCCCCGGCCGGCAATGACCCTCCGGAGTGACACCAGGCCCAGGGCTAAGCGTGGTGTCCGCCTTCGCGACGTGTGTAGTCGCGTAAACTTTTCTTTTCGCTGTGAGTTTGGGCAAGCCGTTACGCTTGTCAGTTTGGACACTGTTTGTATAAGTTTACTTATATTTGAACTCGGCTTGTAATAATGTATGTATGGCTGTAAATTAAAAGTTGATGAGCTATTCTGTGATGTGAACTCGCCTTCGTGCGAGGTAAACCTGCTTCGATCCTGTTGAACCATGGTTGTATCGGGCGGAGGACCGACAGACCAAGGGATTGTTCCGTTTGAAGTGCGTTAAGCTGATGGCTATTGTACGGCGATCATTACCGCACTTGAGCCGGAATAATTCAGACGGTTCTGCCACAGTGGCGATGCGCCGAGAGTTTGTTTGTGGATGATTGATTGTCTTATTGATTCTCACGATACATATTTATAGTTCGGAGACTTTGATCTTAACTAACCCTAGCTGATTACGATTCAATCTCTAACTCACTATATTTAAACTATTCTTAGATACACGGCCATCCTGGCCCTTGACATGTTTGTACAGAGGCCGATTCGCAGACCATTACGATGATTCTCTTCAGCCCATGTTGCTCTCGGCACATCCTTTGGCCCAGCCAAATTATGGTGATAACACATGCCCCCCTGGTTTTGGCAATGATAATTCCAAAACCATTGTTTTTTCGACTTCTTTGACTTGCGTACGCACGTACTGTTCTCAACGCCGCCAGACACGGCCCTTCGACTTCCAAGGCCTGTACAGACGCATCACCTTCCAATCTTATTGAGCGCGTCCCTTCGTCTTCTCCCTCGGGAGACGCGGTACCGCCGCTTCACCTTCCATCTTTGCCTCTTTAAACCGATATCAGCGGATTCACTTCCACCCATCTTCTTTCCCCGTGCATTAGCCGTGCTAGCTCACTTTGCATCCCCCGATAATGGCTTCTTCTTCCTCCTTTCTTCCAACTCCCCTTCGTCTTCTCTCATCATCTCCATCACGTCTCCTGACTCTGAAACCATTTCCATTACCTCTCCTGATTCTGAAACCATTTCCATTACCTCTCCTGATTCTGAAACCTCCAGAGAGGCAACACCGGAATTCGATCCAATGGCTTCATATGAAGATCTCGCTCCTCTGTATTGGGATGCAGAGGAGTGGGACTACAGTACCTGGTCAGAGGACGACGAGCCCCTGACCGACGATGAAGACCTCCAGATCCTTCTTCACGGGGTTCTGGACGAAGATGATGATGACTCCTGGGATGGCAACTTCTTTTCTTCCTCGGAAGAAGATACCCGGATTATTTCTTCGGACGGTGATTTAGCAGCGAGAAGATACCTCTGCGGCGGATCGTCGTCTTCAGAGGACGACGAAGACTCCAGAGATGACGCCAGTCGTGGCAGTGATGATGGCGACGACAACAGCAGCACTGGCGACGGCGATGGCGACGACGACTCCAATGTTCCCCCCCCCCCCGTATAAGCGCCACAAAACCCTAGGGGCTTACTGGTGGTAGCTCATAGGGTCTTCCGCCATTGCGCGTAGAGCCGGTAGATCGGCTTCTTTTGTAACCACCCTTTTGTAAATAGATCCTTTGTTTTCATCAAGCCAATCCTTGACTTTTAATCTCAAAGTCCAATGGCATCGCATCGGTCCTTTCCCTTGCATTATTCGAACTAATCTCGAGTTCTTCTTTTATTCCGAGTTAACAAAATCTCAAGAACTCGAGTACTTTGTGAATGTTCCTGCTAACAGAAGTACTCTGTAATCGACCCTTTTTGTTATTGGATCCCGTTCCCTCAGTCGGATCAAACTATGCGAGTACCAGAGAAAACCCTCAGAGAAGTCAAACCTGTTCTTTTAAGATCAATAGACTCCTGCGATCGTCCTCTCTGTTTTTATCAAGACCCAGAATTGAGAGGACCCAACTACTGTTTCTGAAGTCGATGGCTTAACATCGGCTATTCGATCCTTAATTCTGCGTATGGACCGGCACTACTTTTCCTCCACAGGTCTGACTTGTTCATCTTATCCCATCCTGTAGCATGATGCGTTGCACCGGCTTCCAAAGTACTCGATGAGTGCTATCTTGCAGCCTACATAGTACCCGGTTAGATCAACTCGATGTGCTACAAAGTACTCGATTATATCCCTGCCAATGCCCTGATTATACAATCCATAGCCTGATGCATCACATCGGCTTTATTACTCGTCTTCCCACATGCTCGGGAAATATTTCTTGAGATGTTGACCGTTGACAGCCACTGGAAATTTACTACCATCTAATTCCTCAAGCATGTATGCGTTCCGTGGTAGAACTTGGTCAACTCTATAAGGCCCGTGCCAATTTGGAGACCATTTACCATATGCCGCGTCCTTAGTCCCCAATGGTAGCACCGCTTCCCATACTAAACCCCCAACTTGGAATTCCTTCGGTTTAACCTTCTTGTTGTATGCACGGGCTACCTTGGCTTTATTTTCCTTGATCTTTTCCAGCGACCAAAGCCTGAGTTCTGTAATATCTTCCACATTATCGCTCATTAGTGCTGCATACTCTTCAGCAGTCAATTCATTCTGGAACTCTATTCGTCTTGAACCGGCCGTGATTTCCCATGGCAATACGGCCTCCTGCCCATATACCAGATGATATGGCGAAGTTCTTGTTGCCCCGTGACATGAAATACGATAAGCCCATAATGCCTCTGATAATACCTCATGCCAACACCGTGGAAATTCATCAATCTTCCTCTTGATCAACTTGATCAGGCTCTGATTGGACGCTTCGGCTTGTCCATTCACTTGAGCATAGTATGGAGATGACCTGATTAACTTAATCCCCATGTCGGCAGTGAACTTTTTGAATTCATCAGATATGAACACCGACCCTCCATCTGTTGTAATGGTCCGAGGGATTCCAAACCTATGGATAACATGTTCTTTGACGAAATTGATGATGTCCCTTGATGTCACCGACTTCATGGGCACAGCCTCTACCCATTTAGTAAAATAATCTGTAATAGCCAAGATGAACTGATGGCCTTTACTCCTAATGCTCCTTCGAAGGTTTTTATAGGTAAAGCTGTGGCCCAAGAACCCAAAACATCTAAGGAGGATTAATCTTACCGATCATGTCCATGCCCCAACCCCTGAACGGCCAAGGCTTGATGATAGGATTCATGGCTGATGCTGGTACTATCTGTACTCTTCCAAACCTCTGACAGGCCTGGCACCCTTTGTAGTACTTGAAACAATCTTCCAGCATATCAGGGCAATGATATCCCGAGCGCCTGATCAACCACTTCATCTTGTGGGCTGATTGATGAGTTCCACATGTACCTTCATGGACTTCATGTAGAAGCCGATTGGATTCAATCGGCCCCAAGCACTTAAGCAATAATCCTTCCAGAGTCCTGTAGAACAAGTCGTCCCCTATCAGGACGTACTTCATGGCTCTGTAGCGTATCTTCTTAGGTGCCCCCCGAGCCGGATCCTTCAAGTAATTGAAGATATCGGCTCTCCAATCCTCCTGACCCAACAGGTGTATTGGAAACTCAGCTCCAACCGCTGTATCCTTGTAACCGGAGGCCATCTGAGCGAGATCATTGGCCTCAGAATTTTGTATCCTTGGTATCCAGTAGAAATTTATATATCTGAACTGGGCCATTAACTCCTGGCATTGTCTCCACAAAGGAAACAACAACTCGCTTTCACATCTATACGTCTCCGTGAGCTGAGAAATGACCAGTTTTGAATCCCCAAACACCTCTACTGGCTCTGCTCCTGCTTCGAGGAGTAACTCCATACCTTTTCGCACCGCTTCATATTCGGCTAGATTATTGGTGCAAGGTGTTGTTAACCTGATCAAAAAAGAATATGTTGCCCCCCGAGGCGAAACGAGCAAGATACCTATGCCAGAACCATCGCCACAGACCGACCCGTCGAAATACATTGCCCATGCGCGGATGGAAAGGGCCGATATGTCTGTGCTGGTCCTTTGTGCAACGAGGTCAGCCAGCGCCTGCCCTTTGACTGCTTTCTTCGGTTGGTACCGGACATCAAATTCAGACAGAGCGAACATCCATTTACCAATTCTATGGCAGAACCAACCTGAATTATACCGGCTCAAGTACGCGAGTCCACTCTAGAGGGCTCCAACGTGCTTCAAACGGTATAATCCCTTGGCCTGTCGGGTAACGTCCCGATAAACCACCGATACACAGGATCAAATAAGGTTACCTCACACGAAGGTGAGTCTAGAGATACAATCACCATCACATTATACATCACAGAAAATTACAGTACAAGGGTATCCAAAAGAGGTATGAAGTATCAAATTCAGAGAAAAGATTACAAACTGTTAAAACTATGGTTTTTAGCAGCGGAAAACATACGTGATAATTACAATACGTCGTTAAGACGGATGTCATGCTAAGCCCAAGCACGACATCGCTCGATACCATCGATGTTGGCCGAGGACGGATCCCATTCCACGGACCAATCTCCTGAAAGAGCACAGAGCCAAGGCAAGGGAAGAGTAGGGTCTTCAAGACATTACCTGCAAAATATATAACTACCAAGGCTGAGTATACTAATACTCAGCAAGGCTTACCCGGAATTGGGTATACTTAGCCCATAACTAGACTTATGAAAGCTTATAATGGTTCTGGGTTTAGTTTCAGCTGAAAAGCAACAAAGAGTAGATCCTTAATTTCAAATTTTACCTTTCAGGTTCTAGTTGATTATCCATTCTAGGTGAGCACCTATAACTACTCAAGCATGGTAAGATCTTTAGCCAAACATCATCTTTAATAATCATAACATTGCTCTTGTTACTCTATGTGGTAAAGGGATCAAGCAGTCTCAATCTTCATGAGAAGCGGACGATTCTGAATCGAATTTCAAACCTTGCAAGGTAAACCTAACTCACACGCTTGGAACACCAAAGGGTCATTCCGAAGCAACCGTTTGCCTTTCATTCCGACTCGTGGATCAGATCCACCACAAGCGACTGCAGGAACATACGCACACCCAATGTGTGCAGGACATACGTCTGTAGCGCGACTACAAAACCCGTATTCCTGGTTGCCCTTGCAACACGTATTTCCCCAGTTGAACCAAGTAACCAGAAGAACCAAATACATGTGGTGGGAGGTATGTCCACTCCTCGGGCCGATTGGCTACTAGGCTTACCGCTTACCCATAACTCACGGCATGTGGCTAGTACTTTCAAACGCTTAACCTGCACTACCACACACTGCGACCTTATCAGATTCATCAACACAGACGGGGTATCATCTCGACCATGATACTTCATAAAACTCCCGTCCGGCATCCTTATAGTGGTAACAGGAATGTAAACATTACAATTCCTATATCGCGCGAGTGACAGGGAATCACCCGACTTCTACCGGTCCTATTAGCGGAGCATCTATCCGATAAGGACTCGGGAGCATTACATCGGATTCCTAGGATTTATGCATCTAGGGTTTCATTTCAACTCCTAGACTTAATGCAAGATATAATATTGATAGACATAGATTGCAGTGTAAATAAAGTAGTGGGATATGTCCGGGGCTTGCCTTTACTGGTGGGTCTGAAGTCAGTAAAGTCAATATCTTCCGAACTTTGGTTCGAGGCTTCAGTTAATCCCTTGGTGACGTTCATTTGATCTTCAGGAAAATCCTCCGCCGACTCTGGGGAAATCTCGTAGATACCGTTGCTGAAGTAGTCGTCTCTACATGTAATGCAACATTACACTCAAAGTATGCACATAAAACTACCTTACTTCACAATTCAATTGCAATCCAGCATTCAAATCACACACTATTCACATAACAACCCAAAAGATTTGAAGTTAAACTTAAATAGAGCTGTAGGTGGACAACTAATTAGAATCGGCTACTTGTTGAGGGTTACAACAGAGCCGATTGGAAACAATAGAGGTTTAGCCGACGAAAAGGTGCATCGTGTTCCTAGATGATCGATGAAAGCATCGATTACTTCAGCAGGGGGATGATTCCTAAAGCAGTTGTGTCTTAACTGAGATGTGCTTAAGTGTTATTCTATGTAACTAAGTGTGGTTGCATCGGCTCGATTACGTCAGCACAACAATTGAGTGACGCATAGCCGATTGGAGTGTGGTTAAGGGTATATGATCGATAGGTGTAAAGTCGAATTCTCAGTCGATAAATTGACTGATAGAAGTGTGTGGACAAGGATGGGGAAACTAAGGATTGATCGGTCATATTTGACCGATACGGAAAACGACTAGAATCGGCTTGGATCGGCCGATAGCAAGAACCTTAAGATCGCGTGTGCATCTCCGATACATCAACTCTGTGTAGTCGATGTAGGACAGAACAAAAGGATTGTATCGGCAGTAGCCGATACTAGAAAGGTAACAACCGTATCAGCTGATCAGCCGATGGTAGAAGTATCGACTGACAGGTGTTACATAGAAACATTCTAGACTCAAGGGAAGCGGATGCTTAGCAGTTGAACTGATAGCCATTGCGGAAGCATAGCCGTAGAGATGTTTAAGCTAAGCAACAAAAGCACATAAACTAACAGGGATCCTTTTACGAAAAGGATCTTAAGGAAACGGTAGTCAAGACAAGGTTAAAGTCTTGATGGCAGGGATATAAGCATTCGCATAACAGGATTAACTAGATATCACACATCTCTACTTATGACATAAATTCTATAGCTTATTCTTTAGCTATAACACAGGCATACAATATAAAGCACAATAAAACATTTGTTCCCTAACATTTGATCTAAACCACACATCAAAGACTTTCACTTCAAAATCACAATATATAACTCGTAGGTTTTGACCTAGGGTTTCAAACAAAACTGATTTCGTACTTATATGAACTTCTTACGAAAATCTATAAAATGTAGAAGTTCACCGATTTGAAATAAAGAAAGTTTTGGAAATTTTACAAAGAACACCCTAGAACTTCCTAAAACATAGCAATCAAGTCCCTGGTCCGGGAAAATAGATAACAGGAAAATAATGACGATATTCCGGCAAGGGAATCGCCGGTATTAAGAAGATTCAGTGAATCAGGGCAAACCTTGGGGTAGCCTTGGTTATGAAGAAGGACACGCGGAAAGTAAATTCCCGCGGTGAATAGGATTGGCAACGATAAGATGAGCTCGGCGATGACGAGATTCCGTGGTTGACAAAGGAGTTTGTCGGCAGAGTTGCCGTACTTGGTTGCATTGAGGCTCCTCCGAGCTCGTTACGCCTAACTGCCGCCTTCGCTCCACAACTCCTCCTTCCGACTCGCCTCGCCGTAATCGTCACCTTCGATTTGCCTCCTCTCCTTCCAGCTTGCTGCCCCTCGTGCATCTCACGCAGAAACTCTCCACCGTAACTCCTCCTGCGCGTGCCGTTGCTCGGCACGTCGTACTCCAACATCACCTGCTCATGCCCGTGGGCCCACTTTGCTCCAGCCGCCCAACACCTACACACGCCACCGGTTTCTGCTGTGTTACCGCGCGTATATTCGCGCCACCCGCTTGGCGTCGCTCACATTCACTCTTGCACTGCCAGCCGTGCCGCTCAGGAGTTTGCGTCCACCTCCTGCGCGACATGCGCCTTCACTCGCCCGCGCGCACGCACTCGCCCCCGTGCACCTCCATGCCTCCTGCTGTCGTGCACGCCCTAGCCACATCACCTGCTCCCGCTCGCGTCTCGTCTACTCCCGAGCCGCGCACCAACGCCGGCCTGCCGCCATCCTGCGCACGCTCGCGCTCGCCCAGCTCCTGTACGCCACCGCCCTGCGCTGCTAACTCCTGCGTACACCGTCGCGCACGCACCCCCGCGCGCCCACATCTGCGCGCTCCACATTCGCGCTTGCGCCACTCCGGCCGAGCCAGCGCCGTCTGCGACGTTCTGCTCTTGGGCTCTCCGTGCACACACCTGCCCAGCCCCGCACGCCAGCTCGCGCCCTCGGCGCACGTCTGCTCAACCTCCACGCGCTTCAGAGCTCCGCTTGCGCTCCGCGCTCCGCTCACCGGCCTGCCTGCGCGTCGCTTGCCCGCATCACTGCCGCTCTGCGCCACCCGAGCCATGTCGCACCATGCGCGCTCTCACAGCCAGTGCCCGCCAGCGTACTGCACCCGAGCCGCTCCACCGCGTTAGCCACGGCCCGCACCAGCCGCTGCCCCCGCCTGCTGGCCCGCTGCTCGCCTGCTGTGCGCGTTGCCTCAGCGCCGGCCTTCGCTCCCGAGCCGAGCCGCGCCTCCGCTCGCTCCTCGCACCGCGCACTCGCCCGCACGCGCCCCACCTGGCCTGGGGCCGCGCTCGCCGCTCGGGCCGCCTGCCTGCGCCGCGCGCCTGGCCCAGTGCCGGCCGCTCGCCTCCGCCTGCCGCGGCCCGTGCGCGCCTGAGCCGCTTTTTGCCGAGCGCCTGGGCCCGCCGCTCCCTGCGCAGCGCCTCCGCTCTCCTCCCGCGGCCGCCGCCTGCCCGCGCTGCGCTCACCCGAGCCCGCCGCTCCGCGCGCTGCCGCAGCTCACCCGCGCGCCACCGGCTCCCGCGGCCCGCGCTCGCCGAGCCGCCGCGCAGCCGTGCCGCGCGCGCCCCGCGTGGGGCCGCCCGCTCGCTCTGGCGCCAGCACGCCCGCGCTTGGGAGCCGCCCGCCGCTCGGGCTGGCCTCGCGCCGCGCCGTCTGGTCCCGCTCGGGGTCGCCCGCGCCTGGCCGGATGTCGTGCTGCCCCTGTGCCGAACCGTGTATAGGAGGAGAGAGAGGGGGGGATAAAGATAGAGGAGAAGTGGAACTGTGCTGCCGGTGGAGAAGAAAGGGACTGGATAAGAAAGAGCAGAGAGGAAGGACAAGTGGGATTCTCCAAGGGCGTATGCGTAATTTCTGGAAATTGCAGGGATCTGTTTGTAAAACCAAAATTTCCCGTTGATTTAAAACCCGAATGAAGAAATGCCCGAAACGAAAGTTGGAGAGTTTTTCAAACTCTACAACATTTCTTTAAGGCTCAAGTTCAAAAACTCAAAATTTACATTTTTACGCGTGAAGTTTTGAGTAAAAGTTGGATTTGAATTGCTTTTGTCCTAAAAATGTAATTTTATAAAATTCAGGACCTAAATGCAAGTATTTATGACACGTCATAATGACGGGATAGACTCGTCATAATGGTTGGATAGACATGTCATAATGACTTGCACTTTTTACACTTTAGTCCTGAGTAACTTTGGAAATTACTTTTGTAAATCAAACATTTGCATAAAAGGACTTGTACTTTTATAAAATTATGTAAATATCCTTATTTTTACCATTTTACCCAAAATTTTTACACACTTCAACACACACATTTCCAGTGCAACCTTTTGAATAAATATATATTTTTACAAAACGTAAAGTAAGAAAAACATATTTGCAAAACCACCCTTGCCTTAATCCAAATACATTTTACAAAAACAACCCTAGGTTTTTCTGTAATTACAAAAATACCCTTTTTATTTGCACTTTTAAATTTTCAAAAGCTTCACATAAACATACACAAGCTTTACACTTAACAAACACATATTTCACACTAACAAAATATATGCCTAGCATTACAAATACACGAACTGTCACAAATTCGGCCTTTCAACACTGGGGCCGACAGCATGTGTTAGATAACATCCGATTTGCAGATGACAATTGTCTCAGCAGAAAGCAGGATGTGGCAGAGCTTCGTACAAGTAAAGAATAGACAAAGGCATAATTTCTCGATTTCAGGGTACCTTGTCTCTGCATCCAGCATCCTCCTGCTGAGATAAAAAACAACCCTCTCCTTGCCATCTTGCACTTGTATGATGACTGAAGCAATGGAAGTGGCACCGACTGACAGATAAACATAGAATGGCTTACCCTGCTGGGGTGGGACTAACACGGGCGGCTTGGATAAATATTCCTTGATTTCTTCGAACGCCTGTTGTTGTTCTGCCCCCCAGCGGAACTCATCGTTGGTTTTAATTTTCACCAACTCCATGAATGGCTCGATTCGCCCTGACAGATTGGAAATGAACCTCCTAACAAAGTTGATCTTACCGATGAGTTGCTGGAGTTCCTTCTTCGTAGTAGGTGGCACCATTATTTTTATAGCTTCTTGACTCTTCAGGCCGATCTCGATCCCTCGTTCATGAACCAGAAAACCCAGGAACTGACCGGCCGATACACCAAAAGCACATTTTTTAGGTTTCATTCTAAGCCCGAACATCCTAGTTCGTTCCAGAACTCGTCGCAGATCTCCTATATGTCCCTTAGCCGATGCAGATTTCACCACCACATCATCAATATAGATTTCCACCAGCTTGCCGATTAAATCATGAAACATGTAGTTCATGGCTCGCTGATATGTGGCACCGGCATTTTTAAGCCCAAAAGTCATGACCACATACTCGAATAACCCGACTGCACCTGGTACTCTGAATGCGGTCTTGTGAATATCTTCTGGAGCCATAAAAATTTGATTATAACCAGCATTACCATCCATGAAACTCAACATCTTATGACCAGCAGCCGCATTAATCAATGTTTCCGCAACCGGCATCGGGTATTCATCCTTTGGTGTCGCTCTATTGAGATCCCTAAAGTCCACACAGACTCTCCACCGGCCATCCTTCTTTTGTATAGGTACAACACTAGAAATCCATTCGGCATACCTGCAAGTCCTGATGAAGCCTGCTTCTATCATCTTTTCGACTTCTTTTTTGACTTCTTCCAGGATTTCAGCCTTCATTTGCCGTGCTCGCTGCTGGAACAGCCGAAATCCTAGCTTGAGAGGGAGCCGATGCTCAACAATACTTCTGTCCAACCCAGGCATCTCTGTGTAGTCCCAAGCAAAGCAATCTACATATTCTTTTAGCAATAATATCATTGACTCCCTTAACTCCGGATTTAACTTCTTACTGATAAATGTTGGACGTTGCTTATCCCCAGGACCAATGTCGACTTCTTCTAGCTCTTCAGCAGATGTAAATCCGTATCCTAGTTTTCCGTCATCCATCAAGTCGATACTACAGATGAACAATGAATATGGTATAAAATGATTTGGCCGATCGCAGGGATCGGCCGACTTGTTCTTTTCATTAACTTGTGCACATAGCCGACTGCTTGAGCGGGCTTCTTTGTGAACTAAATAAAAATGTAATATGGATGACAAAAACAACTCGAATTCTACTTTTTGGGGCCGATCGCGGGGATCGGCCTCTCCTGTCTCTTTGGCGCAAGCTGGCTTGGGCACCCTATCTACTCTGTAAGGCCGGTGGATAAGACCAGCCTCACCCTGTTTTTTGTAGCCTCCACACGGTCGCAGCCCTCCAAGCTGATCCCCGAGATTGGTTCTTGGTCTTCCGTGTCCCAGACACTCATGGTGGCGTGCGACACTTCGGCAGAATCATCCGCGTGGACTACTTCGACTTCATCTCCATCCCATTGAATTAGACATTGGTGCATTGTAGAAGGGATACAGCAATTGGCATGAATCCAATCTCTCCCAAGCAGAACGGTGTATGAACCCTTGCTGTTGACCACAAAAAATGATGTAGGGACAGTTTTACCTCCTACCGTCAGTTCCACGCTGAGAACTCCTTGTGCTTCTGATGTTTGTCCATTGAAGTCACTTAGCGTGATATTGGTCTTAATTAAGTCCCCAGCAGAATGCCCCAACTTGCGCAGCACTGCGTATGGCATTATATTGACTACTGCTCCTGTATCGACTAGCATCTTACTGACGGGTTGGCCGTTAATGTACCCTTTGAGATATAACGCTTTCAAGTGCCTGTAATTCTTTTCTCGGGGCTTCTCGAATATAACTGGCCGTGGACCCAGGTCAAGTTGAGCCACTGGTACCTCCTCACGGCCTGGTGCATGGAATTCTGCAGGGAGAAAAAACACCATATGTGCGTCAGCCGATGTGTTCACATCGGCTTTCGACTTCTTGGGCCGCCATACCTTCTTGGGAGTACTCTCTACTCGTTGAGGGTCGTAGACCTTTTCTGCCAAATCTGGCCGCGCTTTTCTTAATGTTTCCAAGTACTGGGCTTCGGCTTCTTCCAAGCTACGCAGCCGCTGTATCCTCCGCTTCTGGGACCGGTTGAGCCCATCAGGGCACCAGCGTGGCCGGTGATATCTGTCCTCTTCATCCTCAGAATTGCCCCCTGCGCGTGATGTCTCGACTTGTTCATGATGAGGCCGTTCTGGTCCCAAACGCTGAAAGACTGAAGTGCTTCTTGTATCTTGCTTCTGAAAGTTGCATTCTGGACAATCTTCAAGCGTGGGTAATCTTTTCATACCAGAATCCCAACAGTATATGAAGAAAGGGCAATGCCAATGATCCCGTGTATCTTCTCACCTTCTGAGGCGTTTCCCAGTGCGTCGCTCATACTCTTCTTCTTCAGTTTCATGTTGGAGATGCTGCTGATACTGGTACTGGTATTTTCTTAGGAGATGAGAGGAAACTGGTCGTTGATTCCTGACATGCCTGACCTGTTCCTCGGTGATATAGTCCCTTTCTTCTTTTTGGGGCCGATCACGGGAATCGGCCTCTTGCCTCCTTGAATGTGAACGTGATGTATGTCCTGCCATATTGATACCAAGCGTGAAATCCAGTTGTCGACACGTTGATCGGTCGTACCCTTCCACCATATTTACATTTGGAAACGGCTGAATATCAACCTTCATGGCGTATTGCCCTAAGATTAATCGGCCTTGCTCAATGGCCGATTGTATTTGTCGCCGGAGTTCTTTGCAGTCGCCAGTACTATGGGTGAAGGAATTGTGCCACTTGCAGTATACCCTCCCCTGAAGCTCCTGAGCTGTCGGGACCTTGAAACCTTCAGGGAACTTTAATTGCTTCTCTTTCAGGAGCAAGTCAAATATCTGTTCAACTTTGTTCACATCGAAATCGAATCCTTTTAAAGGACCCTGCTGCTTCACCCAGTTGCAGGACACGGGTTTTGCTTCCCGAGCCCACTCCACGACTGCGATTTCTTGGTCATCTTCGGAGTCTTCAGAATCTTCAGCATCAATCATTACCACTTGGCGTTTGAACTTGTCTTGGTACAACTCTGGATGGCGTTGCTCGTATACCATCATCTTTTGTACCAGATGCGCCAAAGAGTTGAACTCCAGCTAGAAAACCAAATCCTTGACTGGTTTTACCAACCCCAAGATTGCTAATTCAACAACTTCTTTCTCTGAAATTTGAATCGAGTAGCATTGATTCTTGACTTTCCTAAAACGCTGGATGTATTCTGCCACTGTTTCTCCTCGTTTCTAGCGGATCTGTGCCAAATCAGCAATCCCAGCTTCTGCAGCTTCTGAATGATATTGAATATGGAACTGTTCCTCCAGCTGCTTCCAAGTGCGGATAGAATCAGGACCCAATGATGTGTACCATCCAAAAGCCGGTCCTGTGAGAGATTGCGAGAAGAACCTTACTCGCAATGGATCTGAAACCGAAATCATCCCCAATTGCGCTAGATATCGGCTTATATGTTCTATGGAGCTGGATCCTTCTGCTCCGTTGAACTTAGTGAACTCAGGTAGCCGATACTTAGGTGGCAGAGGAATCAAGTCGAAGTCACTTGGATACGGCTTGGCGTAGCCGATCGCTCGCCTTCTTGGGAGGATGCCAAATTGATCCCTCAAAATAGCACTGATTTGATCTACAGAATGAATTCCTGGGGTCGAGTGCGTACCTTCCTGACTCGGCCTCGTTGCGTAAGTTCTTCTAGTTCACCAACTGACATTCTATATGGCCTTTTTGCAATAGGTGCAGTACCAGGTAAAAGATCAATGACAAATTCAATGTCGCGTTTAGGTGGCATACCAGACAAATCATCGGGGAAGATGTCCAGGTACTCGCAGACGACTCTGATATCCTCAATCAAACCTGCCTTCAACTGATTCGCTACACAGTCTGCTGCCGACGGAAGTGTTGCAACGAACTCAAATCGTTCACCTTCTGGGGTCGTGAGGAGCACTAATCTTTTGGCACACTGAATCACTGCATCAACCTTGCTCAGCCATCCCATCCTGAGTATGATATCTATTCCCTTGGAATCTAACACCACAAAATTGGCATGAAATTCCCTGCACACAATCTTGAAACTGTCACCTAGGCACTGATACATGGCTTTCATATTCCCCCCAGGCGAACTAACTAGCATGTGGTTGGACATGGAATGCACGGGAATGCCATGTTTTGCAACAAACTAAGCAGAAATAAAGGAATGCGATGCCCAAGAATCAAATAAAACGGATTAAGGGGTTGAGTTGATGAGAAACATACTGAACACAATGTCCTGAGCCTCCTGAGCGGTCTACGCGGCCACATGATTCACACGCCTGCGGACGAAGTTCTGCTGACCTTTGTTGTCCTACGGCGTCTGGTTGTTGCCCCTGGGCTATTGCTGCTGTGGGGTTTGCCTCTGTCCACTGTTGTTGAACTGGCATGGAGTGTTTTGGACGTTTCTCTTAGGACAACCATTAGCATAGTGTCCCACTTCGCCACATCTGAAGCAAGTATTACCACCGGTGGGAGTAGGGGCATCGTTCCTCATCGGTGTGCCCGTAGGAGTGCCCTGGCGATTCTCTGGAAAGTTGGGATGCTGCACTAACTGACCGGCACGCTGAGCTTGCTGCTGCTGCTGCTGACCCTATTGGTTGGAGTGCTGGTACTGACCCTGCTCATAGTTGACATTCTGTCCTCCTAGGTGGAAAGGTGTTCCTTGCAGGGGCGTGAAACGGGGGTGAGAATTGTTGTTGAACTGCCCTGACGACTCAAACTTTCTCTTCTGCTCACCCATCTCCTTGTGAGAATGCTCCACCAGGATGGCACTGTCCACCATCTTCTAGAAATTCTCGAAAGTATGCACCATCAATTGATACTTGATAGGACCAATCAGACCCTCCCTGAAGTGATCCTGCTTTTCTACATCATCGGCTACATCTGCGGGAGCGTAGTGAGACATTTGGATGAACTTGTCCTGGTACTCACTCACAGACATAGACCCCTGTTTCAGCGTAAGGAACTCTTGCTTCTTGAGCTTCATCAGACCCTTGGGTATATGGTGCTCCCTGAACCGGTTCCTGAACTCCTGTCAGGTGATGTTGTTGGGGGTGTCATGGGCTATGGTGTAAGCATCCCACCAATCTGCCGCTGTCCCTTCCAATCTGCCTGATGCATAAAGAACCTTCTCCCTATTAGTACACTGGGTGATGAAAATTCAGCATTTTCTCCACCATCTTGATCCGGTCATCAGCTTGCAGAGGATCAGATGAGTGAGAGAACGAGGGAGGTTTGTGGCTCATGAACTCCTTGTGCCTGTTTCTCGCTGGTGGTGGTGGGGGTGGAGGAGCTTGGTTCATCTGAGCCTGCATGTTGGTGATAGTGTTCGCCATGTTGGTAAGCAGCTGAGTCTGGGCGGCGAGAAACTGCTCCATCCCTGCAGGTGGTGCCTGGTCTGGTGGACTTGGTTGCAGATCGGGGTTGGTGTTGTTGTTCGTTCCCTGTCGCAACACTGCAGGCTGATCAACTCCTGACCCGGATCTGGTGTTCACCATCTGATTGGTTAGAAAAATAAGACTTATGAAATTAATCATGCAAAAAGGGTATGAGCAAGGATAATATAAAGGTAGTAAAGAAGATAGACAACCCCAAGCTTTTACTAAACTATATATTTGTATTAATAACTTGATATAATTGTGGTCATTACTCCACAATTTATCGCAATCATTACAAAGATCCAAATCACATTGTTTTCACAAAACCAAGCACACTTTCACATTAATCTAAATTAGACACACTATCAAGACCATTTCAAACTAGCGATTACAAAAGACTCTTAGAAAAACTACTATCTAAAAAAAATACTCCTACCTTAACTCCTAGATCTATCCTCTCTAACGATATCGGGTGTGGTAGCCGGGCTCTCCGTAGTGAACGCGCTTGTGAGGAGGTGAGTCTAGCAGGTACTCCCTAGGCTCATTGCTGTCGTATTCTGGGGGTAACTCCAGATCTCCTCTCAGCTGAGCCTCCAGTATCGCCTTCTCCCTGATGGTCTTCATCAGCTTTCTCTTGACCTCCTGAATCTCTGCCCCGGCAGCATCCAAGTCTGTGATGAGAGTGGCGACCAACTCCTGCGTAGTGTCCATGAGCAGGTTTCCTTCCCCAGGGGGTAGGGCAGGAATCCGTGCACAGGTGGCTCCCCTCTTGCGCCTTGGAAACTGTTGAAACTCAGTGCCCTGAAGTTCATCCCTATAGGTATGGTAGAGATAGTAGAGCGCTCTTCTAGCGGCTTCACTAGTCCCTGCGTCCAAGGTCCTCCTGGGCACCTCATCAATGTGCTTGGAGTACTCCACCCAATGCCATGCCTCTCATCCGGAACACTAATCACCACTGCCACCAACCACTCCTCCTCCTATTGGGCATTCTTGAACACGTGAGCTTCATAGCGTGGCATCAGCGGGAAGTCAATTCTCTGCATGGCCCTCCAGAGAAGCGCGGGGAATGGACCTTCAGCAAAGTCCAAGTGATGTATCTGCTTCTCATAGTGGGGCTCAGGTGGCAGTAGGCTTGCGGCGACGGCTGGCTCTGGATCATCATCTAGGTCATCATCACCACCATCGGGTGCACCTAAGTCGTCGTCACCATCGTCATCCTCATCTCCGCATGCGGCACCTGGATCGATACTGTCTCCTCCTGCAGGATCCTCATTGCTGCCACTTGAGACCCCAGGATGGTCCTCCGGCAACTCCATGGGCTCCTCCTCAGTGTCAGTGTCCACCTAGCCTCCATCAGGATGGTTGTAGTAGTAGTCGTCGTTGTCCTCGAGTATCATGTACTTGGGCTCCGTCTGCTCGGACCCCTCCTGGTCAGACATTTCCTGCGGATAATGGATCGGATGCGGCGGCCCATGGGTGCTCTTGCGGGCGATCTACTTGTTTCTAGCCATCTGTAGCAAAAGTGAGGGCATCGCAAGATAGAGGATATTTAGAAAAATACTATAGGTGACCTTAAAGCAAGCTTGCATTTTAAAAAAATATCAACACACTTGAGAGACAAGCATGAAGTCAAGGAGAAAATAATAGTGATATACTCAAGAAATAAGCAGTTTTCAAAAGCGAGCAAGCAGAAGCTACGCTACTAAGCAAGATAAGCCTTAAAATTCGACCATTACTAACTAGGCTAACGTTCTACAGTCATCACTGCCCTGGTACCACTTCTGTCAAACCTGGTTTGGAAAAGGTAACTGGATGCATCCCATATGTGCGCCAGGATCAAGTTTCGCATATACAGTAGACGTCACAAGTGAATACCCGAAACAATGCATTAATGGAATAGAGTATAATAGTACTTTATTACATGACCGACAGTCTTAATCTTAAACGAACAAATAAACGTCGATAACTAGCAGCAGGTAGATGACTAGGAGACATACGCCTAGTATGCTTCGAAACCTTCAGGGAACACCGGACAATTATCTTATTCCGAGCAGCATTATTTTTAATAAAGCAAGTGTGAGTACACTTATGGTTGGTACTTAGCAAGTGGAATAAATTAAATGACATGCAAGGCTACAATCAAGGAAAAGCTCACATGGTTTGACTGCGATAAGCATTTTTAGTTGGTCAAGTTTTATTAAGCAAGCATTAACTAAGTGTAAGTATATACCGATCCCTTAAATAAATATCATAGATAAATAATTCACAACATAAATAAATAAATGAATAAATAAGGAACATCGAGTTAGATCATTTTTAAGTTTAATTATCATGTGAGTGTCCAAGCCGCTCTTAACCATGAGCACGGCTGATATATCAGTTTTCACTCTGGTGAGGTTATACACTTACCCACAATTCGTGTTTCCCTTAATGCCCGGGTTTGCAAGGCCCTTAAATACTTCCGAGGTGAGTGGTAGGGATTCACTACGAGGCCTTTACAAAGATTCCCTAACTTATGACAATCCACTAAGGTTTCAAGTCAAAGCGGTCATAACCCACCCTAATGAGATAATGCCTTAGCCAAGGACCACGTATATCAATAAGTCTCAAGAGGACCAAGCTATACCCCGATGATGCAACCCCTCTTGCCCTTCCGGTAAGTTTATCATAAGCTAAAGTTTCTAATTAATTAGCAAAGACCAGAGCCATGTGGTTGCACTGTTTTCTTGGGTAGTTCTCCATATTTCAATTAATGCAATGATCTTAATCATCATCAATAAAGTATTCCATAACATGTGTAAACCAGTGTAATATGATTTCTAGGTTATCCAACCAAAATCTAAGTAAAAGCAAGTAGTATAGCTACAACACAAATCTAATAACCCAGGTTTAATCAAGGAAGTTCAAAGAAACTAGGCACATCCTTAATTTGGGATCCATCATATTCTAGACACATGCATGCATATAAAGTAAATATGTGTATTTATAAAGTTGTTGGGACTGGAGTATGATCAAGGACCACTTGCCTTCATCAACAAACTGCTACTGCTCGGGAATGTCTTCAGAGATCGGCTCTTGAGGACCCTCGAACTGCGCACCATCTATCGCAATACACAACTACAAACAAATACAATAATAAGAAACAGTATACCAATCAATATAAACAGAGGAAAATAATGTAATAAAGCTACTGCATATGTCGTAAGGATCGCGTGAGCGCAAGAATCGATGAAAACAGAGTTAAAACGGAGAAATTAGGGCTAAAACATAATTCTAGGGGGTGTATTTGTAGAAGATTTGAAACTAAAAGGGCTTAGACCGAAGAAACTGAGGGCTAGATCATAATTAAACCTTAGACCTAGGGGTTAGATTGCAAAACAGAAGGGTCTAGGACTACGGGTTCTATTTTTAAAAAAGATAGGGGCCTTAACAGAAGAAAAAGGATCTATTTGTGAATACTTTTGAACTACCGTGGACTGCGGGTCGATTCCTACAAAACTCGAGGGCTTAAGCGCAAATTGGCCATGGGTTGACCGGTACTTGGATCTGTTGACTCGGGTTAGATTAGATCTAACCCATTGGATCTAAATCCGACGGCTGGAATGCGGGGGACGGCGCGGGGCGGGGGCGGGAGGCGCCGGCACCGGGTCAATGCGGCGGCGCGGTGGTGAGCGATGGAGCATCACCGGGGAAATGCGTAAACGCGCTCCCGGCCTTGGTTTTGAGCGCGGCTTGCACTGGGAGATAGCGGGCTTAACGAGTAACTCATCTGAGGGCTTTGGGGGCGGTGGAATCGGCCGGAGCGGCAAGCGGCGGCTCAGGATCGACGGCGAGGCTGTGCGGGCGCGGGGAAGCAAGGGAGAGGGAAAGAAGTGGCGGGCGAGTATCCTTACCCCACCGCGGTGCTCCTGCGGCACTTGTTCGATGGCGGGAAGAAGCAGAGCGGCTGCGCAGCGAGCTCCCGACACGCGGCGGCAATGGCGGCTGCGGAAGCTTCAGCGCTAGGGTTTCGCGGGCGGAGGCGGCGGCTGCGTCTTGGGGCCGAGGAGCTAGGGTACGGGCACTTAAATAGAGGCGGCGGAGGCTCCTGGGTGTGCGGGCCCGAGGCGGTGCGTGGCGGGACGGCACCGCACCGGGGTCGGACTCGAGCTCAAGTCCGATCCGGTCGCGGGAAGGGGATGGGCCCGATAGGCGGGACCCACCCGTCAGCGAGGGAAAGGGGGAAGGGAGGAAGAGCGGGCCGCGCGGGGTGAGTTGGGCCGGGGAGGCTGCTGGGCCGCGCGCGGAAGGAGAGGAAGAGAGGAGAAGGAAGGAAGGCCGTGGGCCGGGCCGCAAGGAGAAAAAGAAAGAGCGAAAAAGAAAAAGAAGGGTGGCCCGGCCCAATTAGGAAAAGAGAGGGAAAAAGAAATTATAACATTCAGGTAATTAGAAATATAGACACTAGGTATTAATAAGTTGTATGTATGCTAAGGTGTATATAAGTTCTACAAAGAACTAGGGGTATAATTGTAAATTATGAATTTTATAAGTTCTTATGTGCAATTGTGTAAAAAAATGCTCTTAAATGTCAAAATTAAATGTCTATAGAGAAGAAAAGTACAAATAGTAAATAAAACTTAAGAAAAAAATAGACTTTGGTTGGAAACTAAGGACCCATGTGTAATTGAAACAAAGGTATAAGGGCTTACATATAAAATAGTTGAAAGATAAAAGTAAAACTTAGTTTTACTTAAGGGCTAAAGTGTAAAAATCCTAGTCATGATTACACTGCAGGCAATCTTGCAAAAAGACCCTAAACATTAAAGCATTTTGTTTGAATTATAACAAAAGTTTATAAATTGAGTTGTGTTCAAAAGTTTAAAATAAAACTGTATCCTTTGAGATTTTGAACTTGAACCCTAAAGCATTCTTGTAGTATTTGAAATTCTCTATGACTTTGCTTTAGACATTCTTCTCATTAGGATCTTGTAGCAGTGGGAAATTTTAGTTTATAGAGGGGTCCCTAAACTTTTTGGGAAATTGCAAACAAGTCCTTCTGACTACTGTCTCCTTTCTTCTTCCTCTGTCAGCCTCGCTTCCTCTGTGCTCTGCTTCTGCTCCCGCCGCTCACCGCCGGCACAACATCCCGAGCGCCACCTCCTGCTGAGCTTTCTTCCACACGTCGCTCCACAGCCCTACCACCGCTCCTAACCCCCTATGGTGGCCTTCCTACCGAATGCCACGAGGTACTGGCAGTGTCAGCGCCGTTTGAACGCCGGTCTTCTTCAGTTCGCCGCCCGCCGCGTGGAAGAAGTATTGAAGCCCTCGAGCTCTATCTTGTGGGCGCATCAGTACCACTAGGACCTCCTCGACCCATTCCTGCCATCAGCTCGTCATTTCCTCGCCCCTAGCCCCCGGAACGCCGTCGCCATTGCTCCTGTAACACCGGCGAGCTCGACGCCGCCGTGGACCCATCCCTACAGCTCTCCTCTGCCCAAACCAACACTACTGGAAGCTTCCCCTTGGTCCCCTGAAGCTATTGGACCAGACCCTCGTCGCCCAGCTTGCCGGTGTGCCGCCATCGAGGTCTTCCCCGTCGCCGGCCGCCTGCTCCACGCGGGCCGACTGCTACGCCACCCTAGAAATCCAACCAAGCACTTCCCCGGGTAGCCCTCGATCTCCTCTAGCTAATCCCCCTCTCTTCCCTCGCCATTGTGACCCGAGATTCACCGGATTTGGCCGGTCAAATGCCGCCGTTCCTCTTTGACCACGGCCAGGGGCTCCATTGGAGAAGACAAGTAAATTGCAGGGGGTTTTGTGCTAAATCTAGGGACTATTCTGTAAAGCTTATTTGAGTTTCCTGCTGTGAACTTTAAAAATGCATAGAAACAGTAGAAAAATCACAAAAATACGAAACTTGTTGGGTTAGAATCCTTGTGATGAATTCTACAACTTTTATTTCATAACCATGCCATGAAAAATTCACAAATTAATCTCAAAAGCATCTGTGCATATTTAGGGATGAAATTTCTACCATGACTTGATCTTTATAAGTATGATCCATCATAAAAACTTGAGAATCAGAAACCCAATATAACTTGAGTTATAAATTTCAAGCTTAAATTCAAAGATAATTCATAAATAATAATTAATAGGCATGAAAACTTATGAAACTTTTCTGGAATGCTAGTCTTAAGTAGTTTATGGTGTACTTAAGTTTTGAACCCTAGTTTTAGTGTAAAACTCCAGATATAATTTCATCTTGAAATTTCAATCTTGATCTTGTGTAATTTTGTGGCTTAGTTCCTTTTAGAATAAAATTCCAATAAAACTACAATAATTAGATCCAATACCAATCTATGTTCAGTAAAGTTTGTAGCTCCTGTTTTGAAATATCTTGCTCTGTAAAAATTATTCAAGTTAAACATATTATTTAATTAAGTGAATTGTTCTAATTATCTATTGTATAAAATATTTAGAGTAATATTATTTCAATTAAACCCACTTAGGATAAGTTTCATAAATATTAATTTACTTTTCCTAATATAAGATTGCTTAATTAATCCAAAGTTAGCCATAATTAAGTAATAACCTAAGGTTAATTACAATGTTTAGCTAATAAAATAAATGGAGATTGCTAGGTCTATTCAGTGTTGCTTATAGTAATCAGATATGCTACCTATTGTAGTTAATCGGATGTTTAGGGTAACCCACCCTGTTGTCTAACGAGACTAGTTAGTTTAGTTAGTACTCGATAAATGACTGCCCAGTGCAGGGTAGTTAGGTTATTTGTCGAAATGTAATGTTCTTTTGTTTGGATTGCAACTTTATTGTAAAATAATATAAAAGTATATGCATTCCATAACTTGTAACTTTGCATCTCATATAGACTCGAGCACTCTCGCTGACGGGGATTATCAGCTGATTCCGGAACCAGAAGGAGTTTGTTCTGAAGACCCCGGGAATCTCGTCGCGGATTTCTCTGAAGCCCCGAACCAAGATTCAGAAGAAAATAACTTGACTAACCCCAACCTCACCAGCGAAGGCAAGCCCCGGACATAACCCCTACTTTATTACACTGCAACCTATATTATTTATATATATCTATATGCATTAAGTTCTTTGGAGTTGTTTGGAAACCTTAGTTGCATAATTCCAGGAACCTATGTATTGAACACTAGCACTTGAGTCCGAATAGCTGCTTTTGCTTATAGGACCGGTAGAAGTCGAGTGATTTTCTGTCACTCGCGCGATATAGGAATCGTGATGTTTACATTCCTGTTATCATTATAAGGATGACGGACGGGATTTTTATGAGGTATCATGGTCAAGATGGTACCCCGTCTATTTTGATAAATTTGATAAGGCCGCAGTGTGTGGTAGCGGTGGTTAAGCGTTTGAAAGTACTAGCCACATACCATGAAATATGGTAAGCGGTAAGCCTAGTAACCGATCGGCCCGAGGAGTGGACATACCCCCCACCACATGTATTTGGTTCTTTTGGTTACTTTGTTCGACGTGTAGGAATACATGTTGCTGGGCAACCAGGAGTACGGGTTTTGTAGTCGCGCTACAGACGTACGTCCTGCACTTTGGAAGTGCGTATGGTCCTGCAGTCGCTTGTGGTGGCCCTGATCCACGAGTCGGAATGAAAGGCAAACGGTTGCTTCGGAACGACCCTTTGGTGTTCCAAGCGTGTGTGTTAGGTTATCCTTGCAAGGTTTTGAATCTCGATTCAGGAATCGTCCGCCTCTCACGATAAATGAGACTGCTTACCCCTTTGCCACATAGAGTAACAAGAGCAACTTTGTGATTATCAAAGATGGTGTTTGATTAAAGATTCTACCATGTTTGAATAGTTATAGATGCTTATCTAGAATGGTTAATCCACTAGAACCTGAAAGCTAAAAGTTGAAAATAAGGATCTACTCTTTGTTGCTTTTCAGCTAAAAACTCTACCTAAAGCTAAAAGCCTTCATGAGTCTAGTTATGGGCTAAAGGTATACCCAATTCCGGGTAAGTCTTGCTGAGTATTAGTATACTCAGCCTTGCTTTTGTTGATCTACTTCAGGTAATCTCCCTGATGAGCCAGCTTTCATTACACCATGGCCCTACCCCTTGCCTGATGGTTGGTTCGTGGAGTGGGATCCGTCCCCGGCCAACACAGATTCTGCCGAGTGATATTATGCCAGGGCTAGCATAATATCTGTAATAACGACGTGTACAATGTTTACGCTTTTAAACTCCGCTGCTTGACTTATAACTTAAACCTGTTTTGTAATAATCTCCCCTCAGTGGGAGCTACTGATGCTTTGTAAAATTTTTGTATTATATCTACCTGTGGTGTAAAATGTATTGGCATTTATATCTCTGGACTCACCTTCGTGTGAGGTACCTTGTTGGATCCTGCGTTCGGTGGTTTATCGGGACGTTACCCGATAGGCCAACAGGATTATACCGTTTGAAGCACGAGGTAGCCCTCCAGAGAGGACTCGCGTACTTGAGCCGTTGTAATTCAAGTTGGTTCTGCCACAGCTGGTATCAGAGCTAACAAGTGTACCCTGGAGATATATTTAGCCTTAAAAATAATTTATAGTATAAAATTTGATTAGTCAAGTATTTGCGAACTACGTTGGATTCGTTAAGGTTTATGTATAGTACGTAAAGCCCTAGGGTAATGTTATTAAGGGGATTAGAGGTGGCTATAACATATATATATATATAACTCTAACTTCCGGCATTACTTTTCTGTTGAAACTTAAATTTATGCACAACCCAACCTTACTTTCTGTAACGACATCTTCGATCGTGAGGTAAGAAGGTAAGGATCCTTAGCCAACTGAGGGAGCTTGGCCTTCCTGTCGGTGATGCGAACCGAACGCTGTTTCTCAAGCAGTGGCCTACTTGAGATGCTGCCAATGTACCAACTTCGGTTGACTACATTGGGAGTATATGGTTCGGCGCAGGGTATGGCGATCGCTGTTCATACCCCCGCATTTTGCGGTACCCCCGTGAATATGTTGTTTCGATAACGTATGTTAACGTTGTCTGTACGGCGGTAATAGTACAGATGCTGTTTCTATAGTGAGCAGTAATGAATGGGAACGCTTTCATGACATGCTGGCATGAAAGGTTCATTGGATATATATATGTATTGTGGTTTTCTGCAGGTACACTAACCACGATTACGCAACTAGAACGGATAGAACTTATCGACTAGTTAATAGAGAGAGACGTTTTTATATTGTGCCACCGAGACTAACCACGTAAGACCAAGATTACTTGGCAGTTATTTTTGGTTGTGAGATCGATTAGTGCGTGCATGCATAATTCCTTAATCCAATGAATGCTTAAATTTGTTTTAAGAAATAAGTAACATGTTGGTATTTCTTAGTTGGGGTAAATAGCAATCTTTAGCTCTTAAGTATCCATCTGATTTCCAGCCTTTGCTGTTATCAGAATCAACTATCTTAATCCATTTACCTTGTGAGCTTTCCGCAGGGTAAATATATCTTACCATTTGCAATGTTGTCGCAAATGGCTGCTCCTTCCAATGCCTTTTGGGATCAGGAGGGGCACTTCCACACCAATGCTTTACATTGGGAAGGGTTTCCTCGTCTCTTATGGGAATCCTTAAGTCTGTTCCACTATACAGAGCCTCCTCAATACGATGGGGTAGAATATCGTGAGGAAGGAGTTACTCGGTGCAGGGTTAAGATGATAATTCCTCAACACCCTTTCCGCTCCTCATGGCATCCCATAGAAGTGGAAGTGGTTGGATATCGCCTGGTTGATACCCTTGAAACTGCTGCCTTGGAAGCTATCAAACTTCTCTGCAATCAGCATCCGACTGAAGTTGCCGCATATCCTATTGGTTTATTTCCTACCATTGATCCTGATAATTCGGAATGGAATTTTCAGACAGAGCATCTTGGTCATATGCTAGGAGATCTGGCTGAAGAAACCGTCCGTATCATTACCAGGTTCATGGATGTGCAACATCATTATCAGATTCTACTGCGTCACGGTATGAATCAGATAACTGGTGTGGCTCAAAGCCACTATCGGAATGCTGACCGTCAAGTGACCCAAATAGTGGAATTACAAGCTTTGGTAACGCAAAAGGATGAAATTATTGCAGCAAGGGATGAAAAAATTCTTCATCGGGAAGATCAGATCAATGAGAGTGATCATATTATCACTCAGCGTGACACTGTTATTGAATTCCTACAGGCACAAATTCATGATCTGATACTTGAAGCTGATGATGCCCAGGCTCACATTGAGGAATTGCAGCAGCAACCGATACTTCCCGCTATACCCATAATACCTGAGGAAGAAGAAGAAGATCCAGAAGAGATTGAGGGTGTTTTAGAGATTGACTCTGAGCATGGGGACCCAGTTCTTAGTCCCTATCACTCTCCCTCTGGCAGTCAGTCGTCTATAGGCAATTTCGATGATTTCTAGTGTCGTAAATCGTCGACTAGCTAGATGTAACATATGGGAGTGTAATAACCTAGGTAGTGTGTAACTTAGCTAGATCTCATGCCATTTGTTGTAACATAGATGGCCTGCGTAGGGATCTTTCGGATGTGTGAGGTGGAGAACGATCAAGATCAGTGTTGTAATATAAGTTTCCTATTTTATCATCTTGTTCACAATCTTTATGATTCTGTAATGAGATGATTGAATGGAATATGTGTATTGTTTATCTAAGTCATGTATCTTCTGAAATTGGGAGTAAGGCTATATGGTTAATGATGGACATCTCCTTTGTTTCAGATGGTTGGAGCCACGCGCGGAACCCCGGAAGGTTTCCGGGCAGATCAGGCTAGCGGTTCCCAACAACCGCCACCGCCACCTCCTAACCTTGCCGAGGTTATGGCTCGGCAAACTGAACTGCTCAACTTGCTGGTTCAAGCACAACAGAATCAGCAACATCAACAGTTCCGCGGAGGTCGTGATGACCGCAATCCTCCCGTGGCCAGTTACCAGGATTTCATCAGTACCCAGCCTCCATTCTTCAGTAAAGCTGAAGAACCCTTGGATGCCGATGATTGGCTCCATATTATTGAATCGAAGTTCGCTCTATTGACAATACCTTGCGCGGACTCAAGCAAAGCTTCCTTTGCCGCCCAGCAACTCCGTGGTGCTGCTCGGATCTGGTGGGACAATTTCTATGCCATGCAACCTGCAGGGCATGTTATCACCTGGGATGAATTTCAGGCAGCCTTTAGAGCACATTATATTCTGGAGGGATTGCTGGAGCGAAAATTGAATGAATTCCTAGCTCTTACTCAAGGCACCAGTACAGTCCTGCAGTACGCACAGAATTTCAATCATCTGTGTCAATATGCGGGATATCATGCGAATAACGATGCCAAGAAACAAGATCGTTTCCGTCGAGGCCTTAATACCAAGCTCAAGGAACGCCTAAATCTTGTGAAGGCTAATACTTTCAGCGAGCTGGTTAATATGGCCTTAACTCAAGAAGATTGCATCATAGCACATCATGTTGAGAAGAAGAGGAAGACTCCTACTGGACCCTCGAGTGCTCAATCACCGAGGTATCGGGTTGTTCCCAATACACCGTTCAGAGCACCGCAGCGGAATGCCCCAACTGGTAGATTGGTTTTCAGGCTGCCCCAACAGCAGGGAAGATATAGACCTCACATTCCTCAGCAACAATCACAACCATCTGGCCCACGGCCAAATGTTCAACAAGTGCCACAGAGAGGCAGTAATTATCGTTGTTTCAATTGCGGGAGTGCGGATCATTTTATCCGAGATTGTCCGCGGCCCAAGAAACCTAATCAAGGGCAAGGCTCTACTCAGGGTAACCAGAACAAGGGCAAGAAACCGGTGATGCAAGTCCGACAAGGATGAATTAACTTCACCGCTCTGGCAGAACTTCCAGATGGAGCTCCCGTCATGTCGGGTACATTTTCTATTCACCATAAACCAGTTGTTACTTTATTTGATTCCGGAGCAACACATAGCTTTATTAGTAACAACTGTGGTACCCGGATAGGACTTGATCCTTGTTTCACTCAAGGGGCATATATGATCTTTACCCCTGGAGGAAAAATCACCTCCAACCAAATGAGTAGAAATGTGCCAATTCAGTTAGGAAGTAAAGAAATTAAAACTGATTTGGTTTTATTAAGTTTGGAGGGTATTGATGTTATACTTGGAACAGACTGGATGACTAAACATCGAGTCCGGCTAGATATTTCTTCCCGAGTTGTTGAAATTGATTCACCATACTATGGGATCACCACTCTTTATCTACCTCAGCCAGAATGTCTGCACCCTTGCACTTATGCTATCACAGATATCAAAGTCAAGGATATTCCTATAGTATGTGAATACCCCGATGTCTTTCCAGACGACTTGCCTGGAATGCCACCAGATAGAGACATCGAGTTTATCATTGAACTTCAACCGGGCACTGCTCCAATTTCAAAGAGGCCGTATCGCATGCCTCCAAATGAATTAGCAGAACTAAAAATTCAGCTCCAAGATCTTCTTGATAAGGGATATATACGTCCAAGTGCTTCACCTTGGGGTTGTTCTGCTCTCTTTGTTAAGAAGAAAGACGATAGCCTAAGGCTATGTGTCGATTACCGTCCACTCAATGCGGTTACTATAAAAAATAAGTACCCTCTTCCCCGCATTGACATTTTGTTCGATCAGCTAGCCGGAGCTAAGGTCTTCTCAAAAATTGACTTACGCTCTGGTTATCATCAGATCAAGATTAGGCCTTGTGACATTCCAAAAACGGCCTTCTCGACCAGATATGGACTTTATGAATTTCTGGTTATGTCATTTGGACTTACCAATGCACCGGCATACTTCATGTATGTCATGAATTCAGTATTCATGCCGGAACTTGATAAATTCGTCATGGTCTTCATTGATGACATTCTAATATACTCCAAAACTAAAGAAGACCATGCTAAGCATTTACGTGTTGTTCTTCAACGACTACGTGATCATCGCCTTTATGCCAAGTTCTCGAAGTGTGAATTCTGGCTGGATAGTGTGAAATTTTTAGGACATACTATTTCTAGTGAAGGCATATCGGTTGATCCAACCAAAGTCCAAGAGGTTATGGATTGGAAACCTCCAATTTCAGTCCATCAAATCCGAAGCTTCTTGGATTGGCGGGATATTATCGCCGATTCATTCCAGATTTCTCCAAGATAGCTAAACCCATGACTGAGCTACTTAAGAAAGAAGTTAAGTTCCGCTGGGATGATAAGTGCGATGAAGCATTTCATACCTTGAGAAAGCTTCTGATGACTGCTCCAGTGCTAGCTCAGCCAGACAATACTCAGCCTTTTGATGTCTATTGCGATGCTTCCGGAATTGGCCTTGGTTGTGTTCTTATGCAAAATAACCGGGTCATTGCTTATGCATCCCGCGCACTTCGGACTCATGAGCAAAATTATCCAACACATGATCTTGAATTAGCATCAGTTATCCATGCTCTCAAGATCTGGAGACATCATCTTATGGGCGCTAAGTGTAATATCTACACTGACCATAAGAGCCTTAAGTATATTTTCACTCAAGCTGACCTAAATATGAGGCAAAGGCGTTGGTTAGAATTGATTAAAGACTATGACCTTGAGGTACACTACCATCTAGGCAAAGCTAATGTGGTTGCGGATGCCCTTAGCCGCAAAGCACACTGTCATTGTTTATCCATAACAACTTTCAGTGACACTCTTTGCCATCAGATGAGGAAACTCAATTTAGAGATCATTCCTCAAGGTAGTCTGAATCTGTTATCCATTGAGTCTACTCTGCAAGATAAAATCATCATGTCTCAACTCCATGATGAGGGTGTCAAAATTATCAAATCCAAGCTATCTATAGGAGAGGTCAAATATAAGTGTTTTCGCACTGATCATCAAGGAATCCTGTGGTTCAACAATCGCATTGTGGTACCTAAAGATCATCAGCTTCGCAAGCAAATCCTTGACGAAGCACATTTATCCAAGTTCTCTATTCATCCTGGTAGCACCAAGATGTATCAAGATTTACGACAACATTTTTGGTGTACCAGAATGAAAAGAGAAATTGCTAAATATGTATCCGAGTGCGATACGTGCCAGAGAGTCAAAGCCAGTCATCTCAAGGCATCTGGTACACTTCAATCATTACCCATTCCGTCATGGAAATGGGAAGACATTAGCATGGATTTTATTGTCGATCTTCCCAATACATCTCAAAAGCATGACTCCATATGGGTAATCATTGATAGACTTACCAAAACAGCTCATTTCCTTCCTGTGCATACCACTTACTCTGCTAAGAAGTATGCCGAAGTCTATCTGGACCAAATCGTTCGATTACATGGGGTTCCAAAAACCATCATCTCGGATCGAGGGCCCCAATTTATTGCACGGTTTTGGGAGCAATTGCAATCAGCTCTAGGGACCAAATTGATTCGAAGCTCCGCGTATCATCCCCAGACTGATGGGCAGACTGAGCGAGTTAATCAAATTCTTGAAGACATGCTCCGAGCTTGTATTATTCACTATAATACAAGTTGGGACAAGTGCCTTGCTCTAGCTGAATTTGCTTACAACAACAGTTATCAAGCTAGTCTTCAAATGGCTCCTTTTGAAGCGTTATATGGTCGCAGATGCTGAACTCCTTTGAGTTGGTCTGAGACCGGTGAACGCAAAATCTTCGGACCAGATCTAGTCGTTGAAGCCGAAGATAAGGTTAAGATTATTCAATCTAATCTTAAAACCGCTCAATCCAGATAGAAAAGCTACGCAGATAAGAGGAGGAAACCTCTGGAATTCCAAGTGGGAGATTTTGTCTACCTCCGGGTATCTCCTACCAAAGGTGTTCAACGTTTCGGTATAAAGGGGAAGTTAGCACCTCGATATGTCGGACCCTTCGAAATTCTCAATGTTTGTGGCCCAGTGGCTTACAAACTTCGCCTTCCGTCTCAATTGGCTGCTATCCACGATGTCTTCCATATCTCTCAGCTTAAGAAATGTGTCAAAGTACCCACCGAAATCGTGGAGACCTGTGCCATTGAGATTGAACCTGATCTATCGTACATCGAGCAACCTCTTCGAATCCTGGATACCAAGGAAAGACTCACCAGAAGAAGGGCCGTTAAGATGTACAAAATCTTATGGGATCATCACACCGAAGAAGAAGCAACTTGGGAAACAGAGTCTTATCTTCAACGAAATTTCCCAGACTTCCTTCAAGCCAATCCCCAAATCTAATTATCCATTTCTGCTCAGCTTCAGAATCTCGGGACGGGATTCTTTTTAAGGGGGGAAGGCTGTAACATTCAGGTAATTAGAAATATAGACACTAGGTATTAATAAGTTGTATGTATGCTAAGGTGTATATAAGTTGTACAAAGAACTAGGGGTATAATTGTAAATTATGAATTTTATAAGTTCTTATGTGCAATTGTGTAAAAAAATGCTCTTAAATGTCAAAATTAAATGTCTATAGAGAAGAAAAGTACAAATAGTAAATAAAACTTAAGAAAAAAATAGACTTTTGTTGGAAACTAAGGACCCATGTGTAATTGAAACAAAGGTATAAGGGCTTACATATAGAATAGTTGAAAGATAAAAGTAAAACTTAGTTTTACTTAAGGGCTAAAGTGTAAAAATCCTAGTCATGATTACACTGCAGGCAATCTTGCAAAAAGACCCTAAACATTAAAGCATTTTGTTTGAATTATAACAAAAGTTTATAAATTGAGTTGTGTTCAAAAGTTTAAAATAAAACTGTATCCTTTGAGATTTTGAACTTGAACCCAAAAGCATTCTTGTAGTATTTGAAATTCTCTACGACTTTGCTTTAGACATTCTTCTCATTAGGATCTTGTAGCAGTGGGAAATTTTAGTTTACAGAGGGGTCCCTGAACTTTTTAGGAAATTGCAAACAAGTCCTTCTGACTACTGTCTGCTTTCTTCTTCCTCTGTCGGCCTCGCTTCCTCTCTGCTCTGCTTCTACTCCCGCCGCTCATCGCCGACACAACATACCGAGCGCCACCTCCTGCTGAGCTTTCTTCCATGCGTCGCTCCACAGCCCTACCACCGCTCCTAACCCCCTATGGTGGCCTTCCTACCGAATGCCACGAGGTACTGGCAGTGTCAGCGCCGTTTGAACGCCGGTCTTCTTCAGTTCGCCGCCCGCCGCGTGGAAGAAGTATTGAAGCCCTCGAGCTCTATCTTGTGGGTGCATCAGTACCACTAGGACCTCCTCGACCCATTCCTACCATCAGCTCGTCATTTCCTCTCCCCTAGCCCCCGGAACGCCGTCGCCATTGCTCCTGTAACACCGGCGAGCTCGACGCCGCCGTGGACCCATCCCTACAGCTCTCCTCCGCCCAAACCAACACTACTGGAAGCTTCCCCTTGGTCCCCTGAAGCTATTGGACCAGACCCTCGTCGCCCAGCTTGCCGGTGTGCCGCCATCGAGGTCTTCCCCGTCGCCGGCCGCCTGCTCCACGCGGGCCGACTGCTACGCCACCCTAGAAATCCAACCAAGCACTTCCCCGGGTAGCCCTCGATCTCCTCTAGCTAATCCCCCTCTCTTCCCTCGCCATTGTGACCCGAGATTCACCGGATTTGGCCAGTCAAATGCCGCCGTTCCTCTTTGACCATGGCCAGGGGCTCCATTGGAGAAGACAAGTAAATTGCAGGGGGTTTTGTGCTAAATCTAGGGACTATTCTGTAAAGCTTATTTGAGTTTCCTACTGTGAACTTTAAAAATGCATAGAAAACAGTAGAAAAATCACAAAAATACGAAACTTGCTGGGTTAGAATCCTTGTGATGAATTCTACAACTTTTATTTCATAACCATGCCATGAAAGTGCATAGTTTGTTCTGTATTTTAAATACAAGTAAAGAAATGCTTTAATTGAATCTTATGATCTATAGCCTTGCTGCTGTTAGTTTTTGGAGCATGTATTACATGTGGTGTAAGTAGCCTTGTGTAAATTTTTGAAGCTCAGATCAGCTCTCTAGCTAGAGTATTTTGCTAACTTTGTTATATGTTCATGAAAGATTCACAAATTAATCTCAAAAGCATCTGTGCATATTTAGGGATGAAATTTCTACCATAACTTGATCTTTATAAGTATGATCCATCATAAAAACTTGAGAATCAGAAACCCAATATAACTTGAGTTATAAATTTCAAGCTTAAATTCAAAGATAATTCATAAATAATAATTAATAGGCATGAAAACTTATGAAACTTTTCTGGAATGCTAGTCTTAAGTAGTTTATGGTGTACTTAAGTTTTGAACCCTAGTTTTAGTGTAAAACTCCAGATATAATTTCATCTTGAAATTTCAATCTTGATCTTGTGTAATTTTGTGGCTTAGTTCCTTTTAGAATAAAATTCCAATAAAACTACAATAATTAGATCCAATACCAATCTATGTTCAGTAAAGTTTGTAGCTCCTGTTTTGAAATATCTTGCTCTGTAAAAATTATTCAAGTTAAACATATTATTTAATTAAGTGAATTGTTCTAATTATCTATTGTATAAAATATTTAGAGTAATATTATTTCAATTAAACCCACTTAGGATAAGTTTCATAAATATTAATTTACTTTTCCTAATATAAGATTGCTTAATTAATCCAAAGTTAGCCATAATTAAGTAATAACCTAAGGTTAATTACAATGTTTAGCTAATAAAATAAATGGAGATTGCTAGGTGTATTTAGTGTTGCTTATAGTAATCAGATATGCTACCTATTGTAGTTAATCGGATGTTTAGGGTAACCCACCCTGTTGCCTAACGAGACTAGTTAGTTTAGTTAGTACTCGATAAATGACTGCCCAGTGCAGGGTAGTTAGGTTATTTGTCGAAATGTAATGTTCTTTTGTTTGGATTGCAACTTTGTTGTGAAATAACATAAAAGTATATGCATTCCATAACTTGTAACTTTGCATCTCATACAGACTCAAGCACTCTCGCTGACGGGGATTAGCAGCTGATTCCGGAACCAGAAGGAGTTTGTTCTGAAGACCCCGGGAATCTCGTTGCGGATTTCTCTGAAGCCCTGAACCAAGATTCAGAAGAAAATAACTTGACTAACCCCAACCTCACCAGCGAAGGCAAGCCCCGGACATAACCCCTACTTTATTACACTGCAACCTATATTATTTATATATATCTATATGCATTAAGTTCTTAGGAGTTGTTTGGAAACCTTAGTTGCATAATTCCAGGAACCTATGTATTGAACACTAGCACTTGAGTCCGAATAGCTGCTTTTGCTTATAGGACCGGTAGAAGTCGAGTGATTTTCTGTCACTCGCGCGATATAGGAATTGTGATGTTTACATTCCTGTTATCATTATAAGGATGACGGACGGGATTTTTATGAGGTATCATGGTCAAGATGGTACCCCGTCTGTTTTGATAAATTTGATAAGGCCGCAGTGTGTGGTAGCGGTGGTTAAGCGTTTGAAAGTACTAGCCACATACCATGAAATATGGTAAGCGGTAAGCCTAGTAACCGATCGGCCCGAGGAGTGGACATACCCCCCACCACATGTATTTGGTTCTTTTGGTTACTTTGTTCGACGTGTAGGAATACATGTTGCTGGGCAACCAGGAGTACGGGTTTTGTAGTCGCACTACAGACGTACGTCCTGCACTTTGGAAGTGCGTATGGTCCTGCAGTCGCTTGTGGTGGCCCTGATCCACAAGTCGGAATGAAAGGCAAACGGTTGCTTCGGAACGACCCTTTGGTGTTCCAAGCGTGTGTGTTAGGTTATCCTTGCAAGGTTTTGAATCTCGATTCAGGAATCGTCCACCTCTCACGATAAATGAGACTGCTTACCCCCTTTGCCACATAGAGTAACAAGAGCAACTTTGTGATTATCAAAGATGGTGTTTGATTAAAGATTCTACCATGTTTGAATAGTTATAGATGCTTACCTAGAATGGTTAATCCACTAGAACCTGAAAGCTAAAAGTTGAAAATAAGGATCTACTCTTTGTTGCTTTTCAGCTAAAAACTCTACCTAAATCTAAAAGCCTTCATGAGTCTAGTTATGGGCTAAAGGTATACCCAATTCCGGGTAAGTCTTGCTGAGTATTAGTATACTCAGCCTTGCTTTTGTTGATCTACTTCAGGTAATCTCCCTGATGAGCCAGCTTTCATTACACCATGGCCCTACCCCTTGCCTGATAGTTGGTCCGTGGAGTGGGATCCATCCCCGGCCAACACAGATTCCGCCGAGTGATATTATGCCAGGGCTAGCATAATATCTGTAATAACGACGTGTACAATGTTTACGCTTTTAAACTCTGCTGCTTGACTTATAACTTAAACCTGTTTTGTAATAATCTCCCCTCAGTGGGAGCTACTGATGCTTTGTAAAATTTTTGTATTATATCTGCCTGTGGTGTAAAATGTATTGGCATTTATATCTCTGGACTCACCTTCGTGTGAGGTACCTTGTTGGATCCTGCATTCGGTGGTTTATCGGGACGTTACCCGACAGGCCAATAGGATTACACCGTTTGAAGCACGAGGTAGCCCTCCAGAGAGGACTCGCGTACTTGAGCCGGTGTAATTTAGGTTGGTTCTGCCACAGAAATGCTTTGCAAATGCATTTGAATTTGAATTTGAAATTTTAATTCAAATGGAAGAGAAACAATAAAACAATGCAATATGGCATGAAATGCACAAATCCAATAGTTCCTTATATTTTGTTTTATAGTTTATTAAATTGCTTTTATTTCATGATAAATGCTCTAAAATCAAAATGAGAAGATAAAAACCTTAGGGTCCTAAGAGAACTCTAGCAAAATTTTAATAAGCTTTTTAATTTCAAAATTAGGGTGTTACTGGGGTGGACCGAGCCGGCGGTGGCACAGAGCTGGCGGCGGGTGCGGGTGGTGGAGGAGGCGCTCCGGTGAGGAAGAGGGCGTAGGGGCAGCTGTGCAGCTTCGGTGTGAGGTGGAGAAGGATGTGGGAGGGTTGATTTGGGCAATGTGGGGGCGGAGTGGTGCGTCCACGCGCAGGTGACTGCTCGCCGGAGTTGGGGTTGGGGTGATGAGCTCAAGGGCCACGGCTGGGGCTTTTATAGGCGCGAGGGGAGGGATGGTGGCCTTGGCTCGAGCTGCTGGAGAAGGCGAAACTAGGGGCAAAACTAGGGGTGTAGCTTCCTTGCTGGCGCCGGCAGCCAGGTGGCGCCACGGTCATGCGATAGGGAGGCAGGAGGCTAAGGAGGAGAGAGAGGGAGAAGGTGATGGGACTTAAGCGTGAAAAATAAAAACTGCAGGATCTGGGTGGAAAAAGGAGCTAAAACTCATTCTTTCCAAGGTCAAATAAAAAACATTTGAATACCATTTTTCTTCAAATTTTCAAGACAAACATTTGCTCTTTTATGATTATGTCCATTTGAGCAATGCATAAAAAGTTACTTTGAAATTCCAAAAATAAGTATTTAAATGACAAGTCATTTCATGTGAATTCTTGCACTGTTAGCCTTTGAGTTTAACTAGACTTTTTTTTGCTCTTGATATGACAGATGTGCCATTAAATTTTTAGATTCAGTTGTGATCAACTTTGAAAGTTATAAGAGTTTGTTTGCAAGAGTTCAAAGGTTTATGCATATATACATATACACATATTCATTTGCTTGAAGGTAGATTTGATAGGCTGTTTTATACTTCTCTTGCTCTTTTGTGACTGATTTCATGGTTTGGATATTTGTTTAGTCTTTTAGACACCTAGCGTGTCACAGGACTGAGGTCCAAACCCTGACTCAAGAAATCACCCACGAGTACTGGACCCTGTACTTTGACGAGTCGGTCCTGGCACCCGACGCGGGGGCTGGCATGGTGCTGATCTCGCCCGAGGGGGATAGGCTCCGCTATGCCATCCACCTCCACTTCCCAGCTTCGAATAACATTGCCGAATACGAGGGCCTAATCAATGGCATCTGCATTGCTATCGAGCTCAGGGCCACTCGGCTCTACGCCTACGGCGACTCTAAGCTGGTAGTGGACCAAGTCATGAAGGAATCCAACTGCGAGAGCTCCCTCATGAACACGTACTGCCTGGAGGTGCGCAGACTGGAGGACAAGTTCTCAGGAATCGAGTTGCATCATGTCCCGCGGAAGGACAACAATGATGCTGATGCACTCGCTAAGATGGTAGCCTAGCGGGCTCCCGCCCCTAGTGGAGTCTTATTCAATGAACTCCACACACCTACAATCCACATTAAGCCGGATCCTCCTCCAGGGTCGTCCGACCTGGTACCCGGGGGCCCTAGCCGGGTCTCCCCCGAACAGACGACCCCCGACCAAGCACTCGGGGGCCCCAACTGCCTTGCGATGGAGGTTGCAACTTCCATGGCCGACATAGCGGTAACCAACTGGAGGGTGCCTCTTTTGGCCTACCTCCTCGACAAGGTCCTCCCACCCGACAGAACCGAGGCACGAAGGATCGCCCGGCGTAGCAAGATGTTCGTCGCCATCAACGATGAGCTATACAAGCCGAGCCCGTCGCCTGTAGGGATGCTCAATAAATGCATCCCGACCCAACAAGGCAAGGAACTCCTCTTGGAGATCCACGCAGGCATTTGTGAGTACCATACAGCCCCGTGGTCGCTGGTCAGTAAGGCCTTTCGCAAGGGTTTTTACTGGCCGACCGTACTGCGTGACGCAGAAGAAGTCATCCGCACGTGCAAGGGGTTCCAATTCTACGCCTGGCAGGCCCACCTACCGGTGCAGGCGCTTCAGACCATCTCCCTCATATGGCCATTCGCGGTCTAGGGTCTCGACATGGTCGGGCCACTCAAGAAGGCTCCTGTCAGCTCCACCCGCCTGCTCATCGCGGTGGACAAGTGCACCAAATGGATTGAGGCAAAATCGATAGTCAAGCCAAGCTCCCAAGAAGCTGTCAAGTTTTTCTTGACATCGTCTACCAGTTTGGTGTACACGGGCAAGAAGTTCTTGGATTTCGCTGATGGGTACGGGATCAAGATCAATGGGGCGTCAGTCGGACACCTTCGCACTAATGGGTAGGTAGAAAGGGCGAATGGCATGGTCCTCCAAGGACTCAAGCCTCGCATCTTCGACCAGCTCAACAAGTTTGCTAGCCGGTGGGTCCAAGAGCTGCCAGCCGTCCTCTGGAGCCTGAGGAGAACTCCCAATCGGTCCACAGGATTCATCCCATTCTTCCTAACTTACGGGGTGGAAGCCGTGCTACCCTCCGACTTAGACCATGGCGCCCCAAGGGTCAAGGCCTTTGGCCCCGACCGAGCCGCAGAGGCTCAGCAGGACGTGGTCGACTTGTTGGATGAGGCTCGGGAAATGGCCTTGGTCCGCTTGGCAAGCTACCAGCAGACCCTTCATAGGTACCACGGGAGGAAGATCCGGGGAAGAACCCTCAAAGTCGGCGACTTGGTGCTGAGGAGAGCGCAGTCGACCAAGGACCAGCACAAGCTCACTTCACCCTGGGAAGGACCGTACATGATCACGGAGGTGGTCCGGCCAGGAATCTACCTTCTGAAGGACAGCAACGGCACCATCCTCACCAACACTTGGAAAATTTAGCAGTTGCATCGCTTCTTCCCCTAAATTCAGTCATTTCATACGCTTTTGTTCGAACGACGACTCTTATAGTGCCCCGGCCTGAGCACTCCCGGCCCGGGTCGCTCAGGGGCCCCATGGGGGTACACCGCCATGCGCACCGTTACCCCCTCTTTCCTTCTAAAACTCACGTACAGAAAGGCAACATCTTTTCACCCGAACGAAAGGGTGACTCGTTCCTCCAGCACTACCTAAGTGATTTCTATTGGGCCACCTAACCTATCGAGCCCTCATCACAACCTATGGCGAACTAGCAGTTGATGCCACTCGGGCCAGCCCCAGGCTACACGCTGCAGCCTACGGTTAGTGAGCAGGTTCAAAAGGGAAAGTGTAAGCAAAAAGTCATTCTAGGAAACAAAGGGATACGGGCAGGACACGCTTCCCAAACATCGTTAAAACAAACATCAGCTAAAGTAACTACAAACACTTAAGGATGTTCACTCGGGGGCTCCTTTAAGCCTCCCGCACCAAGTTTCTAAAAACAAAAGCTAATCATAAAACTGTCTACTGCAGCGGCTCGTCCGCATTGGCTGACAATATGGATGAGAGAAGCCGCGTTGCAGGATCGACTGGAGGATTTCCCTAATCAAGAGCAGCTCAACTGGGGCAGCGCTCAACCTGACTTCTGTAGATTGGACGCTGCCTCCGCCTTGAGTCACTTCGCTCTCCACGTGTCGAGCTCCCTCGCCAACTCCACGTATCATCGCTATTGCCATCGCGACTGGCTCCAAGCTCTGTTCAAGTTCACAGAACTGGTCGGTGAACCACCTGGCGGCTAGGTCCCTTCCCGGCTGCCCCAAGGTCCAGGGTCAGGTAGTGCGACGCCACTGACGTCAACACCCCCGAGGCACCGTGGAAGACTCCATCGGTGATGAGCTCCGCCACCTCACCTGGGATCTGTGAGAGGTCGGCGACAAGCGCGTCGGATGAGGCCCGAGCACCTCCATGACCACCGATCGCGCTGCGCCTCATAGCTGGCTGAACTCTTCTTCGAGGACTCTGTTCCTCTCCAAAGAATCTGCCAGCACCTACGTGTTCCGTGCCATTGATTCTTTGGCGTTGGCTAGCTCAGATTCGGTGGCACGGCAAGCATCTTCCAACCTTTGCAGTGCGCTCTTCAGGAGACCGTTTCTCATTCCCAGCTCTAAACATAAACAAAACAAAGGTTAGAAGCCACAGAACGCAAAATAGAACCGAGGGGATGGGAGGAAAGAACCACTCACCGGTCGCGGCCGCCTCCAAAATCTTGAGCCTCTCTTCCCTCTAGGACAGCGTCACCTCCAACTCTGTGATACGCTATCCCCTGGACTGAGCCTGCCCTTCAGCAAAGGCTCGAACCACCCGCTCCGCTCCCAGCGCTGCCTGCTCCACGCCCAGAACTAACTGGGATGTGGTAATTTCCTTATCGGCAGCAGTCGCGCGGCCACGCTCGTGGAGCACCGACGCCCGAGCAGCCTCTAATTTGTGGGTCAGCTCCACGACCTGTCGATGCACCACCGCCTCCTGCCCAAGCCGAGCGTGCTCCTCCCGGAGGAATCGGGATTTATTCAATGAAATCCTCTCCAAGTTCTTCAAAACAAGAAGTCAGAAACGCCAAGTCAGGCTACCCACCAAAAACTAGGAAGGGGCCATTAAGACTCACCCGAGCAAGACTCAGCAGTTCGCCTGACACAGTCCGCCGAGCGACCTTGACCCTACGAAGGGCTTCCTCGAGCCCCAACACTACAGTGGTGAGCTCATCACAGGCTGACTGCCACCTTTGCTCGAGAAGATCCCAAAGTTTCACCTCCCGCTCATCGCGTAGGACGAATTGAGCCTCACCCGGCTTGCTAGGGTCGAGCCACACCCACTCTCCGAGCGACCCGTTCGTTGAGCTGGACGGACTGGAGATGGGGACCATTGCCTGCTCCTAGCTTCCCCCAGCGCTGCCTATTGTGCTGAGGGACCGCTTGCTTGGGCAAGGCGCTTGTCCGCCCGACCCTGAGCCTACTCGCCCCCGGTACCAGTCACCACATTCACAGACGCCAGTGTTGCCCCTTCATCCTTCTCCAACTCGAACCACGCTTGCGAACTATATGCTCCTCCGCCCCGGGACTCGAGGGTAGCGATCTTATTCTCCTTTCCCACACTTGACGGGGGAGGCGCTGCCACGGTCACCTCCGCACCGGACTGTAAGGGGATCGCCTCCATCGCCTGTGGCCTGCCCGTGGAAACTAGTTCATGACCCAACCTCAGGTCCGAGCAAAGAAAAGCGGAATAATCAAAAAATGTCCTGAAATAAGAGCTAAAACCACAAAAGCGGTCCTCTTACCTCAACGCCCGTCCAATCGGAGCAAGTCCAAGCTTCTCGAACCACCGAACGCTCGGCTGGACCACAAACAATGCCCCATCGGGTGGCTCAAGCCCGGGGCCAACCCTGCCGGCTCTCGAGGCGCGGTGTTTTGCAGGTCGCGGGGTAGGTTAATCACGTTCGTAATCGTCAGGCGAGCTTCCGGACCGGTATGCTACCCTGACTCATCCTCGCACCACTCCAAGGGAGATGGCATCTGCGGCGCCCCTGAATGTTTTTCCACTCAAGCCCGCTTCACGTCCTCCATCGGTGCCGCGTCATCCTCCGTGATGCGCTTTCTCGCCTCCAGAGCGCTGGCGGACGACCCGGACCCCTCTAGGATCTCCGACCCCTATGGTGCCGTGAGGCTTTACCATGAATGAGTCAGTGTCCCCTGACTCCAACTCTTCCTCCTCAGAAAAGTCACCATCATCAGAGTCGGTCGAGAGCTCCAACTCATACTCTTCTTGGACGACGTCACGATCCTCTCCCATCCGGACTCGACGCGCAGTCTCCATCTCCTTCTCCTGCCTCCTCTTGGCCTTCTCAGCACCCCTGTGGTGCCGCGAGGCTTTACCACGAACGAGTCAGCATCCTCCAACACCAACTGTTCCTCCTCAGAAAAGTCACCATCATCGGAGTCGGTCGAGATCTCCAACTCGTACTCTTCTTGGACGACGTCGCAATCCTGTCCCATTCGAACCTGACGCGCAATCTCCATCTCCTTCTCCTGCCTCCTCTTGGCCTTCTCAGCTTTCTTCTTTTTGTAGCCAGGGAAGCCTCCACCTGAGCGGCTTGCTTAGTCACGCCCGCTGCCCCCTTAGTGCAGTCGGGATTGAGGACGACTGAGTCCTTGGAAAATCAAGAGGAACTTGGGAGCCAATTGGGTGCAAGAGTACCAACAGGAAGAAGGGGAGAGGAAAAAACTCACCAAATTCGGCGGGTGCCCCTTGTCAAAGGCATCCGGATCGCCAATGGTCTGCTGATTCCCCACCTTGAGAACCAACTCCACCCAAGACCACACCTCATCGTCGGGCATCTCCTCTGGCGACACTCGGTCAGGATCCGTGAGGATGGTGTACTCCCACATCCTGGTCGTCGTCACAGCTAGAGGAATGACACGGCGTGTCACACCTGATTTATAAGAGTATAAATCGAGCAATCATATATGCGCCAGGATCAAGTCACGCATATATACAACAGAATCATCAAGATATCACAACACGTATCTCGAAATAAAAGCGTATAAATTATAAATGATTATCTTTATTACAACTGAATCAAGAATCAGTTCAAGGACTGCGGAAGCGTATAATAAATACATGAAGAGTAGGGTGCCACAGGGACGTCGGCTGGGAGACAACGCCTAGAAATCGTCGAGTCCGCTGATGTAGTTCTCCACGTCGCCTGGTACTAAGCAGCAGTCGAAGATATCCTAGAAAGAACAGAAGAGTAGAGAAGGCAAGTGTGAGTACACAACTTGTACTCAACAAGTATAACACGAATTATGAGGCTCTAAGGTTAGCTGACTCAACTGCATTAGCTTTTAATCTTGGCAAATTTTATTAAAGCTATTTACTACGAGTGGATGAATTACCGTAACCCAAGTTACATAATAATTAATCAAGATTAAGCATAAGACTACTGAGAAACCAAGCCAACCACCAAGGTACAACCCACTAATCAGACAAAGGATCTGGGCCGCTCATGACTGTGAGCACAGCTGATATATCAGTTTTACACTCTCGAGAGGTTGCAAAACTTTACCCACAAGTCGTGAGCTACGCTAGTTGTTCATCACACTTCCTTAGGTGAGATGACTAGCAAGCGCACTACGAGACCGTTACAAAGGATCACGTTAGTAAGGTGTAACCGCTAAGGTTTCTGGATCAGCAACGATGGGGCCCACCTCACGGGGGTACAAGCACACAGCACAGATCAAGCCGGAGGAGCAGGGACCATTGAAGCTTACCACCCCTCTCGCCCCGCAGGTAAGTTACTCCCAAACCAAAATGACCTAATTAGTAGGTCAAGACCGCCCCATTCCAATCTTGTGGTTGCGCGGTTGTCCCAGGTTGTCGCTCTATGAACCGGTCCTTATGGAGAGTGGCCAACCAAGCACTAAGCACTGTGCTGGCCCCCTAAACCATGTTTCTAATAAAACATATTTTAACGAGACATGAGCTGCTCAAGCACACATCACAGAGGGCCACTCTCAGAATCAAGTTGCATATACCATTAATCAAATTTAATTAAAAAAAAGACCGAGGTGTGTGAGAGCGCAGCACCTAGCACAACTAACCAAAATGCAACCCAGGGTATTTTTATAAAGGATAAAAGGTGGCTAGGAAGTCCTTATAGGCATACAGAATTAAAATGTAGTATGAAATTGTATTTAAAAAGTGATAGGATATTCATGTTATACTTGCCTTCCTCGAAGTTCTCCTGCTGCTGCTCAAACTGTTCTACAGAGAGGGGCTCCTGGTACTCGTCCAAAGGCTCAGCGTCTACTCACGATTGCAACGCCAAAACATGGTCCAGCACATACACATACATCCAAACAAGGACAAAGGATAAGAAAAAGTACAACATTACATAAAAACAGCACACAAAACTATGATAGAACTATTCTACGCGTTACAACGATCGCGTGAGCACGAAAACCGCCTAAAACGGAGCTAAGACGCGAAACCTAGGGTTAAAACAAGGTCCAGGGGCCTTTCTGTAAGAAAACAGGAAAACCAGGGGTTTCTGTGGAAAAACTAGGGACCTAAACATAATTAAAGGCTAGATCTAGGGTCTAACCTGCAAAAACACCAAGGGTGGACGGCGGGTTCTATTTCTAATGAACTCAGGGGCCTAAACGAATAAAATAGGTCCTAACTGTAAATATTTTTGAACTACACAGGAGTGCGGGTTGATTCCAGGAAAACCCGAGGGCTCTTTAGCAAAAAGATCAGGCTGAAACGGTATGCTCCAATTAGGGCCGTTGGATTGGGATCTATCGGTTCGAATCAAAAGGGGTGGGGATCAGGGGCCCGCGGCGGCGATTGCTCGCCGGAGGGCACCCCATTGGCGGAGGCTCGCCGGAGACGGTCGATCTCGACCATCCGGGCTCCATTTTGAACGCGGTTCGGCCCAGGAGGATGCTTGCGGCACGCGTAACCCACCTGGCGGTTGGCACGGGTCTGAGGGGGTTGCAATGGCTCGCGCCACAGCGTGGGCGGCTCGGTGCATTGGGGCTCGCCGGCGTTCAGCGCTTCGGCTGCAAGGCTGACCTACGGTCTCCTGGAAATAGCGCAAAAGGGACCAGAGAGGTAGTGCAGCGCTCACCGAGGCTCGGGACAGGCTGGAATGCGACGGCGTGGTGACCTCGACGGGGCCTGGCGGGGAGGAAAGCCGGCGCTCGTGGGGAGCGAGCCTCAGGCTACGCTGCAGGGCTCCTGGCACCTCAGCCAACGGCGCACGCGGACGGGGAAGGTCGTGCCGGGGTCGGGGAGGCCGAAGATGCGCCGGCAAGGGTGAATTGCGGCGGCGCAGGGGGCGGGCAACGACGGCGGCTGCTCAAATCCGAGCGGCGAACAGGCAGTGCCGGGGCTCGGGGCGCTGGGGGTTTTGCTGCGGCTTAGGGTGGCCCGAGGGGCGGCTACAGATAAGAAGAGAGGGGGGCTGACAGCCTCGGCGTGCGGGCCGACGGTGCAACGGACCCCGACCTTCTCGCGGTCTCGTTACGGCCCGATCTAATCCGAGCGCAGGTGCGCTTCTAGAAGTATCCAGGTGGGGGATGGGGGACCGACGTGCGGCTCGGGGAAGAGGGCCCAGGGGCGCGGTGGAGCGGGGCCACGGCCACCGACGGGTGGCCGGGCCGGCGGGGAAAGAAACAGGGGAGGGAAAGAGAAGGGGAAGAAGAAACTGACGTGCGGGCCCCGGGTGTCGGAGAGAAAGGGGAGAGTGGGGGAGAGTGAACGCACGTGGGCCGGGCCGGCTGAGCGTGAGAGAAGAAAAAGAGATAAGGAGAGGAGCTCGGGCTGGGAAAGAGGGGCGCCGACAGGAGGGGCCCGGTTGGCAGTGGAGGAAAGAGAGGGGGCCGCTCGGGGGAGCTGGGCCGGCTGCTGGGCCGAGCTGACCCACGCGGGAAGGAGGGAGGAGGAAGTGGGCTTGGGCCGACTGGCTAGCTACTTTCTTTTCTTCTTCTTTTCTTTTCCTTTCCCCTCACTTAAACTATTCAAACAATTCTATTTGAATTCAAACCCTATACACTCAACACAAATAAAATAATGCTCCAGCATGAATGCACAAATAAGTTGATCCTATAATGAATTTTATTTTCTTATGTTATAAAATTACTTTAAATGCAAGAATAATCAAGAAAAAATCTTAGAAATTTTATTTGCCCAAATAAATTTATTAAAATTTAAGAAAATTACTTTAGGGTGTTACAAACCTACCCCCCTTACAGGAATCTCGTCCCGAGATTCAGATAGGCTGGCTAGCAAAAAGGTCGGGGTATGTCTTTCTCAGCTCATCTTCTCGCTCCCAGGTAGCCTCATCCTCCGTGTGATGACACCACTGAACACGGCACATCCTGATCTTCTTGTTTCTGGTAACTCTCTCGGATGTCTCCAGTATCTTTACCGGATGCTCGATGTAGGTCAGATCCTCCTGCACATCCAACCCTTCTAGCAGTGCCTGTTCTTCCGGCACCCTCAAGCACTTCTTCAGCTGAGACACGTGGAACACATCATGCACTCCCGAGAGGTTGGGAGGCAACTCCAAACGATATGCCACCTCACCCTTCCGTTCCAGCACCTTGAACGGACCAATGTATCGAGGGGCTAGCTTCCCTTTCACATTAAACCTGCGGATTCCTCTCATCGGCAAGACCTTCAGGTACACATGATCACCCATTGTAAAGGTCAGATCTCGATGATGAACATCCGCGTAACTCTTCTGACGAGTCTGTGCGACCCTCAGGTTCTCTCGCACCTGCTGTACCAGCTGTTCTGCCTTCTCAACAATATCTGGACCAAATACCTGCCTCTTGCCAATCTGATCCCAATATAGCGGAATCCTGCACTTCCGACCATACAGGGCCTCGAAAGGGGATTTCTTCAGATTGGCCTGATAGCTGTTGTTGTATGAAAACTCTGCATACGGCAGGCATTTATCCCAGCTGGTACCATACTGAATAGCGCAAGCTCGAAGCATATCCTCCAACACTTGGTTGGTTCTCTCTGTCTGCCCATCTGTCTGAGGATGATAAGCAGTGCTGAAACGCAGCTTCATATCCAACGAATCATGCAATTGCTCCCAGAACCGTGAAGTGAACTGAGATCCTCTGTCAGATATGATCTTCTTCGGAACCCCATGCAGACAAACAATCCTGGAGATGTACAACTCTGCGAGTCTAGCGCCGGAATAAGTAGTGTTCACCGGGATGAAGTGGGCAACCTTCGTCAACCGATCCACTACTACCCATATGGAGTTGTACCCTTTCTGAGTACGAGGCAATCCCACAATGAAGTCCATGGTGATCTCCTCCCATTTCCACTCTGAAATCTTCAATGGCTGCAATAGACCTGCTGGTCTCTGATGCTCTGCCTTGACACGCTGACAAGTGTCACAGATAGCCAACATACTCTGCAACGGAACGCTTCATTCCATACCACCAGATTCGTTCCTTGAGATCATAATACATCTTCGTGCTGCCCGGATGAATGGAATATGCCGTATCATGAGCCTCACTCAAGATCAGCTTCCTGAGATCTGCTACATCCGACACACATATCCGACCCTTGTACCACAAGGTACCCTGATCATCCTCTCTAAAATGAGGTGCCTTGCCCATCTTGAGCAGTTCACGGATCTCCTGCAGCTTCTTATCTTCTTTCTGATGCTGCCTGATCTCTGCCTCTAGAGTGGGTTCCGCCTCGAATGATGTACCCGAGGTGTGATGCAAGAAACCCAGACTCAACTGCTCAAACTCCTCGCATAACTCCTGAGGCATCTGAAAAGCCACGACCATGTTAACATAGCTCTTCCTGCTCAGAGCATCTGCTACAACATTGGCCTTGCCCGGATGATAGTGTATCTCCAGGTCATAATCCTTGACCAACTCTAGCCATCTTCTCTGCCGCATGTTCAGCTCATTCTAAGTGAAAATATACTTGAGGCTCTTGTGATCAGTGTAAATATCACACCTCTGCCCATACAAGTAATGCCTCCATATCTTCAAAGCATGCACGACTGCGGCTAACTCCAGATCATGAGTGGGATAATTCAGCTCGTACCGGTGCAACTGCCGCGAGGCATAAGCTATCACTCTGCCTTCCAGCATCAGAACGCAACCAAGACCATCCCTCGAAGCATCACAATACACTGTGAACCTCTTGCTCTAGTCTGGCAGAGTAAGGACTGGCGCCGTAGTCAACCTCTTCTTCAGCTCCTCGAAGGCCTTCTGACGCTCATCAGTCCAAGAGAAATCCACCCCTTTCTCTAGCAAGGAAGTCAAAGGCTTTGCAATCTTGGAGAAATTCTCAATGAACCTCCGATAATATCCTGCTAAACCCAGAAAAGAGCAGACTTCCTTCACTGTCTGCGGTACCACCCAGTCAAGCACATCCTTCACCTTTCCGGGGTCCACAGCAATACCTCCCTTGGAGATGACATGACCGAGGAATGGAACCTCGTCAATCCAGAATTCGCACTTGCTAAGCTTGGCATACAGCTTATGCTCTCTGAGTCTCTGCAACACAAGCCTCAGATGCTTCTTATGCTCTGCTTCTGACTTGGAATATATCAGGATATCATCAATGAAGATCACCACATAGGTGTCCAGATAATCCATGAAAACCTTGTTCATCAGATGCATGAAGAAAGCCGGAGCATTGGTCAAACCAAAAGATATGACCGTATACTCGTATAGCCCATACTTGCAGGTGAATGCTGTCTTTTGGATATCCTCAGGACGAATCTTCAGCTGGTGATAACCCGAACGCAGATCAATCTTTGAGAATACACAAGCACCCTGAAGCTGATCAAAAAGATCCTCGATGCGAGGCAATGGATGCTTGTCCTTGATGGTGACTGCATTCAGATCCCGATAATCGACGCACATTCTCTTCGCTCCATCCTTCTTCTCTACAAGCAATAAAGGAAAAGCCCAAGGAGAGAAACTACGACGGATATAACCCTTGGCTAGCAACTCGTCGACCGTCTTCTTAACTTCCTCATGCTCAACGGGTGCCATACGGTAGGGCCGCTTAGCAATAGGAGCTGTGCCAGGCAAGAGATCAATAGAAAACTCAATGTCGCGATCAGGCGACATACCTGGCAAATCATCCGGAAAGACATCCGGGAATTCAGACACCATGCAAATACCATCCGTGGGTCTAGCCTCCATCTGACAGAGAATTCCAGAAGGCTCCGACGCACTGACTGTGACCTCCTGTCCATCCGGTGCTGACAAGTGGACAGTCCTCTGAGCACAATCAATCTTGACACCCCATCTAACAAGGGTCTCCATTCCCAAGATCACATCGATACCCTTGGTGTCTAGCACCATCAGATTAGCACTGAACTCTACCCCCCTTCTGACAACACTGACTCTGGGACAGAAGATATGAGACCTCAACTGCCCTCCCGGTGAAGATACTAACATGCCCCTCTTCAGAGTGCTAGTATGAATGCCATGATGCTCAACAAAAGACCGGGTAATGAAGGAATGCGTAGCACCAGTATCGAAAAGCACTGTAGCAGGGTGAGTATTGACCATGAACGTACCAATAACCACGTTGGGAGCCTCGGCCGCTGACTCGGCCATCACGTGGTTCACCCTGCCCTGGGCTGGCGCCTTGGGCTGAGCTGGGCACCCCTGCTGTCCCGACTGCGCCTTCCGAGGACAGACGTTGGCGTAGTGTCCCAGCTCGCCACAGTGGAAGCACACTCATGGGAGTGCTGGAGCCTGCTGCCCGGCAGGAGGAGTTGGCACTCCCTGCCGCGGAGCTGGTGGAGCCGATGGAGCAGAGCGTGCCGGAGGCGCTGGAAGCCTTTGGCCCTGTCCCGCCTGCTGCTGCTGCTGCTGAGGACAGGGTGGGTACTGCTGCTGGCGCTGCTGGTAATGCTGGACCTGCCTCTGGTGCTGCTGCTGCGGGTACTGGTACCGAGGCCGGGTGTTGCTGCCAGACGCAGCAGGAGCCATCTTCCTCTTCTTGTCCTCAATCTCCCGGCGCTTGCGCTCGGTGTTGAGGGCAGCGTCAACCAGCTGGTTGAAGTTGTCGAAGTGGTGGTTCATGAGCGCGTACTCCAGGTGGTCATCCAGTCCCTCCCTGAAGCGCTCCTGCTTATCGCCATCATTGGCGACCTCAGTAGGGGCATAGCGAGCGAGTTGGAGGAAACGATCATGATACTCGGTCACCGTCATAGCTCCCTGAAATGATAATCACCGAAAAAAGAGGATGGAATTTACTCAACATTTTCTTATAACAAGGGTGGGTTTGAGCTCAAAAAGAAAATGCGGAAAGATTTTACTCTAATTTACCTGCTTGAGCGCAAGGAACTCCTTGTGCTTCATCTTCATCACTCCGGCAGGAATGTGGTGGTGTCTGAAACGCTCCCGGAACTGCACCCAAGTGAGAGCGTCGCGGTCTCGAGCTGGGTAGGACTCCCACCAATCGAGAGCTGAGCCTCCCAGCTGCCCCGCTGCGTATAGGAGTCGCTCCCTGTCGTCGCACTGAGCGACATCCAACTGGCGCTCCACCGAACGAAGCCAGTTGTCAGCCTGGAGTGGATCAGCCGCATGAGAGAACGTCGGCGGGTGACCCCTCAGAAAGTCCGCGCGCCTGTCGTAGGGCTGCTGCGGTGTAGGAGGTGGCGGCTGAGCATGGATCTGCTGCAGCGTCTGAACAGTGTTGTTCAGAGTGGCCATCATCTGCATCTGGAGCTGGAAGAACTGCTTCGGAGTCAGAGGTGGAGGCATCGGCAGCGGCTGGTCGGTACTCTGGTTGTTCTGCCCCTGCTGGCCAGAACCGGTGCTGGTGCTCCTGGTGTTCACCAACTGTTTGCAGCAGAGCGAAATTTATAAGAGATAGATATTGTACAACTTCCGGAAAGAAAACTTTGACAGGATAAAATGGGGAGAAAAGAGTGTACGGTTTTGCCCCCAACGTTCTAACTCAATTTTGATTATTTAATTCAGGTTTGTATTAAAGTCGTTTTGCATGAACAAGTTTAACTTCTAAACTATGCAATCAACCAAAAATCCAAATCAAACATTTTGCACAATCACAAACATTCAATATTCAGACGTTAGCCAAGTTTATCACTACACTCGACTAAAACAAACAGACGCTCTAGCGTATTCTTGCAAAGGCATCCTAGACTTATGAGGATAGTCACAAAATTGTAGGCCACGTCTACTGAAATTATCAGACTAATTCTCGGAAAATGCAGAGAGGATTAGCAAACTCGAGGTTTAGAGCTCAAGGAATAGAAGCAGAAATGAATGTTTGGGTTTTGCGGAATCAAGGCAAGCGAAAGTAAATCCCTAATCTCAACCATTTCTATCTAGGCTTCGTCCTACAGTCGACACGGCTCTGATATCAATTCTGTCACACCCGATTTATAAGAGCATAAATCGAGCAATCATATATGCACCAGGATCAAGTCACGCATATATACAACAGAATCATCAAGATATCACAACACGTATCTCGAAATTAAAGCGTATAAATTATAAATGATTATCTTTATTACAACTGAATCAAGAATCAGTTCAAGCAATGCGGAAGCGTAAAATAAATACATGAAGAGCAGGGTGCCACAGGGACGTCGGTTGGGAGACAACGCCTAGAAATCGTCGAGTTCGCTGATGTAGTCCTCCACGTCGCCTGGTACTGAGCAGCAGTCGAAGATATCTCAGAAAGAACAGGAGAGTAGAGAAGGCAAGTGTGAGTACACAACTTGTACTCAACAAGTATAACACGAATTATGAGGCTCTAAGACTAGCTGACTCAACTGCATTAGCTTTTAATCTTCGCAAATTTTATTAAAGCTATTTACTATGAGTGGATGAATTACCGTAACCCAAGTTACATAATAATTAATCAAGATTAAGCATAAGACTACTGAGAAACCAAGCCAACCACCAAGGTACAACCCACTAATCAGACGGAGGATCTGGGCCGCTCATGACTGTGAGCACAGCTGATATATCAGTTTTACACTCTCGAGAGGTTGCACAACTTTACCCACAAGTCATGAGCTACGCTAGTTGTTCATCACACTTCCTTAGGTGAGATGACTAGCAAGCGTACTACGAGACCGTTACAAAGGATCACGTTAATAAGGTGTAACCGCTAAGGTTTCTGGATCAGCGACGATGGGGCCCACCTCACGGGGGTACAAGCACAATGCACAGACCAAGCCAGAGGAGCAGGGACCATTGAAGCTTACCACCCCTCTTGCCCCGTAGGTAAGTTACTCCCAAACCAAAATGACCTAATTAGTAGGTCAAGACCGTCCCATTCCAGTCTTGTGGTTGCGCGGTTGTCCCAGGTTGTCGCTCTATGAACCGGTCCTTATGGAGAGTGGCCAACCAAGCACTAAGCACCGTGCTGGCCCCCTAAACCATATTTCTAATAAAACATATTTTAACGAGACATGAGCCGCTCAAGCACACAGCACAGAGGGCCACTCTCAGAATCAAGTTGCATATACCATTAATCAAATTTAATTAAAAAAAGACCGAGGTGTGTGAGAGCGCAGCACCTAGCACAACTAACCAAAATGCAACCTAGGGTATTTTTATAAAGGATAAAAGGTGGCTAGGAAGTCCTTATAGGCATACAGAATTAAAATGCAGTATGAAATTGTATTTAAAAAGTGATAGGATATTCATGTTATACTTTCCTTCCTCGAAGTTCTCCTGCTGCTGCTCAAACTGTTCTGCAGAGAGGGGCTCCTGGTACTCGTCCAAAGGCTCAGCGTCTACTCACGATTGCAACGCCAAAACATGGTCCAGCACATACACATACATCCAAACAAGGACAAAGGATAAGAAACAGTACAACATTACATAAAAATAGCACACAAAACTATGATAGAACTATTCTACGCGTTACAACGATCGCGTGAGCGCGAAAACCGCCTAAAACGGAGCTAAGACGCGAAACCTAGGGTTAAAACCAAGTCCAGGGGCCTTTCTATAAGAAAACAGGAAAACCAGGGGTTTCTGTGCAAAAACCAAGGACCTAAACATAATTAAAGGCTAGATCTGGGGTCTAACCTGCAAAAACACCGGGGGTGGATGGCGGGTTCTATTTCTAAAGAACTCAGGGGCCTAAACGAATAAAACAGGTCATAACTGCAAATATTTTTGAACTACAGAGGAGTGCGGGTTGATTCCAGGAAAACCCGAGGGCTCTTTAGCAAAAAGATCAGGCTGAAACGGTATGCTCCAATTAGGGCCGTTGGATCGGGATCTATCGGTACGAATCAAAAGGGGTGGGGATCAGGGGCCGGCGGCGGCGATTGCTCGCCGGAGGGCACCCCCATGGTGGAGGCTCGCCGGAGACGGTCGATCTCGACCATCCGGGCTCCATTTTGAACGCGGTTTGGCCCGGGAGGATGCTCACGGCACGCGTAACCCACCTGGCGGTTGGCACGGGTCTGAGGGGGTTGCAATGGCTCGCACCACAGAGTGGGCGGCTCGGTGCAGTGGGGCTTGCCGGCGTTCAGCGCTCCGGCTGCAAGGCTGACCTACGGTCTCCTGGAAATATCACAAAAGGGATCAGAGAGGTAGTGCAGCGCTCACCGAGGCTTGGGACAGGCTCGAACGCGGCGGCGTGGTGACCTCGACGGGGCCTGGCGGGGAGGAAAGCCGGCGCTCGTGGGGAGCGAGCCTCGGGCTACGCTGCAGGGCTCCTGGCACCTCGGCCAGTGGCGCACGCGGACGGGGAAGGTCGTGCCGGGGTCGGGGAGGCCAAAGATGCGCTGGCAAGGGTGAATTGCGGCGGCGCAGGGGGCGGGCAACGACAGCGGCTGCTCAAATCGGAGCGGCGAATAGGCGGTGCCGGGGCTCAGGGCGCTGGGGGTTTTGCTGCAGCTTAGGGTGGCCCGAGGGGCGGCTACAGATAAGAAGAGAGGGGGGCTGACAGCCTCGGCGTGCGGGCCAGCCGTGCAACGGACCCCGAGCTTCTCGCGGTCTCGTTACGGCCCGATCTAATCCAAGCGCAGGTGCGCTTCTAGAAGTATCCAGGTGGGGGATGGGGGACCGACGTGCGGCTCGGGGAAGAGGGCCCAGGGGCGCGGCAGAGCGGGGCCACGGCCAGCGATGGGCGGCCGGGCCGGCAGGGAAAGAAACAGGGGAGGGAAAGAGAAGGGGAAGAAGAAACTGACGTGCGGGCCCCGGGCTGGCTGCTGGGCCGAGCTGACCCACGCGGGAAGGAGGGAGGAGGAAGTGGGCTTGGGCCGACTAGGTGGCTGCTTTCTTTTCTTCTTCTTTTCTTTTCCTTTCCCCTCACTTAAACTATTCAAACAATTCTATTTGAATTCAAATAAATTTGAATTCAAACCCTATACACTCAACACAAATAAAACAATGCTCTAGCATGAATGCACAAATAAGTTGATCCTATAATGAATTTTATTTTCTTGTGTTATAAAATTACTTTAAATGCAAGAATAATCAAGAAAAAATCTTAGAAATTTTATTTAAGCCCAAATAAATTCATTAAAATTTAAGAAAATTACTTTAGGGTGTTACACGGCGGGCACGGATGCTACTAAATAGGCGCACCCTGTTGAGCCCCTCCTCCGTGATGTGCTTCCACAGCGCCCTCTCGAGAAACACCACACGCCCCTTCTCCGAGGTTGGGGGTCCCCATGTCCAGTTGTTCTGCTTCACTGGACACGCCCTTGTGAATGCTAGGAATGGCGCCTCCGCCGGGTTCCTGATGTAGAACCATTCTTCGCGACACCCCCAGTTTGAATCCGTGGGGGGTGTACGCTGGGTAATCCCCGACAAGCGAGACCTCTTTTGTAGGCCGAAGCCCCCGACTGATGCGGGCAGAGGGTCCCCCTTCACTGTCAGACCTCAACGTGGAAGAAGGCTCGAAATAGATTCGCATGCGGATCTATCCTAAGAAGCCCTCACAGAGCGTGACGAAGCCTGCAATGTGCAGCACCCCATTTAGATTGAGGTGCTACAGCTCCACCTCTCACTCGTTCAGTAGGCCAAGCAGGAACGGGTGAGCCGGGTACCCGAGGCTGCGCTCGTGGAACGTGAGAAAACTCACGATCTCGCCGGGATCAGGATGCAGGTCCTCGTGCTCCACCGGGGGAGCCCTCTAGTGCACCACCGCCCTCGGCGGCAGCAATCCTTTCACTGTGAGATCCTCCAGCTGCGATTCCTCCATGATCAACAGCCTCCAGTATGACATCGCGATTGGGAAAGAGGAGGCGGAACGGCTTCTCTCTCCCCCTCTTCCTCCTCAGGCACGATGGGGGCGGAGAACGGAAGGGCAATCACGATTGGAAAATGGGGGAGAAGAAGGATGGCAGTGGCGTTTCGAAAAAGACAAGCGGAAACATAAGGAAGACGATGACCCCCGGTCCTTCCTCTTTAAAGAGAGGCACCTTGTGGAAGCCCAACCGATGGGCCATGGCGCGTGGCGTAGGGGACCACCACGACCATGGCGTGGGCGCGAAAAGCGGGGTGACACTCTGACTTCCCTAGTAAGTCCCCCTGGGCCTCGCACCTAAACGGCATTTAACAGCAGGCAGGATGAGCCCCTTAAACATCATCAAACTAAAAAATTAGATTTAGTCATCCAGTTGCCGATCAAGCTAATACTTCAAGTCCCCGCACACATTGTTCCAAGCATATACATAAAAAGACCCAAGGTCGACCCAACCGCCGCTACTTCAACCGCAAGAGCCGCCTAGGCACTGTCCTGGCCTGGGTCCGCGCCCCTTGTGAGGATGTCGTCGACGCCGACCTCTGTGGCGATGATGGCAGCAGCTCTAGCGAACACTGTCACGAGCGCCCTCCGCTCCTAGGGGCCGGTCATCACAGTGAACCTGGGCTCCAGCCGGGCCAGATCCCAACCAGACCGAATGCGCACTGAGGCCAGCGCACTGGCAGCACCTGGCGAACACATAACGCCACCACGTCCCTGACCTGGCATGGCAGGGACCGGAGACGGTTGGGCAACAAGTGCCCCTCCGGCCTCATCACCCTCACCGCGTCAAGCACAGTGCGGGCAAGAGCCTTGTGGCGGTCTTCCAGGTCGTTCCAGCGGTGGCGTAGCTCGTCCGCCTCAAGACGAGAAGCAGTCGCCTCCTCCTCCAAACCTAAAACACGGAGGGTTAAGGACGCTACAACCACTTCAGAAATAAAAACAAATGGAAGCCCTCGCTATAAGGAACGCACCTGCTGCCCGGATGTGGGCATCCGTGGCCCTGGCTAGGGCTGAAGCCGTCTCCTCCTCCGAAGCGTGGAGGGTGGCCTTCACAGCGGTGAGATCGGCCTCAAGCCTACCCACCTCCCGCGTCGTGTCCGAATACCGGCCCCTAGCCTCGGATGCCTAACGAACGAGGTCCCGTATCTCCCTGCGCCGGCTCGCATCGGACTCGAATGAGGAGGACGACACCGATGCCGCGGCCGCAGAGGATTCCCAAACCACTCCAAGCGCAGCGATGAAGTCTTGAGGAGCCGTGGAGATAGCCCTGCATGAACACAGAGCCAAAACTTCACCAACCGCAACTAAAGAGCATAGCGAAAGGGTAAGCAACGCTTACCCCTGAGGGCACAGAATCTCCCTGAGGGACGGCAGCCCCCGAGGCGGAGTGCTAGAGCCCTCATCCGCTGGGCGCTTCTCTCCCACCATCTCGCTAAAGGGCAAGGAAGACGGAGGACCTTTCCTCTTCTTCTTAATGGAAAAACAAGCTCTCACCAGTGAGAAAGTTTGGCCGGGACGGTGGAGTTTTATAATGAGACCCTGGCACCATGCGGCGCATGACCCCTCGGTCTCTGCGGGAAGAGGAAAAGGTATGAACTGTCTCCCCTCCTATTTGAATTAAATTATGATAGGGAAAGGCGGCAGGCGCAGTTGCACTCCACCGATCTCGAAAATCATGGCGGAGCAGGCACCCCATTATCTTCCGTGACGTGGTAGGGTCACTCCCGACATGCACCGTTACTCTAACTCCCTGGGTAAGCCTCAGTAGGTGTGACATCCAGGTACTTAGGAAACAGGGACACTAGGTTTTGGTACTGTATATGTATGCTTATTTGTATGCTTGCTATGGAGTATGTGGGTAGTATAAAAGGCTAGGGGTATATCTGTAATTTCTATAAAATATAGGATCTTAAGTGTTACTTGAGTTAAATAGAAGGTAGCACTAGAACCTAGGAGAAAAATCATGCTAAGTGTTAATTTTTATCTTTGTAGTGGGAAAAGTGAAAAAGGGAGGTTAAATCCTAAGAACAATGGGTTTGTGGTAGAAAGGTAGGGATCTATGTGTAATTAGAACAAAAACTGTAGGGCTTTTATGTAAGGTAAATGCTGTATAAAAGTAACTTGTGTGTTTACTTGAGGATTAATGTGTAAGAATGCAAGTCATCATGACCTCCTTAAAATTTTGCTTTTATATTCAAAATTTGATCAAATTCACCTTGGTAAGGACCAAGGTAATTCAAATTTTACTTTTATGCAAAACCTAGTTTATAAAGCTGTAAACTTTGAGCTTTTGAACTTGAGCCCTAAAGCATTTTTGTAGAGTTTGAAAAACTCTACAACTTTGATTTTGGGCACTTTTTCATTTGAGCTTTAAATCAACAGGGATTTTTGCTTTGCAGAGAGGCCCTTAGATTTTTCAGTTTTACACTTGAGTCCTTAACTGTTTTCCCCTCTCATCTTCTTCCCCTGAGCCCTTCTGCTCCCTGCTCTACTCTGCCGCCGCTGCAGTTCCTCCCCCCCCCGGCCGCCGCCGTGCAGTGCGCCGCCTCCACCTCCTGCTGCCCTCCCCACGCGTCGCTTGGCTCTTCCTCCTGGTGCTGCTTTTCCCCTCGCTGTCCGTCCCTTGTTTCTCCACGTCGACAGACACCCCCGCATGGCCGCCACGCATCTCCGATGAGCTCCCGTCGCCGCCCTTCAACCCCTCTTCAATTGCTCGTGCCCAGAGCTGTGTGACACCACCATCTAACCATCCCTTCACTTCCCAGGCCGCCCTTGCTTCTACCCTCGCCGGATTTTGGCATTTTGTTTCGGTTCCGAGCGCCGCCGCCGACCGGCTCCGGTGGGTAGCCTTCTTCCAGCCTCGTGGGTTCGTTCTGGGTAGCCTAGAGGGACAAGGGTGAAGTGTAGATCGTAGTCGAGTTGGTGTAGCGCTTGTTCCATGTTTGGAACGGCCGGAACGCGCGCTGCCGCCATGGCCGAGCTGCGGCCATGGGGCGCCGCCGTCGAGCTGTGAGCTCCGGCCGTCTCGAGGCGTAGCTACGGTTGGGGCTTGCTCAGGGGGCGTTGGTGATGCTCCCTAGCCAGCCAATTAGGAGCCCCGTGGCCCTGGCGTCGCCGGCCACCATGGCCGAGCCATGTTCTGCCGCCGGCCGTGACGTTCCGGGTCAGCAGGGGGGTTAGGGAAGAAGGGGTAGAGTGGGGATGCTTTGTGTAGGTCTGCGCATGAGGAACACCGTGCAACCAGGGTCGGTCGGGCACAGGATCGCCGGCGGGAGCGGGTCATCGCGTTTCCCCGGCGCTCGGCCTGTGGCCGTGAGCAGAGGAAGGGGGGAAAGGGGGAAGAAGCAGAAGGCCCCACCTGTAAGAGAGAGAGAGCCGCGAGGGAGGGATGGATCTGCTAAGAAGAAAAGTTATTAAGGAGCTTTCTGCAAAAAGCGTTTGTTTGATTTCCTTTCTTTGGCTGAAACATGTTTAATTCCGTATAAATTGTAGAAAAATGCAAAAATTACAAAACTAGTTTCGTTGGAAACTAGATTTTCAACCCTATAACTTTTGTTAGTAAAGTTTAGGGTGAAACTAAATGCTTTTATGTCTTTTTCAAATCTAAAGTTAAAGAGTATTCTTGTGTATAACTTATACACCTTAACTTTGTTACTTATGATTTTCAGGATGTAATTGCTTTGAGTTTTATGTGGTCTTATGTTAAGGTTTTACACTTAACTTTGTTTGATAATATAAAGTTCTTTTATGTTTGAACATTTCAAATTTTGAAATGTTTTAAGGTTAGTTAAGCATACTCTTTAAACCTAATTGGTTAGGATCTTTTTACCATACTCTAATGTGTTGATGTTTAGTGTATAATTAGAATTACAAAATCTTATGATCCTTTTTGCCTCAGGTGTGATTTTTTTAGAAACTTGAAATTGAAATTCAAATGCAAATGTTATGATTCCTGTTGGCAATAAATTCAGTATTGTGATCATGACTTGTTTATAAATAGTAATTCAAGTCTAAACCCCTATGTTTCATGAACTTTTGTGTGTTGACTTGTTTAGCTTGCAACTTTGTTGTGACATAAGATCTTAAGTATAAATTTCATCTCATTTATTTCATTGCATATCATATAGAATCAACAACGCTTGACGACGGAGATTACGAGTTGGTCTTAGGACAAGACCAAGGGTTTTCTGAAGACCCAACACAAGCCGTCGAGGAACTAACTGAAGTCCCGAACCAAAGTTCAGAAGTTTCTAACACTCCTGTTCCTAATCCCACTCAAGAAGGCAAGCCCCGATGCATATCCCAGTATTTCAAATTATTACCATTTCACTTATGTATTATATATCTTGCATTATGTCTAGGAGTTGCAATGACACCCTAGTTGCATGATATCTTAGGGAACCAATGTATTGTACCCGAGACCTCATCGTTTAGATGCTCTGCTAAATAGGACCGGTAAAATTCGAGTGGTTTCCTGTCACTCGCGCGATATAGGAGTTGCTTGTTTACGATTCTGCAACCACTATAAGGATAATGGACAGGGTCATGTGCTATATCATGACCTGGAAGTTTGCCCTGTCTGTTTTGATAAAAGTTTTAAGGTCGAAATGTGTGGTAGTGGTGGCTAAGCGTTTGAAAGTACTAGCCACATGCCGCAAAATATGGTAAAGCAGTAAGCCTAGTAACCAATCGGCCCGGCAAGTGGACATACCTTCCACCACTCGATTAATTTGGTTTTTCTCACGCACCGACCTGTGGGAGTATGTTCTGCGTGGCAGACAGGAATACAGGTTTTGTAGTCGCGCTACAGACGTATATCCTGCACAATTGATGTGCGTACGGTCCTGCAAGTCGCTTGTGGTGGCCTGTTCCACGACCCGGAATGAAAGGTAAACGGTTGCTTCGGAACAGTCATTGGATGTTCCAAGCGTGTGAGTTAGGTTTACCTTGCAAGGTTAAATTCGATTTAGAATCGTCCGCCTCTCACGAGGATTGAGACTGCTTATCCCTTTTGCCACATCGAGTAAAAAGTGTAATGTTCAATGTAATAATTTCGATGGATGAGAATATCTACCTTGCTTGCTTAGTATAAGTGCTTACCTAGAGGACTAATCAAACTAGAATCTGAAAGCTAAAACTTGAAAATAAGTTATACTCTTAGTTGCCTTTTTCGCTGAAAATAACCCAGAAACCTTGCAATACCTTCATGAGTCTAGTTATGGGCTAAAGTATACCCAAACTCGGGTAAGCCTTACTGAGTATTAGATTACTCAGCCTTGCTAGTATCTGTTTCAGGTATGACCTTCGAGAATCCCACAGACAACCCTGTGTGGCCAACGTCCGTTCCTTTTGGCTGGTCCGTGGAGTGGGACCCGTCCCCGGCTGGCAGTGACCCTTCGGAGTAACACCAGGCCTTGGGCTAAGCGTGGTGTCCACCTTCGCGACGTGTATAGTCGCGTAAACTTTTTCTTTCCGCTGTGAGTTTGGACAAGCTGTTCTGCTTGTCAGTTTGAACACTGTTTGTAAAAGTTTACTTATGTTTGAACCTGATTTGTAATAATGTTTGAATGACTGTAAATTAAAAGTTGATGAGCTATTCTGTGATTGTAAACTCGCCTTCGTGCGAGGTAAACCTGCTTCGATCCTGTTGAACCCAAAAGCATGCCGTCGAGTCCCAACTCGGGAATCTGACTGACCGAGGTTCGAAGGCCGGTCTGCAGAGGACTCGAGGCCACCTCACGTTGAACAGAGCCACGGGAGAAAACGTAGATGAGCCCCAGCAGCCACCAACCAGTCTGCTCAGGCGGCGATCTAGGTCATCTCAACCTTCTCGTCTGATCCAGGCCTCGAGCCATGCCCACATAATCTCCATCGAGGAGAGGCCAGCGGGCCACCTTAGTCGGTCAGACGACTTGGGCATCTGCTGGGAGGTGGGTCATGGAGCAATGGAATGCCACCTATGGGCTATGCCGACCCCGTCACGAACGGCGGACCCGGATTCCACTCGGACGCCCAGAATTTTTACCTAGGCACACCCGTTAGGAGCTCACCAAGCACGTCACTCGAGCCATCGGGGAAAGTGACACCAACTCAACCCCTCCGGTCATGGAGACCGCGGACGGGGCCACCTCTATGCGTGCACACTCGTGATGTCACCGACCCGACTGCCTTCCTTCATGACAAGGACTGCTACGGGTCGGGGTACCGCGTTTTGCGCAGGAAGAATGGCAAAACACCAGCCCTCGACCGGACTCCTGGTCGGGTGCAGCAGATACAAAATGCTCCAGAATAAAAGCATTTTATTCCTAGCAAATGAGTGTTACAAACTACAGTCGGCCCATGGACGTTACAAAGTATAAAAACATGTTACCACTGCAAGGATGGTAACTGGAACCTCGAGGAGGGCTGCTACAAGTGCGGAACGCTTGGCAGAAACATCTTCCTCTCAAGCCTTCTTCTTGCACCCCCTTCCTCGAGGACAACCTGGTAGGAAATAATGGTAAGCAGTCCATCCACCGTTGCCACTGGATGAACTCCCTCGCCATCTTAGACGATAGCGAGGAGCTCTATCCAAGCCCTAGCCACCTAGGAAGAACGAGCCTTCCGATGATGCGAGCTGAGGCTAAGGCACACGAGGAAGCCAAACCCACTCGGGGCCCAAGAAATTCCCGTGGGCATGCGCCCTGGCACGAAGGGTCAAGGAGTTCCTCCCCGTACCTGTATCCGGCGGTGGAAGTACTGACACATCCTCCACCGGGAGCCGTCGCCTCCCCCTTGGTGGCCCAAGGCACCTAGGGAAGCCACGCCACCTGCTCGATGGAGACGGTGCCCTGCCTGCGCACCCGCTTAGCCCGATCACCCGAGCAGAATGCTTGGAGGATCGAGCTTGCAAAAAGCCCGGGTGGACGGTGTTGCCCACGTGTTATCACTTGCCGCTCACAAGCATTCTTCTAGCACCGGATGCTGAAGGAACCACCGGCTCCGTCAGGTGGACGCATACAAGCTAAAAGCAACTCCATTATTCAAGGCAGGGCTCGCTCATGACTCAGGTTGGGGATGAGTTCAAAATGAGGCTCTAGAGGCCTCCATTTATAGCCGCTTAGGTACCCTCCTGTCTAGTGAGCCGGTTTCGCCGCGTGACGCACGGCTCTGCCTCAAAAGAAGGGAAACCTTCACAAGAGGAGCAGGGGGCACCACCGCAGCGAGTCGACGTGATGGGTCACGCAGCCCTCAATATTCCACGCTGGAGATATGCAGCTGGCGCCGCTGCGACGCACTTATTACGCGGACTGACCGGGGCAACCCTAGTTGACTCGCGGTCACAAGGGGGATCACTTGAACATTGTGTCTCTCTGCAAATAAGACAGAGCGATGCGATTCCTCACCCCGGGCAAAGGTACAGCGAGCGAGAAATACCAACTTCACGATTAAACAAATCGTGAAGCCGCTCAGGGCCTCTGACGGGTACAAGGACCCAGGTCCCCAGCGGGCTCACTTCTCGTTGACCAGTCCAAGGTCACGCTTGGAACAAGCACCTGTCCATATAAGGCAACAACTTCATCTGGGCCTTCTCAGCCCACAACCCTTACTGACAACTCGGTCGGGATGACCAAGGCCTATATCCTCGACTGTGGGAATGGTTAGAGGCTGGGTCCATACCAAGGCTCCGACAGAGGACTCCAACTGGGCTCTGCCTTACACATGCTCGCCTCCCTGACCGGCAGGCTGGTCGGGAGGCTAGGCCTAGCTTACTAGCAGGTCCCGAAAGTAGGTACGAAGGATAAGGATGAGCCTTGGGGTCAACCTGTCGTACACAGTCAACCACTCCCTCCACTAGGGTTATAATCCCTTCTGCTGTGGCAGCAGGGCGTCACTATTCTACTTGCCCGTCCTCACGAAAGGATGGGGCAAAACATCATCATGATACAGCCGGAACGCCCCCTCCCCCTCCCCCCGTCATGACGGAGTGGCCGAGCAAGGTGCCAGGGATGAAGTGTGATAGTCGTACCGTACCTATCGATGCCCCCACTACCACCGACCGACGGAGCATGACGCGCAGGGACAAGATAAGATGCTTGCCCCATGACGCAGGACTTGGACGGTGGTCATTAGAAGACTCCGATTGATGGGATGGCAAGACCCGACTGACGAAGTTGACGACCCCGACCGGCGGGATCAGGAGTCCTTTCTTTCTATCCTCACATCCTTAACTCCCCTATAATGGAGCCCCCTTGGACTATAAAAGGGAGGGTCATCCGCCTAGGAAAGGGGGCCGCTCTCTCGATAGACCTAAACTATAAACTCGCGAATCTCATAGCTCCTGCTCTAAAGCTTGGAACTCCCCAACTCTCACAAGCACCTGGGCTCAAGTAATACATCCGACTGACCCTCGACTTGACGTAGGGCACGATTGCCTGAACCAATATAGAACTTGAGTCATTGTATGCTAGGCCACATCCGATCACGACGCGCGATACACACTTCGAGTAGCTTTAGCTGCCGGCCATTTTCGACTGACAAGTAGGATAATTTATTTGATAATTAATATGTCCTTGGTACATGATCATACAAGTAATGTTCTATTTTTTAGGTATTACCTTAGCTGCTAGTTAGTAAATATTTTACTAATATATTATTTATATACTAGATCATGGACTCTTGGGAGGAGGAAGTTAGGAGGTTCATGTTAGAGGAGGAGGAAGAGGATGATATATTATTTCTAGTTCTAGTCCCCGCACTTCAATTGTGCATGTATGATTAGAAAGAGCCAGAGCGCACCTTAGCTCTGACCGGTCCAAAATATGTCAAAGAAGTCTTAGAAGGTCATGAGAGGTGGTGCAAAGTGGACTTCAGGATCGAGTCTGAGATTTTCAGAGCCATAGCACACTTTCTCAAAGTGGAGAATCTATTACGTGACACTCGCGGTGTTAAGATTGAGGAGCAGTTGGGAATGTTTATGTTCATGCTCTCTCATAATGCTAGCACCAAGAGGCTAAAAAAGAAATTCCAACATAGTGGTGATACTATACATAGGAAAATTACAGAGTTCTTCGATATAATTCCAGCTCTTACTCATAAGTTTGTGAAGCTTCCAGATGTATACCAAACACATGTCAAGATTGCGTCTGACTATATATGTCTTTCTTTCAGGTCAGTCATAGGTACTAAATATTTGCCCTAATCATAAGTGCACAACACATGATTCCAACACTCATTCCTTGGTTTCATTTTTTTAATGCAGAACTGCATTGGTGCTATAGATGGCACTCACATCCCTATCACCATTGCACAAGAAAAGGCTCCTCCTTACAGAAATAATTGTCATGTACGGACGCACCTATAGGCGCCGTCGTGACGCCAGGAGGTCTGCGGAGCGCGCGGCCAAGGCAGGTGCCACCGTCAGTGGCTAAGTTTAGAAAGATAGGACCTAGTTTCCTTTTGCATGCCTTAATTATAGGAGAGATTGGTTGGGCCATTGGCCATATATGCCGTGTAACAGACTTGGAGAGAATTAAGCAAGATCAATTATCCTAAAGTTGCTCCTCTCCCTCAAACTCTCTCAGGCCACCGGTGAGATCTCCTCACGGTGAAGGCCTGGAGCGCGACTACGAATTACGTAGCTGCGGTCCGGCGACGTTGGGCGTTGAGGCGCTTGACAACCTAGTATCAGCGTCGTGTAGATCCTCTCCAACCCACTCCAGCCCTCCACCATCCCCTTCCACATCCACCATGGCTGAACCCACCATCCAGGACCTCATGGAGATGATGAAGTCATTCAAGACTGAGCTGTCTTCCATGAAGGCTGACATGGCCACCATGAAGGACAAGTCATCATCGTCGTCGGACAACGGCGGCGGCGGGCCCCAGAAGCTCGACTTCCCCCGCTTCGATGGCAAGACCGATCCGATGCTCTTCATCAACAAATGCGAATCCTATTTTCGCCAATAGCGCACCATGCCAGAGGAGCGCATGTGGATGGCCTCCTACAATCTGGAGGACGTCGCGCTGCTGTGGTACATCCAGTTGCAGGAAGACGAGGGACCGCCGCCATGGGGATGATTCAAGGACCTCCTCAACCTTCGTTTCGGTCCACCTCTCCGCTCGGCGCCCCTGTTCGAGTTGTCGGAGTGTCGCCGCACCGGGACCGTGGAGGAATACTCCAACAGGTTTCAGGCTCTGCTGCCGCGCGCGGGTCGGCTCGAGGAGGGCCAGCGCGTCCAACTCTACACCGGCGGCCTTCTTCCCCCGTTGAGCCACGCTGTCCGCATCCACAATCCGGAGACGCTCACCGGGGCCATGAGTCTCGCCCGTCAGGTCGAGCAGATGGAGTTGGCGCGGCTACCTCCACCGGCCGCCAGGGGAGCCCCTCGTGCCCTGCTCCCAGTGCCGATGCCGAGGCAGCCGCTGCTCGCCCTTCCTGCACCACCAGCGGGCGCGGCCCAGCCGCGACAGGATGGGCCGCCTTTGAAGCGGCTGTCCCTGGAGGAACAGGCGGAACGGCGCCGTCTCGGCCTCTGCTTCAACTGCAATGAGCCATACTCCCGCGGCCACAATCGTGTCTGCCGCTGCATCTTCTACCTCAACGGCGTCGAGATCGCGGCCGCCGACGAGGAACCAGCGGGGGACGATCAGCAGGAAGGCGCTCCTGTCTTCTCACTCAGGGCAGTGGCCGGTATGCCCATCTGTGATTCCATGCAGGTGCGGGTCTCCCTGGGCGCCACCACCCTCGTCGCGCTCCTGGACACCGGCTCCACACATAATTTCATCACCGGGGACGCTGCCCGCCGCACCAGCCTGCCGATCCAGCCGCGCCCGCGCCTCACGGCCACCGTGGCCAATGGTGAGCGCGTCACTTGCCCGGGCGTCATCCGCCGCACCCCGGTCATCATCGAGGGCGAGACGTTCTTCATCGACCTCTTCGTCATGCCGCTCGTGGGGTATGACCTCGTCTTGGGGACTCAATGGATGGTCACCCTTGGCCGGGTGGTGTGGGACTTCGCCGACTGCACCGTCTCCTTCCTGCACCAAGGCCGACAGTCTCCTGGTCGGACGTCGCCGACCGTCGGCCACCCCTACTCGCCGCCACCACGACACCGAACGCCCTCCTTGAGGAGCTGCTGCACTCCTTTGAGGGGGTGTTTGCCGAGCCGATGGGGCTGCCACCGCAGCGAGCACGGGATCACGCCATCATCCTCAAGCCCCGCTCTACACCTGTGGCGGTTCAGCCCTACCGCTACCCGGCGGCGCACAAGGATGAGCTGGAACGGCAATGCGCCACCATGCTGGACCAAGGCATCGTACGCCGCAGCGATTCAGCATTCTCATCGCCGGTACTGCTGGTCAAGAAGCAGGACGGGGCTTGGCGGTTTTGCATGGACTATCGCGCTCTTAATGCCCTCGCCATCAAGGATGCATTCCGCATCCCCGTCGTCGACGAACTCCTTGATGAGCTGCATGGTGCGCAGTTCTTCACCAAGCTGGACCTCCGCTCCGGCTATCACCAAGTCCGGATGCGGTCGGCTGATGTGCACAAGACGGCGTTCCGCACCCACGACGGCTTCTATGAGTTCCTGGTGATGCCGTTCGAGTTATGCAACGCCACGGCAACATTCCAGGCGCTCATGAACGACGTGCTCCGACCATTTCTTCGTCAGTTCGTCCTTGTTTTTTTTGATGATATATTGATTTACAGCAAGACTTGGGCCGATCACTTGAGACACATCCGCATCGTCCTCGCCGAACTTCACCGCCATGTCCTCTTCGTCAAGCGATCCAAGTGCATCTTTGGGTCACCTTCCGTGGCATACCTGGGCCACATCATCTCCGCCCAAGGTGTGGCCATGGACCCGGCCAAGGTGAAGGCCATTCACGACTGGCCGGCACCCCGCTCGACACGCGCGGTGCGTGGCTTCTTGGGCCTCGCCGGGTACTACCGCAAGTTCTTCCACGACTACGGCAAGATTGCGGCGCCCCTCACTTTGTTGCTGAAGAAGGAGGGCTTTTCCTGGAACGACGAGGCCCAGGCAGCCTTCCAGGTGCTCAAGGCGGCCGTGACGTCGGCCCCTATGTTGGCGCTACCCGACTTCACCAAGGGCTTCATCGTTGAGTGTGACGCGTCCACGCATGGCTTCGGGGCGGTCTTGCTGCAGGAGCACCATCCGATCGCCTATTTCAGCAGGCCGGTCGCCCCCGCCACCGCGCTCTGGCAGCGTATGAGCGGGAGCTCATTGGGCTGGTGCACGCCGTGCGCCACTGGAGGCCGTACCTGTGGGGGCACATGTTCCTCGTTCGCACCAACCACTATAGCCTCAAGTTCCTCCTCGACCAGCGCCTCTCGATGATCCCGCAGCACCATTGGGTGGGCAAGCTCCTCGGCTTTGACTTCTCGGTGGAATACAAGCCGGGTGCCATGAACACCGTCGCCAACGCGCTGTCCCGGCGTGACACCAGCGAGGAGGGCTCGGTCTTGGCGCTGTCCGCGCCTCGCTTCGACTTCGCCGACCGTCTTCATCATGCTCAACGACAAGAACCAGCCCTGGTCGCCATCAGGGATGAACTAGCAGCCGGCACAAGGGGAGCGCCGTGGTCGCTGCTGGACGGCATGGTGGCATATACTGACCGGCTCTACATCCCGTCGGACTCACCACTGCTGCTCGAGGTGGTGGCTGCTACGCACGACGACGGCCATGAAGGGGTGCAGCGGACTCTACATCGCCTCCGCCGGGACTTCTACTTCCCCACCATGCGCCGTGTGGTCCAGGACTTCGTCCGCGCCTGCGCAACGTGCCAGCACAACAAGTCTGAACACCTGCACCCGGCGGGCCTGCTGCTGCCCCTGCCCGTTCCCCAGGCCGAGTGGTCCGATGTCGGCTTGGACTTCATCGAGGCGCTGCCTCGCGTTGGGGGCAAATCGGTGATCCTCATAGTGGTCGACCGGTTTAGCAAATACTACCATTTTATCCCACTGGCTCACCCCTACAGTGCAGAGTCCGTGGCCTAGGCGTTCTTCAGCGAGATCGTTCGCCTACATGGGATCCCTTAGTCCATGGTGTCGGACCGGGACTCCGTGTTCACCTCGACGTTCTGGCGGGAGCTGATGCGACTCACCGGCCCCAAGCTGCACATGACGTCCGCCTTCCACCCGCAGTCCGATGGCCAAACGGAGGCGGCCAACAAAGTCATCGTCATGTACCTCCGGTGTTTCACTGGGGATCGGCCACGTCAGTGGCTGCGATGGCTGCCATAGGCGGAGTACATCTACAACACAGCATATCAATCGTCGCTCAAGGACACTCCTTTCAAGATGGTCTACGGTAGAGACCCCCCCTCCATCCGCTCTTATGAGCCTGGAGAGACCCGGGTGGCGGCGGTGGCCAAGACAATGGCTGCACGCGAGGAGCTCCTAGCGGATGTCCGCTATCGCCTGGAACAAGCCCAGGCCGTCCAAAAGAAGTTCTACGACCGCCTGCACCGACCGGTCTCCTATGCCGTGGGTGACTGGGTGCTGCTGCGCCTTCGTCAACGGGCAGCTTCTTCTCTTCCCCAGGCGCCCAAGGGCAAGCTGAAGCCGCGCTTCGTCGGGCCTTACCAAGTCACCGAGTGCATCAACCAGGTGGCTGTTCATCTAGCGCTGCCCCCGCGTGCCAAGCTGCACGATGTCTTCCATGTCGGCCTTCTCAAGAAGTTCGTCGGCGCCCCACCGGCTACGCCACCTCCCCTCCCACCCACTCAACATGGGGCGGTGACTCCAGAACCTGAGCAGGCTGTTCGGTACCGGCTGGCCAGGGGTGTTTGGCAGGTGCTCATCCGCTGGAAAGGGCAGTCCACTGCTGGTGCTACATGGGAGGATGTTGCGGACTTCCGCGACAAATTTCCCCAGTTTCAGCTCGAGGATGAGCTGATCATCGAGGGGGGAGAGATGTCATGTACGGACGCACCTATAGGCGCCGTCGTGACGCCAGGAGGGCTGCGGAGCGCGCGGCCAAGGCAGGTGCCACCGTCAGTGGCTAAGTTTAGAAAGATAGGACCTAGTTTCCTTTTGCATGCCTTAATTATAGGAGAGATTGGTTGGGCCATTGGCCATATATGCCGTGTAACAGACTTGGAGAGAATTAAGCAAGATCAATTATCCTAAAGTTGCTCCTCTCCCTCAAACTCTCTCAAGCCACCGGTGAGATCTCCTCACGGTGAAGGCCTGGAGCCCGACTACGAATTACGTAGCCGCGGTCCGGCGACGTTGGGCGTTGAGGCGCTTGACAGAAATCCACTTTTATCTCATGTGGATGGGAAGGATCCGCATCTGATGTGGGAGTTCTACGATCTACTCGTAGTAAGGGCTTTCATGTGCCGGTGGGGAAGTTCTACCTTGTGGATGCTGGATATGCAAATACACCCTCGTTCATTGCTCCATACAGAGGAGTTAGATACCACCTCAGCGAGTTCAGGAGGCATAGATCATATGCAAACTATAAAGAATTATTTAACCATTGGCATGCACAGCTCCGCAATCATATTGAAAGGGCTTTTGGCGTGATGAAAAAGCGATCTCCAATTCTGAAAGTGGGGACATTCCATCAAATTGAGAATCAAATTAAAATTCCAGCTGCAGCAGCATTATTTCATAATATCATTAGAGGGCACAATGGTGATGAAGGGTGGCTGGATCACCAACAAAATAATATCAACCCATCTGATTTTGTTGACCTACCAGAGGGTGATGATAACTACCCAAACGAAGTGGAATCAAATGATGGAAACACCCTAACGAGACCAAATTGCCCATCAGATGTGGGCTGCGTACAATAATTAGTTGATCTTATGTGTGTTTCTTGTATTGTAATCTAGCACTATTGTTTAATATGGCATGTACGTACTCCATGTGTACTGTGCAAGATATTATTTTATATTTCTAAATTATGTTCCTAGTGTTTTACATTTCTGTACTTTTTTATGGAGTGTTTCTACTGTTTTACTTCTGTTCCAGGGAGTGTTTAACTTCATCTTAACATCTTTGAATATGACTAATGCAATTGGATATGTTTTGGGAAATGCAGCCATCTCAGGAGATGTTTCAAGGGCTGCTTGGAACTCTGCATACGAGAAAGGTCTTGTTGAAATATTACATGTGTACAAGGATAACCCAAAATATAAAGGTCAGATTGGTTGGGTATCAGAAGGACGGAGGATTATCACGACCAAGTTCAATGAGAGGTTTCCCGTAGCTCACTTCACAAAGCAACAAATACAGGAAAAGGAGAAGGAGCTTATAGCTAACTACAAGGCACTAAAAGGTGCAAAAGGGGAAAGTGGTAATGGCTGGAATGAATCTTTGTGCATGATACTTGCTGAACCAAAAATCTGGGAAAAGTTAATTAAGGTAAGCCATTTGGACCCTATATCAAATATAGTTAATGCTGCATTTATGTTACCTATACTGTCTAAGAAAAGTTAATGCTAAGAACTAATTATACTTTTCTGTTGCATTCAATAGAATCATCCGAAAGTAGCAAAGTTTCGCAAAAAGCCATTTCCCCTCTTTTACCAATTGGTACTTTTAGCAACTATTCTATTACTTTCAACACCTAATCTGATACTAATTATACTTTATTTCTGCAGGAAGTATTGCTACAGGGAATCTAAACTTCACTTCAATTCATCAAAAGGATCCTCTTGTTGTTGCTCCTGTCGTTTCTCCTACTGTTGTTCCTACAGTTGCACCTGCTGAGAGAAGTATCTCTGAACAAAGCCTCCACAATGATCTCAGAAACTTTGGCAATAATCCATTTGCTTCAAGTTTTGATGGCCAAGAGACCTCAAGTGCATGTAATGAACAGAATGAAGCTCAATCTGCTCCAAGTGAAGGTGGAAGCGGGAGAAAGCGTAAGCAAAGCCACATTGGATCTGCTCTCGAGGATTTTGTGGAGTTCAAAAAGAGCCAAACTAGCAAAACCTTGGAAGCTCTCAATGAAAAGAAAAAACGTGAAGAGGAATTTTCTATTGAGAAGTGTGCTGATCAAGTGGATTCTATGAATGAATTAACAAATGAGGAGAAGTCATATGCTATGGAGCTCTTTGAATCTGATAGAAACAGAGAAGTATACATGAAGACAAAAAACTGTGATGTTCGACTAATTTGGCTAAAGAGAAAAATCAGGTATGTCTCTTTGAATATGCTCAGTGTACTTAGTTAAAACTTGTCTGACCAGATCTGAGTAGAAAAACAAGTTGAGTTACTGAAGATGAATAGCTAAACGGAGCCATGTGTCAATTTGTATTACTTGCAGAGTGCTCGGTGGAAGTGCATGATATGAAAACTGAACAAACCAGGTATGTTCCTTTTCAGTTCTAAAATTCATTGTCCTTAATTGCAGAAATAGATGCATAACAGGTGTTTGTCTGTTTCTCTGAAATTGACAAACACCTATTATGAACTACTTTAGTAGTCAAACACCTTTCATCTTCTGATCTGTTAATCAAATACCATTTCTTTGATGTCTTGCATTGTCAGTTTGCAGAATTACCTTTGGGACGGATGGAGAAGGACAATGCAGTGGCAAGGCCTACGGAAACTTGTGAAAAGGAGTTTCATAATTTGTTTTGAAGAAACCTCTATTCCATTTTATGTTTGGTTATCTATTGGGATGTGTGCATGGATATAACTTGAGTTTCCAATTATTTAGATGGTACTTTAATTAAACTCTGCATGAATTGGACTCTATCTGAAAACATATGTGAGATTTCTATCAATTGAAATGGTCTCGTATTATGAATTATGATATGATGTTATTTATCTAGTACCTTGCGTCACGTGCATTCTGTGATTTTTCAAAAAAAAAAGTTGTGTGATTTTTTTCCCAAAACATATGCATCATCTCTCCCTCGTGTTGTCCAAAACAGCGGAAATAGACTGCAGTTCTCTCCCGTGGAAAAAAGCGTTCCAAACGGCAGCAGGGAGATTCTCCTCTCGAGGGATATATCCCTGTGATGGAGGCGTGGAATCAAATGTTCCACAAATTTCCCCGTCAGGGCTTTCTTCACTGGATTAAGCATCCCCTGCTGCCAAACTAGCCCGAAGAGGGCAATAATTTTGATACAATAGCAGAGATCCTGGATGCTGATTTAATACAAGATACTTCTGATGTTGATTTTCTCAATAAGCAACAGGTGTTTGACACAATGCAATAGCAAAATGATCCTTTGACTGTTGAAATTACTAGTGATGTAGAGCTGGCACCAGAAAGATTTGATCAAGAAGAATTCTATGATGATCCCGATGAGTTTTGATGTTTTGGATGACAACTTTCCATTTGTCACATATTATTTGAATAAATACTTGCCTTCTGTTGCATATGATAATTATAATTTGACATGCTCTGACCTCTCTTATGCATATAGAACTGGCCAAAGCAATACTTTAGCAGCAATGCGAGTTTCTCGCGAGAGGCGTGGTGTTCCAGAGCAACAAGAAGATGAGGACCTACTTAATCTCAATGCTGAATATGATGAGGAAATAGAGGGTGGTGGCCTGGTGCAGAGTTACGCAGCCTGGTTCGCATATCCAAATTTGCGAGTGGAAAAATATGGGCACTTTGTGGGCCAAATGGCATCCCCCAGCACCACCATCACACACTGCCAAAACTGCTCTCATACCATCTGGTGATCGGTAATGTTGGAAACAGAGGTGGCCGCCCTAATCACCCACTTGAAGGTGGACCTGTACCCAGGAACACCCACTCACTCTGTAGTGGACAGCTTTATAATTTCTAGTTACTTAGTGGACAGCTTTATAATTTCTAATTACTTAGTGCCTTTTAGTACTTTTTGGCTGCAAGGCCGACCTTCTATCTCCCGGGTGGCAGAGCCAACCTACAGATGAAGCTTGCTTCTGGGTGGCAGAGCCAACCTTCAGATGAAGCTTGGACCATTGTGATCCTGGGTGCAAAGCCAACCTTCGATAGATCACAATCCACGCACTAAGTAGTTAGAAACTATAGAAGCAGATTGGGAGACCAATTCTTTTGAATAACACTTTATTACACGAACAACAATATTACACGAGAGTGTGAATACTTCTTAAGTGGCTATCCTAGCACTCATTCACACACTCACCTAGCACTACAACCCCAACTCTCTCTTATGCTTGTGGCTTGTATGTGTTGTTGCCTCTTAGGTTACTAGGGGAGGGAGAGGGGGTTCTCATATATATAGACCATGGCGATATATATGGTGATGACATGTGTCCCCTGCTCTAGAACCTTCTTAGGTATTTTCTACTTTACTATACAACAAAAGATATTCTAGAATATTCCTAGATTTTTTTTTCACTTGCCATATAAGACAAGTGACTCTAGAACTTTCCATAAATATTTATATCCATGGTAATGTCTTCACCTTCAAAATATCTTCTTTCTTGCATGGTCAAGAGTATTCTAGAAGAATGACTTGCTTTCTTTCAATACTCCCCCTCAAGGCAATCTTCTCACAATAGTTGCTTTGTCGACCATGCCAAGCGCCTCCCGAAATATCTCAAACTTTTCCCTATGAAGGCTTTTGGTGAAGATATCGGCATTTTGCTCTTCAGTCTTGATAGGCACCATCTCAATTTCATCCTCAAGGACCTTTTCTCTTATATAATGGTAATGAACTTCTATATGTTTGGTCCTTGCATGAAAAATTGGATTTTCAGCCAATCGGATAGAAGATAAGTTATCGCAGAAAATCCTTACTTGGTACTCTGTTGGTTGATGTAGATCCTTCATCAATTATTTAAGCCAAGTGCTCTCTTGTGCTGCCATTGTTGCTGATCGATATTCTGCTTCGGTGCTTGATAATGCCACAGTAGGTTGTCTCTTGCTACACCAAGATATAATCCCGGATCCAAGACTGAAGGAATACCCGGTTGTTGATCTTCGTGTATCATAGTCTCCGGCATAGTCAGCGTCACAATAGCCAACCAACTGACAGTCTTTTATCTCCTTATATAGAATACCAAAATTGATGGTACCCTTGACATACCTTAAAATACGCTTGACTGCATCAAGATGAGATTTCTTTGGATTGCTCATATATTGACTAACCACACCAATGGAGTAAGCAATATCGGGACGGGTTAGTGTAAGATACATGAGACTTCCAACCATTTTTTGATACATAGTCACATTCTCCAAGTTCTTATCATCACCCACTTTGAACTTCACATTAGGATCCATAGGAGTAGAGATAGGTTTGCAGTCAAGCATGCCATACCTTTCAAGAATATATTTGGTATATTTTTGTTGACCTAAGAATATTCCCTCTTTTGTATGCTCCACCTCCAATCCAAGAAAATGCTTTAAATCTCTAAGCTCCTTCATTTGAAATCGGATGGAGAGATTCTTTCTAATCCTTTGTATCTCCTCAACATTGTCTCCCATGATAATTAAGTCATCAACATAAACAAGAACTATTGCTATTCTTCCTTCTTTAAAGTTCACAAACAAACTAGAATCTGATGGAGCAACCTTAAAATCATTTTGAATAAAGAACTCACCGATCTTTCCATACCATACTCTTGGGGCTTGTTTAAGACCATAGAGTGCCTTCTTCAATTTGCAAACATATTCTGGATGTATCTTACTCTCAAAGCCTCTTGGTTGCTCCATATATATCTCTTTGTCAAGTTCTCCATGTAGGAATGCATTCTTGACATCCAACTATCAGACCCGGGGCTACGGGACTGTGTACATAACGTAGTTTAAACAGGATTAGGAGATAAAGCCTGTCTTATCTCTTATTTATGTTGTTCTCTACTCGTATGAGTAGGAGATAAAGCTAGTCACTACAGAAGGAAACTGCTCGAGTTATACTCGGGTACGATTCCTTAGCTAGTATTGGGCTAGGATTCATGTAACCCTGACCTCCCGGATATATAAGGGGGGCAGGGACCCATTCAAAACACAACATCTACACCTAAGGCAATACAAACCACCATACAGGACGTAGGGTATTACGAGCCTCGCGGTCCAAACCTATCTAAGTCTTGTGTTCCTTGCACCTTCAAGTTCCTGATCTCGGTGTCTCCTCACCTAAACTTACCACCTTAGGTATACCCCTCGGTGGGCAGCCGGTAAAACACCGACAGCTGGCGTGCCACATAGGGGAGCGCATCGAAGATCCACTGGCAAACTCGAAGACATCTTTCCAGTTCACCAGGTTAGTACCTTCTTAGGGTACGACGTTCGTTTTTGGCTTGTGGGTCTGCGTCGCAGATGGTGCGGGCAATTTCCATTGATTCCTCGTCGACATGAAGCCGAAAACTTCCGCGATGGGTTGTCATAGCGACCTCGACAAGTTCATTGATGATCTCGACGACTTGTCAATCCATGGATCTGCTACGAGGACCGAGGAGGAGTCTGCTTCCAGCGCGACTTCATCCAGTGCTGCAACAACATTCCTTAGGTTGGACTCGTTCCAATCTGACTCGCGTAGCCAATCACGACTCGGTCTACGCAATTTGGCCACTGATCTTCAGGAGGCCGACATCTCCGAGTCGCCCTCCACATTGGAGGAGGACTTGGACTCTCTACACCAACTCGGAAAGCCCGAAGCCACCGCACATCAGGGGGCTTCGGGTTGTTTTGGTGCCAACGGTCTAATGATCACCTCCACTCCGGAGGGGCGTTTCGTGCATTGGAAGGGCATGAAATTTTCCGATCTACTCAAGGCCGAAGACCGACTTGTGGCACACCTCGAGCCCTTGCCTTTTCAGGAGGGCAGGCCAATAGGCACCATGATAGAGGAGTCGATCGAGCTAGTCGACACGAGCTCCAATGAGCTCATCTCACGCCAGGTGCTGATGGCGGAAGAAGGCGAGGATGATGGCGACTTGCCCATCATCGACTTTGATGCGGTATCTGAAGATGAGGCCACAATCAACGCCGGCAACAAAAACGACGCTGATCATGAGGCACGGAGGACCAGGAACAGAGCTCGTGCAGCCCGCCGAAGGAGGGTCAATGAGCGCATGCGATCTATGCATCGCGAGCTTGACGCTGAATTCGCTGCCGTAAGCGAGCGGGGCTTCAGGACTTTGGTGGCCAACATCGTTAGGGTAACGGCTATACTCGAGTGCAGTAACGATCCAAACGTGCATCAAGCACTTCGTTACGCACAGAGGGCTTGGATTTAGCTTGATCAACAAAACCCGGCGTCTAACCTCAGGGAAGAGCGCGTGGGCGAAAGCCAAAGCCAGGCTCATAGCCGAATGGCAGGCGGTCGTCCCCGACCTCAGCGTAGCAACAACGACAATGCTCGCGGGAGTCAGGCCCCTAGCGAGAGGCGGCAGCCACCTCCAGGGGGTAACCCGTGGTAGGCCAATCATCAGCCTCTTCCAGAAGACCTGCGCCAGCGAATCAATGAAGGATGCGATGCGCGGTCCGTAATCGATTCCAGGAGCAGAGAGCGCGAAGTAGTCGAGATAGAAGGTACTGACTGCAACGATCATTTTCCAGCTTTCTCCACACGGTTTAGCAGTTACAAGTACCCTGAGGGCTTTAAGCCGATCGGCATCACCAAGTATGATGGCAAGCAAGCTCCTCAGCAATGGCTACATTGCTACTCCATCGCCATTGATGTCGCAGGGGGCTCCAACATCACCAAGGTCGTCTACTTCCCGATGGCTTTGGACCCTGCACCGCTCACGTGGTTGGAGAGCCTCAGCAACAATTCGATCGACTTCTTGGAGCGGCTCAAGAAGGTCTTCATCGACAACTTCCAGGGGGCGATCACTCGCGCAGGTACTCATCACGATCTTGCTCAATGTAAACAGGTGCGTAATGAGTTCCTACGGTCCTATACACGCCGTTTCTTCGACGTCCGCGCTACCATTGTGAATATCTCAGAGGAAGACATCATCGACTGCTTCTACAACGGCATCACTGACCTAGGCAGCTATAGAGACTTTGGGCGGAACAGACCAAAAACTGTTGCAGGGCTTCGTGATATGATGCACGACTGGTCCGAGCAGGAAGAAAAGATGCGGGAGCGGTTCCCAAGGCGCAATGATAGCAACCTGAGGCGTTCGAATGCCAACCGCAACGACAAGAGCCAGCGGGACTACTCGGGTTCATCCCGAAAGCGCAAGCCAGATGATCTCATCGCGGCTGTAGATTTTCCCTCACGAGGCAAGAAGACAATGACTCAGGAAGAGTTCAAGAAGCTCCTGCAGAAGAAATGCCCATGGCATCCAGGTGCCAATCATGCGGAATTGATTGCTACCACCTCCGGAGGACATTTAGCAATCCCGGTGGCAGCAAGAAGAACAAGAAGCCAGTGGACAAAGAACCCAAAGATGATGACCAAGGGGACCAAACGCACAATGCGAAGTTCCAGGATGCTTCAAAGACCGTCAATGTCATCTTCGGGGGGGATGGAGACTTCAGTTCCAGGCGGGAACAAAAACTGCTTCTCCGGGAGATCATGTCCGTCGAGCCGGCGGTACCACAACCACTCTGTTGGTTAGAGGTCCCCATCTTGTTTTCCCGTGATGACCAGTGGACAAGCTTCTCAGAGCCCTATAAGTTCCCCTTGGTCCTGGATCTGGTGGTGGCAGAGGTCAGGCTCACCAAGGTGCTCATCGACGGCGGGAGTGGTCTCAATCTCATCTTCACCAGCACTTTGAGAAAGATGGGTCTGGACGTCATGGACATGCTAGTTCTGAGCAAATCTCCTTTCTACGGCATCATCCTAGGTAATGCGGCGCACCCACTTGGCACGGTGGTTCTTCTAGTCACCTTCGGCATGAGGGAGAACTACCGCACCGAGTTCATTAAATTCGAAGTTGCTAACTTCGAATCTTCTTATCATGCCATACTGGGCCGACCGGCACTCACTAAATTTATGGTAGTGCCGCATTATGTTTATCTACTTCTCAAGATGCCAGGTCAAAGTGGAGTACTCACTCTCCGAGGTGATTTGAAGAGGTCATATGATTGCAACCAGGAGGCGATCCAGTATGCTTCAACTACGCGTGTGCCAGATGCTTCAGGGGAAGTACTCGCAGCCGCGCAGCAGCTCTCTCAAGCTGGGCTGGAGATCCCTTCGAGAAAAGCCAGCAAGTCGAGCATCCAGTCGACCGGCAATATGGCCCTCAAGTCGATCCAGCTCTAGGAGGGTGACTCATCCAAGACCGCCGTCATTGTCGCGGGCTTAGATGAGAAATAGGAACTCACGCTCGTCAGTTTTCTTCGGGCTAACCGAGACATATTCATGTGGAAACCAGCGGATATGCCAGGGGTGCCTAGGGAACTAATCGAGTATAGTTTGAATGTACACCCACAACCTGTGCCCAAAAAGCAACGCCTTCGAAGATTTGCTCACGACAAGCGTGAGGTGATTAAACGGGAAATAGCTAAACTCCTCGTGGATGGCTTCATTAAAGAAGTAATTCATCCAGAGTGGGTAGCTAATCCTGTCCTTGTAAAGAAAAAAGAATCATTAATGGAGAATGTGCATTGATTACACCAATCTCAACAAGCATTGCCCAAAGGATCACTTCGGGCTACCGCGCATTGATCAAGTCGTCGACTCGACGGCGGGTTGTGTACTCCTCTGCTTCCTTGATTGTTATTCAGGATCTCACTAGATTGCGCTTAAGGAGGATGATCAAATTAAAACCGCGTTCATCACCCCGTATGGGATGTACGCTTACAAAACTATGTCCTTCGGGTTAAAAAATGCAGGGGCAACCTATCACGCGCGATTCAGATGTGTTTTGCTGATCAGCTGCATCGAAATGTTGAAGCTTACGTGGATGACGTGGTCATCAAGACTAGGAATCCCGACGACCTGATTGCAGACCTGGAAGAGACGTTCAGCAGCCTACGAAGGTTTCGGTGGAAGCTCAACCCAACTAAATGCATTTTTGGAGTACCATCAGGGAAATTGCTCGGATTCATCGTCAGCAACAGAGGAATGGAAGCCAATCCTGTGAAGATTACGGCCATCACTGATATGGGGGCTCCGGCCACAATCAAAGATGTGCATAAGCTAACAGGCTGTATGGCAGCCCTGAACAGGTTCATCTCCTGGTCGGGGAGAGAGGACTACCTTTCTTCAAGCTCCTGAAGCGCCAAGACAAGTTCCAATAGACGGAGGAGGCCGAGCGAGCCTTGCAAGATCTGAAAAATCACCTTCAGTCTCCTCCGGTCCTTACAGCACCATTGCCGGGAGAAGATCTACTACTCTACATTGCGGCGACAACTCATGTTGTCAGCAGTGCCATTGTAGTCTAGCGCAGCGAGGAAGGCCATGCATTTAGAGTGCAGAGGCCCATGTACTTCGTCAGCGAGGTACTCTCCGAATCCAAGGTATGATACCTGGCAGTTTAGAAACTCTTATATGCAATTCTGATTACATCGAGAAAGTTGCGCCATTATTTCGATGTGATTACGGATTTTCCGTTGGCGGATATTCTCCATAATCAAGATGCCACGGGGCATATATCAAAGTGGGCAGTGGAACTGGGGGCTTTGTCTATCGACTTCAAGCCGCGCACTACAATCAAGTCTCAAGCTCTAGTCGATTTCATGGCTGAGTGGAGAGAGAATCAAATTCCAACTCCAGTCAACAAGCCAGAGCACTGGACCATGCACTTTGATGGGTCTCTTAAGCTCGATGGCGGCTGTGCTGGAGTCCTATTTATTTCTCCAAGAGGCGAACAACTGAAGTATGTCCTCCAGATCCTTTGGGAGCTATCCAATAATGAAGCCGAGTATGAAGCATTGCTTCACGGGCTACGTTTGGCGATATCACTAGGCTTCAAGCGACTACTTGTATATGGCAATTCACTTCCTGTCGTTCAGCAAGTCAACAAAGAGTGGGACTGCAACAAGGAGACGATGGATGCTTATGTACAAGAGGCACGCAAGCTGGAAAATAAATTTTCCAGCCTGGAGGTTCACCATGTGGTACGGGAGCATAATGTTGGCGCAGATATACTGTCCAAGCTAGGATCTACCCGCGCACAGGTTCTAGCAGGAGTCTTCGTCCAGGAGCTGAAACAGCCATCCATCAAGTCCTCACCTCAGGTAACCACTGATTCTGGCCTTCATCAGCCTGATCGGGAGGTTATGACACTTGGAGAGGACTGGAGAGAGGCTTATATCGACTTCATCCAGGACCAAAGACTACCCGCGGGTATGGACGCCAGAAGTGCAGAGGCAGCTCGTGTCATGCACAGAAGCAAAAGTTTCATCCTAGTCGACAGTAAGCTCTACCGGCGTGGCGCACGATCAGGGGAGCTCATGAAGTGCGTCACGAGAGAAGACGGCCACGACATACTGCGGGAGATACATGAGGGCGTTTGCGGCAACCATGCAGCTTCAAGAACGCTGGTGGTGAAAGCGTACAAAGCTGGCTTCTTGTGGCCCACCGCAGTGTCCGATGCTGAGGACCTCATGCGGAGATGCCAAAACTGCCAATTCTTTGGCAAGCAATCTCACGTCCCAGCTCACAGTCTCATCACCATACCGCCATCCTGGCCATTTGCTTGCTGGAGCCTTGATATGATTGGGCCCTTTACAACGGCGCCAGGCGGTTTCACACATATATTGGTGGCTATCGACAAGTTTACCAAGTGGATCGAGTACAAGCCGATAGCCAAGCTCACACCAAATCGAGTCGTTGATCATCTCCAATATCTTGCATCGCTTCGGCTTCCTGAATACCATCATCACAGACCTAGGTTCAAATTTCATGGCCAACCAGTTTTGGGAGTTCTGTGAAAATGCATGCATCAAGGTCAAATATGTCTCTGTCACACACCCAAGAGCCAATGGTCAAGTCGAGAGGGGCGAACGACATGATAATTGATGGCCTCAAGAAAAGACTTTATGATGAAAATAGCAAGAAAGGAGGAACGTGGATACACGAGTTGCCACATGTCGTCTGGGGGCTCAGGACTCAGCCGTCCAAAGCCACAGGACAAACACCTTTCTTCCTTGTCTACGGCTCCGAAACTATCCTACCGGCCGACATCATGTGGAAATCCCCAAGAGTTGAAATGTACAATGAAGGCGAGGCGGACGAAGCAAGGTAGTTAGAGCTCCACTCTTTCGAGGAGGCTCGCTGCACTGCTCTTGTTCGATCAGCTTGATACCTACAGGGGATCCGGTGATATCATGATCGCAACGTGAGGGAACGCTCGTTCAGTATATGTGATTTGGTCCTACGCCGCATCCAAGATGAGTCCGGCTTACACAAGCTCAACTCACGGTGGGAAGGGCCGTTTGTCGTAAAGCAGGTTACAAGACCGGGGTCATATTGGCTACAATACCCCGAGGGCCAAGATGTCCCAAATTCTTGGAACGTTCAAAACCTGCGCAAGTTCTACCCATAAGAAAGTGTGCGGGGATAGCTGTTCTCTGGGCGCCCAGGTGGCCCTTTTTCTTCCGAATCAATTTGGAGGCTACGTGTGATAAAATTCGGATTGTAAATTTCTTCTGTTAACATACAGAGGCTGTAGCCACGTTCATGTTTTATATAAATCGACTTCTTGTCATAAGTTTTAACGGAGGCTACGGCCACGTCCATGCTTTATAAGAATCAACTTCTTGCCATGACCTCTGATGGTCGTTCGCGATGATGATCGCATTTTTCCGAACAAGTTAGATCCGTTCGATCGGTTTATACCTAACTTGTTGGATGGGCTCACACGAGGAGCTATTTCGACTACGCGCAGAGTCGTTGCACTCAGGGCAGTTTCGATTTCTTGCCATAAGCACAGTAGTCACGCGATGATGCTCGCATTCTTTCCTAACAGGTTAGACCTGCTCGTTCGGGTTACACCTAACTTGTTGGACGGGCTCACATGAGGAGCTATTTCGACTACGCCCAGAGTCGTTGCACTCAGGGTAGTTTCAATTTCTTGCCATAAGCATGGCAGTCACGCAACGATGCTCACGTTCTTTCCTAACTGGTTAGACCTACTTGTTCGGGTTATACCTAACTTGTTGGATGGGCTCCTACTCAGAGCTACTTCGACTACTTCCAGGGTCGCTGTACCCGGGGTAGTGTCTACTACCTTAGCCTTTGATCTTGGATGACAATTTAGTTAAGGCACATACAAGTGGAGACATCAAATAAAAATATATATACAAGGAAACGAGTACTTGTTTTTACATCTTAATCCTGCAGTACACTTTTTACTATCTGTTCTGCTACAGGTTGGGCTTCTTGGAGGTACTCGTTGAATTGTTCTTCAGAGCACTCTGCAGCCACTCCCTGCGCGAACGCTTCTAGTCGAGCTTCCGGCCAAAAGGATTTTACAAAGGAAAGAGCATGGTTGACACACACGACCAGGGCTTCAGTGAGGAAATTGACGACCTTCTGCGGCGCTCCGAGAAGTTGCTCCAGCAAGGGCTGCTCGCCTGCTTCGCCGTCTTTTTGTGAGTCCACCATGTCCACAAGCTTCTGGGTGGCTCCCCTGAGGTCCTCCAGCTCCTTTTGCCGCTGCTCCTTCTCTTCACCTAGCGTCTTGATCTGCTGAAGGCAGCCGGCGAACTGTTCTCCGGTGTCGGCAATCACCTTCTGCAGCCTCTCGACGTCATCTGTGCGGCGATACAGCATATTCTTCATGTGAGTAAGCAGCTCTTCTTTATATGTTAAGATTTTCCTAAGCTCTGCGGTGAAGATATTTTCAGAATTCAAGACAAATTGTTAAGCGAAAGTACTCGAGGGAAGAAAGGGCTTGCCTTGGTGCGGCTTCTTCTGTTCTTTGAGTTGTTCCTAGAGCTCGGAGTTGGCCTTCTCGAGATTGCACAGATCGTTCTTGAGGAGCCACGTCTCTCGCATCCGCTCCGACTTCAGTTTGTCAAGCTCTCTCTGAAGATAAATGTTCTTCGTCAGCTCTTCAGATATGCGTTTTTCCTTGGCAGCAAGCTCTTGGTGGCCACTCACGACTGCCTTCAGCTTTTCGGTCTTCTTTTGTGAGTGCTTGATCACATCCTTCATAAGGGGGAAGATTAAGACAAGCAACCCGACAACATATACTGGTAGAGGAGTTATCATGCCTTACCAGGGTAAAATTGTACATCTCTTTGGAGATCTTCTTGAAGTATCGAATGTTGTTGTCCATCAGGATCGGATCATCCACCAGACCTATGGTGATGATATTCTGGTATCCGCGTTCGATCACCAGCAGATCTCCAGGGCTCCTTGAGGTCCCTGCAGCTTCTTCAGAAGATGGTTGTTGGGCTCCTGCAAGTCAAGACGCATTCAATACATAATATTTGTGGTCTAAGCAGCTAGCCGTGGGCGGTCAAACACTTACCTGTGCCATCTGCAGGAGCGACTTCAGTGGCCTCGACTTGTTCTTCACCACCAGCTCTGGCTTTGGCTTGCTGGGGCTCGGGGGGGTGGCAGGTCGAGCAGTGTTGTGTCCGCCTCGGGGGGTGGCTCCTTGGGTGTGGGCTCCTCTAGGGCTGGTGGCTCAGGGGCTGGGGTAGCCGCGGTAGGCTTTGGCTTATGCCTCATGTTGCTTGCAGACCTAACAAAGCAGAATCAATTATATTATTACACAAGTCGAGCAGAACAGGGTGTTCATTATGCAAGAAAAGATCTATACTTACAGCGAAGATTTCTTCATGACAGCTTTCTTTACTCTTAGAGCCCGTGGTGTTTCAACCACTGTACTCGTTGCTGGTGGCGGGGTTACACCAGCTGGTGGCGCCGTGCCCGCCACGGCAATGGTAACCGTCCCTGTTGAAGTAGTCTCTAGGTCCGTTCCCACCTCTTGGCGCTTGGGGTCGGAAGGAGAAGCAGACAGACTGCAAAAGGGTAGTGTTAGCGTGCAACAATACCGATATATGACAACTCAACAAGGCAGCACCTTCATACCTGGAGGACTCGACTATATGCGCTTTCCGTTTGCGCACTACCCGACCACCCTGCGGGACCAAAGGCAGAGTTTCGGTCAACTCCACGGATGGTCCGGGGAGTTGTTCCTTCTCGGCTCTCCTTCGGCTTCCCTTTCCGCCAGGGGGCTCCCACCTTTAGTGGACTCTCTGCCGGGCTGAGCCTCGGCTACTTGAGCCCTCTTCGCTTTGGCTGCGGTGCTGGGGAGAAGGTGGACCGGTCGAGGGATGTCGGGTTGTGGTAGATAGCTCCGGTGTAACTCTGTGTGTCCCTGCAGAAGATTTTCAGTTGGCAGTGGCAGAACAGCAGAACTGGTTTTAAACAAAAAGTAGTCGAATGCTTACTGGTTTCGGAGGATTTTGCGCAAAAAACAACTGCGGGATGTAGGGAACGGCGTCCACTTCTAGCAGCACTCGCCTGACCCGAATGAGTGCGGCATCGTCAGTCAATTCTTCTGCGCACATCCGAGAGGGATCTTCAGCACCTATGTACTCGATGTGGCAGAACCAACCTGAATTACACCGGCTCAAGTACGCAAGTCCTCTCTCAAGAGCTCCAACGTGCTTCAAACGGTGTAACCCCTTGGCCTGTCGGGTAACATCCTGATAAACCACCGAATGTAGGATCAAACAAGGTACCTCGCACGAAGGCAAGTCCAGAGATACAAAAGCCGACCATTTTTATATCACAGATATAATAGTATATGGTATACAACCATAGAATAAAAACCTAACTAGTTCAAATTTATACAAGACTTTTCCAAAGTCATAGTATCAGCAGCGGAAAATAAACGCGATTCTACAAACATCGCACAACGGATGTTTGAGCTAAGCCCATGCTCAACATCACTTGGAGGGACCTATGTTGGCCGGGGACGGATCCCATTCCACGAACCAACCATCGGGAAGAGCATAGGGCCATGGCATGGTAAGAGTAGGGTCTTCAGAGATATTACCTGAAATAAAGTCATATTGCAAGGCTGAGTACTCTAATACTCAGCAAGGCTTACCCGTTTCATGGTATACTTAGCCATGTAACTAGACTTATTGTAACACCCTAATGTAATTTTCCCAAATTTTAATGAATTTATTTTGGCTTAAATAAAATTTCTAGGGTTTTCTCTAATTTATCCTGCAGTTAAAGTAATTTTATAACATAAGAAAATAAATATTTATTATAGGATCAACTTGTTTGTGCATTCATGCTGGAGCATTGTTTTATTTGTATTGAGTGTATAGGGTTTGAATTCAAATTTATTTGAATTCAAATGGAATTGTTTGAATAGTTGGAGTGTGGAAAAGAAAAGGAAAGAAGAAGAAAAGGAAAGAGCCCAGCAGCCGGCCCAAAACCCCCTCTCCCTCTCTCTCTCTCGCGGGCTCCCTCTCCTCCCTCTTCTCCCTGGCCCAAGCTGACCCTGAGGCCCTCTCCCTCCTTTTTCCCCCCCCGCGTGGGCCATGCCGGCCCAACCTCCCAGCCCAAGCTCTTTTCCTTCTCTCTCTCCTTTCTCCCTCGCGCTCAGCCGGCCCGGTCCAGCACCGAGCGCCCTCTTCCTCTCCCTCTCTCTGACCACCTGGTCCCACCTGTCGGCGCCAGTCTTTCCCCTTCTCCTTCCTTCCAGCGCCCGACTTCCCCCTCCTCTGTTTCCTTCCCCGCCGGCAGCGCCTCTGCACCTTGGGTCCACCCCTCTGACCAGCACCCGAGCCCGCACCCCGGCCCGCGACCGAGCCTCCCCCTCCTTTCTAGAAACTTCGCCACCCGAGCCAGTATCGCGCGGGGCGGTTGTGCCCGATCCGTTTCCTCCGCACGCCACGGTCCCCGCCGAGCTTTCCACGCCCGCCGCGGGCACGCACGCCCAGCTTCCGCTCCAGCCCTTAATTGGCCCTCCGCGCACGCCTCTCGACCCTAACCCTCTGAAGCACGCGAGCCCTAGCTGCCGCCGCCTCTGCAGCTGCCCTTCCGCCGTTCGAGTCTAGGTAAGCCGCAGGCCGCCTCTGAGAAATTGCCGGCCACCAGTGCGTCTCAGGCCATGCTGACCCCTCCGCCAGCTTCGCAGGACCTTCCCGAGCAGGATCGTGGAGCTGGAAGCCGTGAGCTGCCCTTCTACGAGCCTCTTCCCCGACACCGTCTGTGCGCCGCCGCTCGTCATCACCTCTGGCCGTCCTGCGCCGCTTAGTTGGTCCATCCGAGCCTAGGTGAGCAACAGCTCGGTCCCCTCCTTCTTTCGCACTAGCTGTCGTGCACCTTTGGTCGATCCCGAGGCTAGAATGCCGCACGCCGGTGAGTCACGCCACGCGGGCCCGCTACCGCCCGTGGGCTTGTCCCTCGGAGCCCCGGCGAACCCCACTGTAACCCTAGGTGGGTTACACAGGTTGAGCCGCACCGCCCTGCCCCTTTTCCCGCTTGGATTCCAGCCCGAAGGGCCAAGATTGGCCAGCTCCGGCGAGCTTCCGCCACAGGAGCAGCAATTCCGGTGACCCCCGCCGCCGACCGCTGCCAGATCGCCCTTAGACGTCCGATCCAAAGTGGGCGGCTGAGATTAGATCGTGCTGAGCACGAGTCAGAACCACCGGATCTGGATCCAACCGTCCTAATTAGATCATACCGGTTCGGCCGGCCAGATTTGCTAAAGAGCCCCTGCGCTTTTCAAGAATCAACCCGCAGTCCTATGCCATTCAAAAGTATTTACGTTTTAGTCCTGTTTCTTTTGTTCAGCCCCCTGTAGATTTTCAAAAACGAACCCGCCGTCCTAGCCTTGAGTTTTAGCAAGTTAGCCCCTATGTCTATAGTTTAATTACATTTAGACCCTCGAATTTTGCGCAGAACCCCTTAGACCTTCCTGTTTTCTTGCAGAAAGGTCCCTGGGCCTTGTTTTAACCCTAGATTCCGCGTCTTAGCTCCGTTTTAGGCGGTTTTCGCGCTCACGCGATCGTTGTAATGCGTAGAACAGTTCTATCATAGTATTGTGTGCTGTTTTTATGTAATATTGTACTGTTCTCATCTTTTGTCTTTGTTTGTATGTATGTGTATGTGCTAGACCATGTTTTGGCGTTGCGATCGTGAGTAGACGCTGAGCCTTTGGACGAGTACCAGGAACCCCTCTCTGCAGAACAGTTTGAACAGCAATAGGAGAACTTCGAGGAAGGCAAGTATAACATGAACACCCTATCACTTTTAAATACAATTTCATACTGTATTTAAATATTGTATGCCTATAAGGATTTCCTAGCCACCTTTTATCCTATATATATACCTTGGGTTTAATTTTGGTTAGTTGTGCTAGGTGCTGCGCTCTCACACACCTCGGTCCTTTTTAATTAAATTGATTAATGGTTATATGCAACTTAATCCTGAGAGTGGCCCTCTGTGCTGTGTGCTTGAGTGGCTCACGTCTCCTTAAAAGATGTTTTTGTAGAAACATGGTTTAGGGGGCCAGCACGGTGCTTAGTGCTTGGTTGGCCACTCTCCATAAGGACCGGTTCATAGAGCGACAATCTGGGACAACCGCACAACCACAAGACTGGAATGGGACGGTCTTGACTTACTAATTAGGTCACTTTGGTTCGGGAGTAACTTACCTGCGTGGGCAAGAGGGGTGGTAAGCTTCAACGGTCCCTGCTCTCCGGCTTGGTCTGTGTTGTCTGTCTTGTACTCCCGGAGGTGGGCCCCATCGTTGCTGATCCAGAAACCTTAGCGGTTGCACCTTACCAACGTGATCCTTTGTAACGGTCTCGTAGTGTGCTTGCTAGCCATCTCACCTAAGGAAGTGTGATGAAAAACTAGCATAGCTCACGACTTGTGGGTAAAGTTGTGCAACCTCTCAAGAGTGTAAAACTGATATATCAGCTGTGCTCACAGTCATGAGCGGCCCAGATCCTCCGTCTGATTAGTGGGTGTTACCTTTGGTGGTTTGGGTTGGTTCTCAGTAGACTCATGGTTAATTTTGATTAATTATTATGTAACTTGGGCTATGATAATTCATCCACTTGTAGTAAATAGCTTTAATAAAATTTGCCAAGATTAAAAGCTAATGCAGTTGAGTCAGCTAACCTTAGAGCCTCATAATTCGTGTTATACTTGTTGAGTACAAGTTGTGTACTCACACTTGCCTTCTCTACCCTTCTGTTCTCTCTGGCGTATCTTCGACTGCTGCTCAGTACCAGGCGACGTGGAGGACTACATCAGCGGACTCGACGATTTCTAGGCGTTGTCTCCCAGCCGACGTCCCTGTGGCGCCCTGCTCTTCATGTATTTATTTTATGCTTCCGCATTCCTTGAACTGATTCTTGATTCAGTTGTAATAAAGACATTCATCTATAATTTATACGCTTTTATTTCGAGGTACGTGTTGTAATATCTTGATGATTCTGTTGTATATATGCGTGACTTGATCCTGGCGCATATATGATTGCTCGATTTATGTCCTTATAAATCGGGTGTGACAAAATTGGTATCAGAGCCGTGTCGACTGTAGGATGAAGCCTAGATAGAAATGGTCGAGTTTACGGATTTCCTTTCTCTTGCCTTGCTTCCGCAAAACTCAAACATTTATTTCTACTTCTATTCCTTGAGCTCTAAACCTCGAGTTTGCTAATCCTCTCCGCATTTTTTTCGAGAATTAGTCTGATAATTTTAGTAGACGTGGCCTGCAATTCTCCGACTGTCCTCATATGTCTAGGATGCCTTTGCAAAAATACGATAGGGCGTCTGTTTGTTTTAGTCGAGTGGAGTGATTTACTCGACTAACGCGTGAATATTGAATGTTGGTGATTGTGCAAAATGTTTGATTTGGATTTTTGATTGATTGCATAGTTTCGAAGTTAAACTTGTTCATGCAAAACGATTTTAATACAAACCTGAATTAAATAATCAAAATTGAGTTAGAACGTTGGGGGTAAAACCGTACACACTTTTCTTTCTATTTTATCCTGTCAGAGTTTTCTTTCCGGAAGTTATACAATATCTATCTCTTATAAATGTCGTTCTGCTGCAAACAGATGGTGAACACCAGAAGCACCAGCACCGGTTCTGGCCAGCAGGGGCAGAACAACCAGAGTACCCACCAGCCGCTGCCGATGCCTCCACCTCTGACTCCGGAGCAGTTCTTCCAGCTCCAGATGCAGATGATGGCCACTCTGAACAACACTGTTCAGACACTGCAGCAGATCCACGCTCAGCCGCCACCTCCTCCACCGCAGCAGCCCCGCGACAGGCGCGCGGACTTTCTAAGGGGTCACCCGCCGACGTTCGCTCATGCGGCTGACCCACTCCAGGCTGACGACTGGCTTCGTTCGGTGGAGCATCAGTTGGATGTCGCTCAGTGCGACGACAGGGAGCGAGTCCTGTACGCAGCAGGGCAGCTGCGAGGCTCAGCTCTCGATTGGTGGGAGTCCTACCTAGCTCGGAACTGCGACGCCCTCACTTGGGTCCAGTTCCGGGAGCGTTTCAGGCACCACCACATCCCTGCTGGAGTGATGAAGATGAAGTGCAAGGAGTTCCTTGCGCTCAAGCAGGTAAATTAGAGTAAAATCTTTCAGCAATTTCTTTTTGAGCTCAAACCCACCCTTGTTGTAAGAAATGCTGAGTAAATTTTCATCCTCTTTTTTTCGGTGATTATCATTTTCAGGGAGCTATGATGGTGACCGAGTACCGTGACCGTTTCCTCCAGCTCGCTCGCTACACCCCCGCTGAGGTCGCCCATGATGGCGATAAGCAGGAGCACTTCAGGAGGGACTCGATGACCACCTGCAGTACGCGCTCATGAACCACCGCTTCGACAACTTCAACCAGCTGGTTGACGCTGCCCTCAACACCGAGCGCAAGCGCCGGGAGATTGAGGACAAGAAGAGGAAGATGGCTCCTGCTGCGTCTGGCAGCAACACCCGGCCTCGGTACCAGTACCCGCAGCAGCAGCAGCAGCAGCAGCAGCACCAGAGGCAGGTCCAGCAGTACCAGCAGCGCCAGCAGCAGTACCTGCCCCGTCCTCAGCAGCAGCAGCAGCAGACAGGACAGGGCCCGAGGCTTCCAGCGCCTCCGGCACGCTCTGCTCCACCGGCTCCACCAGCTCCGTGGCAGGGAGTGCCCACTCCTCCTGCCGGGCAGCAGGCTCCAGCACTCCCACGAGTGTGCTTCCACTGCGGCGAGCCGGGACACTACGCCAACGTCTGTCCTCGGAAGGTGCAGTCGGGACAGCAGGGGCGCCCAGCTCAGCCCAAGGTGCCAGCCCAGGGCAGGGTGAACCACGTGACGGCCGAGTCAGCGGCCGAGGCTCCCAACGTGGTTATTGGTACGTTCATGGTCAATACTCACCCTGCTACAGTGCTTTTCGATACTGGTGCTACGCATTCCTTCATTACTCGGTCCTTCGTTGAGCATCATGGCATTCATACTAGCACATTAAAGAGGGGCATGTTAGTATCTTCACTGGGAGGGCAGTTGAGGTCTCATATTTTCTGTCCCAGAGTATCGATGTGATGGTGGGAATGGAAACCTTAGCGGTTACACCTTACCAACGTGATCCTTTGTAACGGTCTCGTAGTGTGCTTGCTAGCCATCTCACCTAAGGAAGTGTGATGAACAACTAGCGTAGCTCACGACTTGTGGGTAAAGTTGTGCAACCTCTCGAGAGTGTAAAACTGATATATCAGCTGTGCTCACAGTCATGAGCGGCCCAGATCCTCCGTCTGATTAGTGGGTGTTACCTTTGGTGGTTTGGGTTGGTTCTCAGTAGACTCATGGTTAATTTTGATTAATTATTATGTAACTTGGGCTATGATAATTCATCCACTTGTAGTAAATAGCTTTAATAAAATTTGCCAAGATTAAAAGCTAATGTAGTTGAGTCAGCTAACCTTAGAGCCTCATAATTCGTGTTATACTTGTTGAGTACAAGTTGTGTACTCACACTTGCCTTCTCTACCCTTCTGTTCTCTTTGGGGTATCTTTGACTGCTGCTCAGTACCAGGCGACGTGGAGGACTACATCAGCGGACTCGATGATTTCTAGGCGTTGTCTCCCAGCCGACGTCCCTGTGGCGCCCTGCTCTTCATGTATTTATTTTACGCTTCCGCATTCCTTGAACTGATTCTTGATTCAGTTGTAATAAAGAAATTTGTCTATAATTTATACGCTTTTATTTCGAGGTACGTGTTGTGATATCTTGATGATTCTGTTGTATATATGCGTGACTTGATCCTGGCGCATATATGATTGCTCGATTTATGTCCTTATAAATCGGGTGTGACACTTACGAAGGCTTATAATGGTTCTGGGTTTAATTTCAGCTGAAAAGCAACAAAGAGTATGATCTACTTTCATATTTTAGCTTTCAGATTTTAGTCTCATTAACCATTCTAGGTAAGCACCTATTCTAGACAAGCAAGGTAGAGATTATCATCCATCAAGATTATTCCAATAATAGTTACTGTTATTACTCTATGTGGCAGAAGGAATAAGCAGTCTCAATCTCCGCAAGAAACGAACGATTCCTGAATTGAATTTCCAAACCTTGCAAGGGTAAACCTAACTCACACGCTTGGAACATCCAAAGATCCTTCCGAAGCAACCGTTTGCCTTTCATTCCGACTCATGGATCAGGGCCACCACAAGCGACTGTAGGACCGTACGCACACCAATTGTGTAGGACATACGTCTGTGGCGCGACTACATGAACGTACTCCTGTCCGCTGCGCGGAACGTACTCCCGCACGTCGGTGCGTGAGAAAAACCAAATTACGAGTGGTGGGAGGTATGTCCACTCCTCGGGCCAATTGGTTACTAGGCTTACCGCTTTACCATATTTCGCGGCATGTGGCTAGTACTTTCAAACGCTTAGCCACCACTACCACACACTGCGACCTTATCAACTTTTATCAACACAGACGGAGTAACCTTCCAAGTCATGATACTGCACATGACCCCATCCATCATCCTTATAGTGATTGCAGAATAGTAAACATTCAACTCCTATATCGCGCGAGTGACAAGAAATCACCCGACTTCTACCTGTCCTATTAGCAGAGCATCTATGTGATAAGGACTCAGGCACAATACATAGGTTCCTAGGATTCATGCATTTAGGGTTTCATTTCATCTCCTAGACTTAATGCAAGACATGATATATACATATAGAATTGCGTAAATGTAGTAATTTGAAATATTGGGTTATGCACCGGGGCTTGCCTTTACTGGTGGGGCTGCAGTCAGGGATGTTAGTATTATTATCTTCCGAACTTTAGTTCGGGGCTTCAGATAATCCCTTGGTGACGTTCACTTGGTCTTCAGAAACATCCTCTGCAGACTCCTGGGAGATCTCGTAGGTGTCGTTTGCGGAAGTAGTTGTATCTACATGCAATGCAACATTATATTCAAAGTGTGCACATAAAACTATCTTACTTCACAATAAAGTTGTAATCCAACACTCATTTAATATATTACTCATATAACAACCAAAAAGATCTGAAACTAAACTTAGATAGAGCTTTAGGTGAACAACTAATTAAAATCGGCTATTTGTTGAAGATTACAACAGAGCCGATTGGAAACAACAGGGGTTCAGCCGATAGAATTGGTAATGGAGGGAGCTATCTACACCGTTTTAGGAAATCTACTGATTTCTGTTTGGAAGAGAAATCGGCAGGAGCGATCTCTGTATATGAGCAGAAGAGATTAGCCGATTTGAGTTCACCTGAGGTCAAATTGGCTGATATGGATAGGAATGTTAAAGGTACAGGGTTTCAAGGATAGAACAAAGAAGGATCTTGCTGATTGGATCTAGTTAGCAGCATGTTTTTGTTTAGCTGATTGGTTGGTGCATTGGCTTGTCTTAGTCGATGAGGGTGCATCAGGTTTAGCTGATTGATGTGCCTTGGTTGTGCCTAACAGAGGCGTGTTGACTGTGCTATCTTACTAATCTAGGGTAGTGTACTTTGGCCTGTGTAGCCGATTGATAGGTGTATCGACTTCCTAATTGATCGATGAAGGTATCGATTATTTTAGCAGAGTGGCGTTTTCTAAAGCAGCTGTGTCTTAACTAATCTATGTGAGTATTGGCGTATCTAGCCGATCGCGTGCGTATCGGCAGAGCCGATCCATGCTTTAGCAAAACTAGTTGATTAGTGAACATCGGCTAAGCCGATTTGTGTACGTGTACTAGTCGATCGGCGAATCGTCATACTAATCGATTTAGTGCACAAGCACATTAGCCGATTTACACCTCGGGTAGAACTAGTCGAGTGATGTATCGGCATAGCTAGTTGATTAGTGCGAGTAACTAGCCGATGGTGCATTGGCAGACTAGTCGAACTATGTATCCATATGGTCTGTGTCTTGGCGTATTCAGCCGATTGGTGGGTCAGCTGTTTAGCCGGTTTTCATCCTTAATGTTCTCCTATATATCTACGAGGGCATATCAGCCGTGTAGCTGATTGTCCTACTTTGCACTGACTGTGCCTAACTGAGATGTGCTTAAGTGTTATCCTAGGTAACTAGGTGTGTTTGCATCGGCTTGATTACGTCAGTACAATAATCGATTGACGTACAGCCGATGGGATCATCTAAACCGAACTCGCTACAAGAACCAGGTGGAATAGAACACTAATATCGGACTAGGCTGATGAGACCACAAGCGCGGAACTATACTAAAAAGGATGTGGCTGATGGGCTTGTGCCAATAGATGTGTAGCTAAATAAGGCGTGTGGTGGGTAGGCATATAGCCGATGGGTGTTCTATAGACCCGCAGCCAAAAGGCATGTGGCCGATAGGGGTGTGTTCTATGGGTGTATAGCTGAGGGGTGTGTGGCCAAATATCTCAGCCGATGAATCGGCCGATAGAAATGTGCTGACAGAGAGGGTAACTAAGGATTTTGATACAGAAAGGTTCCTAAAAGATTGCAAACCAGACAAGGACAAGGTCGCGATAGCAGGGCATGAGCATTCATGTAAAAGGGTTACTAAACATCACACAAATCTACCACAAAATATGAGCTAAGACTATCAAACTTATCAACAATGCAAAATGAAGAACATTCTATTTACCAAATATATCATTAACTCTTCTACTGGGCAGTCATTTATCGAGTATAGACTAACTTAATTAGCTACACTAAACAACAGGTTTAACTACGTAAAATAACTAGGGCTGGTTTCATTTTAACCTAATAGATATTATTTATAACTAACAACTACTAATCTACGGACAAAGTTTGGCATTAAAATTATCATGCTACACAGATTCAACATAGACCAATTTACCCTACACAACCAGACTAATTATATTAAACATCACAATTAACTTTGCAAAACCAGCTAATTTATTTCTTAAAAGAACTTAGATTATTACTATGAAGAATTATAGCTTTTGATTAATTAGATAAGTCCTAAGTTAGCAATGGATTCTAATACCATCAAATTTAGGATACAAGGAGTTATGAGAAACAAACTTATATTAAATTTTCCAGAATATTTTATGTACCAACTAAATTTGGGTAAATATGGTAAGTAAATCATGTGCAAAATATAACTCATTTTTATAGATCAAACTACTGCAATACTGGGGTTGAAAGTTTTACTAGGTACTGATTGATCCACAACTAAGCTACTGTAATGTTTCCATAATTTATCTCTAAAAGAAACATAGTCACAAGAATAAACAAAACTGAAAACAACCCATCAAACTATATTACTAACTTGAGTTTCAGAGAAGATTTATCTATGAAACTTCATGGATATACTATACTACCTTAGATTAACACCCCAGAATATTTTCATCATTTTTCATGAATAGGATCTAGCACAAATTAATTAACCTTAGAACCAAATCATAAATTTATAGCTTAAGTTAGACAGTACTACTGATTCTGAAAATTTTATCATGGATTATATACCACTAGCAGAAATTACTGTAAAAGATTTAACCATAAATTCTAACAGGATCATTCTAGAATAAATATTAGAGATTCAAGCAACATATCACAAAGGTATTTAAAATCCTTAGCTAGGCATCAGCACTAGATCTGCAAATTTTATATAAATCTCTACTTGAGATAGACATCCTATGATTCAAATTTCAACTGCAGCACATGCATATAACATGAGATACAAATAAAACACTCATTTCCTAATATTTAACCTAGATCACAATCCAAACACATTTAGCTCAAGATCACAACATAAAACTTGTAGATTTTGACATAAGGATTCAAACAAAACTGGTTTTGCATTTTTATGAATTTCCTACAAATTTCTATGGAATTTAGAATTTCACTAATTTGAAAACTAGAGCTGAAACAAAATATTACACATAGACCCCTAGAAACTAGCACCGGGGACCCTGGAAAGAATTGGGGGCTCACAATTGGACCCTTGGCTGGATTTGGGAACAGAGGAGGCGGCGGCAGCCGTGTTTCCGGCGGCAGCGGTCGCCGGCAGCGAGGGGCTAGGGGTGGGGGAGCACAAGGAAGTAGAGAAGAACCTCGGGCGGCGTTCAGGTGGAGCTAGGGTGGTCGGAAGCGGGTTGGCCACGGAGCTCTGCTCTGGGCGGCGGTAGCGGGTGGCGCTCCGACGGTCGTGAGCGGCGGGGAAGGGGTTGGGGAGCTTCAGTGCGCCGTGGGGAAGCTAGCTGCGGGGTCGATTGGAGCCGGGGAAGGTCGGGGAGGGGTGCTCCATGGCGAGCAGGGGGCGGCGACGGCCATGGCATACGGTGGCGCCACTGGCGCGCGGGCAGGGGCTTGGCTTGGCTCTAGGAGAAGCTGAGCAGGTGCGGGGCGAGGCGAGGCGGCCTGGAACGCAAAGAATCGTAGCGGGGCGGCGGAGGATGGCCGGAGAGGTACTCCCCATGGTGACCCAAGGCGGCGGAAGGGTCACTGGCAACGAGGAGGGGCTTCGGCAGGAATTTGATGGTGGTTAGGGGCTGGTGAGCTCGAGCAGATGATGGAGAAGATCGCTAGGGGGTCGGTGGGCGCCGAAGGGGTGATGGCGGCGGCCCACAGCGAGCCGAGCTCGTCGGAGCAGAACAATAGAAGCGGCGGGAGTCCGGGTTCAAGGGGCGTTGGGCAGGAGGGAAGAGAAGGGAAATGGGATGAGCACGGGTTGGGGAAGCTCGTGGACAGGAGAACGGAAGCCAAGAGGGAGCGCTCGGTCCATGCCACGGCGGCGGCAAGCTATCGGCTGGGCAGTGCTCCTGGCGGTCGTGGCATGCGCAGGAACGACCAACAGAGGGACGGCGAGCGGCGGGAAGATGTCGGGGCGACGCGTGGAGGCATGGGGTAGCAGGAGCTGTCGAGAGGCGGTGCTGCAGCGGGCGGCACAGCGGCGGCAGGGGCGGTGCTCTGTGCCGGCTGCAGAGAGGAGCAGCAGGGGTACCAGAGGAAGAAGAAGAGGGGAGGGGGTCTAGGGGACTGGTTTGCAAATTACAAAAATCCTAGGGGCTTATCGGTAAACTATAATTTCCCATAAATCTAGGGCTCAATTAAGAAAATGGCCAAAACAAAAGTTGCACTACTTTTCAAAAGCTACAATTTTGCTTTAAGGTTCAAATTCAAAAACTTAAAGAATAAAGTGTTATTTTAAAACCTTGGACTAAATTCAAAACTATAAAGTTTGTTTGTCCTCATGAGTGTAAAATTCACAAAGTTCAGGACCTATTTGCAAGTTTTCATGTAATGTCATGATTACTTACATTCTTACACTTTAACCCCTAGTAACTTTGAAAGTTACTTTTGTAATTCAAACACTTGCATAAAAGGACTCATACTTTTGAATAATTACACATAGGCCCTTATTTTCACAAACTTCACTCAAATTCACACAATTCAACACATACATTTCAAATGAAACTTTTGGGTAAATACATTTTTTTACAGGGGTTAAAGTAAGAAAAATGTGTTTGCAAAACAACCCTTCACCTATTTTGAAGTTACCTCCCATCCAAATACATTTTGCAAAAACAACCCTAGTTTTTCCTTAATTATAAAAAATACCCCTTTTTCTTGCATTTAAGTTTTTAAAAGCTTCACATAAACACACACAAGCTTTACACTAACAAGCACATACTTCACATTAACAAATACTATGCCTAGCTTACAAGTACTGGAACTGTCACACTCGAAGCCTAAAGTGTGGCGTTGTTGGATTGGCTGGATCCGGCGCTTGAAGAAAGAAAACATTACAGACGCTCCGGTCACTCCTATTTCTTTCTGAGCTGCTATGATGGCTAGCAACTCATCGACTTGGTCCAGGTCTGCTCTGGAGAGTTCGGTGTTCCACTCTGGCCTCATGACAGGGGGTTTGCCGGATTTTTCAGGAAGCTGGGGGGCATGGTTTTCGATGTAGAACCAGTGGTTCTTCCATCCAGGAATGTTGGAGGGGAATTTATAGGAAAGGTACCTATCGCCGGCTTGCTGTCTAAGCTGGATGCCGGCGCCCCCTACAACGGATAGGTTTTTGGCTGTGGGATGTGGCTTTACCCGGAAAAGGAAGCGGAAAAGATCCCAATGGGGTTCAATTCCGAGGAAAGCTTCGCAGAAATGGATGAAGATGGCAATATGGCAAATAGAATTCGGGTTGAGGTGATGGAGCTCAAGCCCATAGAATAAAGAAGGCCTCAGAAGAAAGATCAAGAGGGGAGGGCCAGACCCCGTTCGGCAAAATGGTAAAATGTGACAATGTCGTCTACATTTTCCATGGGGAAAGGTTCGCAAAAAGAGGGGCGCCAGTTGACAAGACTCTTATCTTGGAGCAAGCCCTCAGAAACATGTTTTGTGAGATCGTTGTTGGAACACTTACTGTGAGTCCATTCTCCAGACGGCGGCTGCGCCTCCTTTTTCTTCCCATCCTTCTCGTTAGATATCTTGGGCGCCATTTCTTGATCCGCTTGCCACGAGTTGGGGGGGGGCTGCGGAGAAAGGGACAGAGAGATTTGGTTGGATTGGGGCTCTCCAAGGAGGTGAAGGCGGAGTGTGACTCTGTTTGGGGGATTTGGAAAGTTCTTGGCGGATTGCAGATTGGAAGCGCAGATTTTACTTGGTGTTACCGCGGGGTTAAATAACCAGCGGCCGGCTATAGTTTTACAGTTTTGAAGTTCAAGATTCATTTTGGAGAATATTCGGAAGATGAGGGGTCGTTTGGTGGATCGTTTAGATAAAATATTCAATTAATCATTTTTTCAGGGTTAATTGTCCCAAAAAAAGGGGTTTTTAAAATTCTGGATCTAACTTCCATCATTCGTATCATCACACCCGTAATTTATTATGGAACCATTTTTTCACTGCATGCCACGACCTTTGGATCCTTATTTCCAAACTCTGAGAGATTTGGATTCAAGGCTCGGGGCTGCGGGATACGTGGCATCGGCTACTTATTTTTTCGAATTTATTTGAAAAGTAAGTAAGGAAGATTCAAGACTAATGTGACCCTTAGCCTGATTCTCCAATTCAACCTAAGGCTCGGGGGCTACTCCATATGGAGTATGATTTTTTAAATCGCACACCATACCAAAGATGTAATTCGGGGCATGAGCACCTCATAGCTTCGATGCAGCCAAGAAAGTACTCGAAGAAGAACTTCAGGACGGAGCTTCAAAAGAAGCCGAAGACTACTTCGAAAGTACTCGAGAAGCCTGCAGTACTCAGCTACGAAGAGCTCGGGGACTTGTCAGACCCGGGGCTACGGGACTGTGTACATAACGTAGTTTATACAAAATTAGGAGATAAAGCCTGTCTTATCTCTTATTTATGTTGTTCTCTACTCGTATGAGTGGGAGATAAAGCTAGTCGGTACAGAAGGAAACTACTCGAGTTATACTCGGGTACGATTCCTTAGCTAGTATTGGGCTAGGATTCATGTAACCCTGACCTCCCGGATATATAAGGGGGGGCAGGGACCCATTCAAAACACAACATCTACACCCAAGGCAATACAAACCACTATACAGGACGTAGGGTATTACGTGCCTCGCGGCCCGAACCTATCTAAGTCTTGTGTTCCTTGCACCTTCGAGTTCCTGATCTCGGCGTCTCCTCACCTAAACTTACAACCTCGGGCATACCCCTCGGTGGGCAGCCCGTAAAACACCGACACCAACTGCCATAATCTCCATGATTTAGTTATTGCTAGTGCAAGTAATACTCGGACAGTTGTAATCTTGGCAACCGGACTAAATGTTTCTTCATAATCCAGTCCATACTATTGAGAGAATCCCCGAGCAACAAGTCGAGCTTTATACCTCTCAATTGAGCCATCAGAGTGAGTCTTTATCTTATATACCCATTTGCAGGATATTGGTCTCACATTCTTTGGTTTTGACACTAATTCCCATGTTTGATTTCCTTTTAGTGCTTCAATTTCCTCCTTCATAGCATTTTGCCACTCTTGACTTTTTTCTGCTTCTTCATATGAAGATGGCTCAATAGATAATTCATCAGTGAGAGCAACAAACCCATATCTTGGAGGTGGCCCTATTTTCCTTATTGTTAATTTTTGGATAGGCTCTTGAACCTTCTTTTGAGCTGGCCAATGTACATCCGTTTTCCGTGGGATCTTCCCCTTTCTTGGAGAATGATCCGGAGTGGGGATCTACTCCTCTCCTTGTACTTCTTCTAGAACCTTCTCAATGCCATCATGAGACTCCTCTTGAATGTCTTCCGGTACCTCCACCAAGTCATGAGATTCCGGCAACGCAACCTTCTCAGGAGACCACCATGCCGAAGCTTCATCAAACACCACATTCATTGAGATGTGGCATTTCCCCGTGGTTGGATCGCAGCACCTCCAACCTTTCCGTGCATCATCATAGCCCACAAAGATGCATCGAATGCCTTCTTTTCAAACTTGCTCCTTAGGTGGTCTGGCACAAATACGTAGCATACACATCCAAAGACCTTGAGATGGCTTACCGTTGGCTTCACCTTCCATAGCATCTCATGAGGAGACTTGAATCCCAACTTTGATTATGGGAGCCTATTAATCACATAGGCTGCTGTCCTCATACACTCAGCCTAGAACCTTCCAGGAACAATCTTTGCATGGAGCATACTTCGACATATTTTTGCAAGATGCCAATTCTTTCGCTCTGCAACTCCATTTTGTTGTGGGGTATGAGGGCATGTTAATTGCCTCCTTATCTTATTCTCCTTGAGATAGTTGGTGAACTCATTTGATAAATATTCTTTCCCATTATCAGTCCGAAGACACTTAATTTTCATATCGAGCTCACCTTCTACTTCTCCTTAAACTCCTTAAACTTCAAAAAGGTTTCCGACTTCTCCTCCATAAAGTAAACCCAAACATACCTTGAGAAGTCATCAATAAAAGTCACCATGTACCTCATACCTCCAAGAGATATTTGCTTCACCGGACCGAAAATATCCGAATGTATGAGTTCCAACAGTGTCATCGATCGGTGCTCAGACTCTTTGTATGGTAATTGATGAGCCTTGCCAAACTGACAACCGGCACAAACCGTATCAATTCGGATATCCATTTGAGGAAGTCCCTTCAAAACTTGCTTTTGCATCATCTCCTTTAATTTCCTATAATTGACATGTCCAAGGCGGGCATGCCAAGGATCCCCGGTCTCACTCCTTCGAGTCTTATCCACATAAGCGGACTCAACAGAGAGGACATAGGCTGATTGTCTCCTCTTCCTTCCAAAATTGGTGTGCCAATCACCTTTACTTTTCTGTATATAGACACACCTTCTGGTCCAAAGAGAACATATTTTCCTTCTTCTGTCAACTGAGAGACTGATAGAAGATTTTTCTTCAACCCGGGGACATGATATACCTTGTTGAGTTGGAGTTGATGAGGACCATACCTTGGAATGGTTGTCTTTCCAACATGAGAAATAGCCAATCTTGAATTATCGGCTATTAATATTTCTCTTCCTCCTTTGTAGTCTGTCATATCCTCTAACTTCTTATCATCATTAGTCATGTGATTGGAGCACCCAGAATCAATGATCCAATCTTCCTTATAGTTAATTTTTGGATCAATTGTCGCTGCAAAAGCAGGTGCCTCCATGTCCTCCTCCAACTCATTATCTTCTACTTCTTGAGAAAAACCGGCTTCAATATCCCATTCTTTTTGGTTGATATTTTTTATCTTCTCTTCCTCTTGCTCCCCTGAAGAAGGACTTCTTTCCTTTGCATGATACTTGTCACCATCTATCCACTTTGGCTTGAATCTTTCTTGTCTCCTAAATGAGCCCTTCTTCTTACTTGTAAAGAGAGCCTCCTCTTCTTCCTTCTCGGTAATACTCCCCATCTGCTTGGCCAACTCTTCTTGGTTAACCAATAGATTCTCTAGCTCAACCAAAGATGGTTGATTCGGCCACCCTCTCACGGCAGCAATAAATCCACTATACTCAGGTCTATGCCCATGAATTATTATCCTCTTCATACGAGCTTCACCAATCTTCTCTTCGGGCTCAAGCTGAGATATTTCTCGACAAATAGATTTCACCTTGGTAGAATATTGACTGATAGTCAAGGTTCCTTGAGAGATACCTGCTAATTCATTCTCCAGGAGTTGTAGGCGTGCTTCATTCTTCTTGGAAAACAACTTTTCCAAAGTCTCCCAAGGTGTCTTCGGAGTATCTACATCTCTGATATGCTCTAGTATGTAACACCCTAATGTAATTTTCCCTAATTTTAATGAATTTATTTTTGGCTCAAATAAAATTTCCAGGGTTTTCCCTAATTTATCTTGCACTTAAAGTAATTTACAACACAAGAAAATAAAATTTATTGTAAGATCAACATGTTTGTGCATTCATGCTGGAGCATTGTTTTCCTTGTGTTGAGTTTATAAGGTTTGAATTCGAATTTGTTTGAATTCAAATGGTTTTGTTTAAATAGTTTGAGTGTAGAAAAGGAAAAGAAAAGGAGAAGAAAGAGGAGAGGGCAGCCCAAACCCTCTACCAGCCCGGCCCAGCTCTTCCCTTCCCCTCTTCTCTCCCGCATGGGCTACGCCGGCCCACTCATCTCTCCCTCTCTCTCCCCCTCGGGCCACCCCTCTCTCCTTTCCCCTCCCCGCGTGGGCCGCGCACTGCCCAGCACGCGCCCAGCCCCGTTCCCCTCTGGCCCGAGCACCCTCTCTTCCTTTCTCCCTCTGCCAGGCCGGTCCCACCAGTCAGACGTTTCTTCCCCCTCGCGCCTCCCCTATTTTTTCTCCCCGCCGGCCCGGCCGCCCATCCCTGGGCGTGGCCCCGCTCCACTGTCCCCCCCTCTGGGCCCACTCCACTGCGCTGCATCCCGGCCAACGACCCAGCCTCCTCTTGTCTCACTGGAAGTCCTGCCGCCCGAGCTGATTTCGCACGAGGCCAGTGCGCGCGATCCGTTTCCTCCGCACGCCGAGGTTTCCGCGCCGGCCCGGGGCACACACGCCCAGCAACCGCCTGCCGCCCTTAATTAGCTCCGCGCACGCCCCTAGAACCTAAACCACCGAAGCGCCGCCGCGAACCCTCGAGCCGTCGCCGCCGGTGCGCCCGCCTCCGAGCAATTGCCGGCCACCAGTGTCCCTCAGGCCGTGCTGACCTCTTCCCTAGCTTCGCAGGATCTTCCCGAGCGGCACCGTGGGGCCAGGAGCTTGGAGCAACCCCTCAGCGACCTTCTTCCCCGACGCCGTCCGTGCGCCGCCGCTCGTCCTCGACTCCGGCCGTCCTGCACCACTTCTCCGGCCTATTCGAGCCTGGGTGAGCAACAGCTCAGCCCCCTCTTTCTTTTGCGTTAGATGTCGTGCACCTTGGTCGATCCCGAGGCTGGGACGCCGCTTGCTGGCGAGCCAAGCCGTGCGGACCCGCCGTCGCCCGTGGACTTGCCACACAGAGCCCCGACGAGCCCTGCTGTGACCCTAGGTGGGTTACTCATGCTGTGCCGCGCCGCCTTGAACCGTTTCCTGCCCGGATTCCAGCCCGGAGTAGACGTACTGTTTTCTTATAGTTTTGCTATTGTTTGTGCATGTGTGTATGTGTGGACCATGCTTGATGATCGTGAGTAGACGTCGAGCCTTCGGAGCAGTACCAAGAGCAGCCATCTTCCGAGCAGTTCGAGCAGCAGCCGGGTCAGTACGAGGAAGGCAAGTATAACATGAACATCCTATCACTTTTAAATACAACTTCATACTGCATTTTAATACTGTATGCCTATAAGGATTTCCTAGCCGCTTTATCCTTTATATAAATACCTTGGGTTGCATTTTGGTTAGTTGTGCTAGGTGCTGCGCTCTCACATATTATGGTCCTTTTCAATTAATTTGATTAATGGCTATGCAATTTAATCTTGAGAGTGGCCCTCTGTGCTGTGTGCTTGAGCGGCTCACGTCTCTGTAAAAGATGTTTTGTTAGAAACTTGGTTTAGGGGGCCAGCACGGTGCTTAGTGCTTGGTTGGCCACTCTCCATAAGGACCGGTTCATAGAGCGACAACCTGGGACAACTGCGCAACCACAAGACTGGAATGGGACGGTCTTGACTTACTAATTAGGTCGTGTTGGTTCGGGAGTAACTTACCTGCATGGGCAAGAGTGGTGGTAGGCTTTAATGGTCCCTGCTCCTCCGGCTTGGTCTGTGCTGTGTGCTTGTACCCCCGGAGGTGTGCCCCATCGTCGCTGATCCAGAATTCTTAGCGGTTACACCTTACCAATGTGATCCTTTGTAACGGTCTCGTAGTGTGCTTGCTAGCCATCTCACCTAAGGAAGTGTGATGAACAACTAGCGTAGCTCACGACTTGTGGGTAAAGTTGTGCAACCTCTCGAGAGTGTAAAATTGATATATCAGCTGTGCTCACAGTCATAAGCGGCCTAGATCCTCCTTTTAATTAGTGGGGTTATCAACCTTTGATTAGGGAGGTTCCCCGGGTGGTTTTGGTTCGGATGGTTCTCAGTAGTTCTTAATTAATATTGACTAATTTCTTATGCAATCTGGGTTATGGTAACTCATCCGTTTGTAGTAAATAGTTTTAATAAAATTTGCCAAGACTAAAAGCTAATGCAGTTGAGTCAGCCAACCTAGAGTCTCATAGTTTGCGTTATACTTGTTGAGTACGAGTTTGTACTCACTCTTGCCTTTCTACTCTTCTATTTTATTTTGGATATCTTCGACTGCTGCTCAGTGCCCGGCAACGTGGAGGATTACATGAGCGGCTTCGACGACTTCTAAGCGTTTGTCTCCCAGTCGATGTCCCTGTGGCGCCCAGCTCTACATGTATCTCTTTTACGCTTCCGCAACTCTTGAACCGATTCTTGATTCGGTTGTAATAAAATAATTCATTTACGATTTATATTAATGTTATTCGTGATATGTGTTGTGATATCTTGATGATTCTGTTGTATATATGCGTGACTTGATCCTGGCGCATATATGATTGCTCGATTTATGTTCTTTATAAATCGGGTGTGACAAGTAGGTCCTCCTCGATTGTAGTCTTCAACACGAACATGGCTTTGCCAGCTTTAATTTTCCATTTTCATAAGGGCTCCCCTTGATCCTTCTCCTTTGCTGGAGGCACAACCTCACTGCCTGCAACAACCTCCCACAAATCTTGACCTTGCAAGTAGGACTCGATGCAGGTCTTCCAATAACCATAGTTGTGGCTGTTGAGCTTCCTAATTCCACTGCTTGCGCCAAGATCTGCCATAGTGATCGACGCCCAGCGTCAGCTCCTCTGGTCCCTGACCAACAAGCTTCACAATCCCAGACTGTGCACCGACAGAGTCTCCCCTTAGCGCCTGCTTGACAGTGGATACCACAAGAACTTGTGCTCACCGATGACCCTTCAAGATTACGATCCCGGACGAACCTGGCTCTGATACCAATTGTTGGAAACAAAAGTGGCCCTAATCACCCACTTGAAGGTGGACCTATACCTAGGAACACCCACTCACTCTGTAGTGGATAGCTTTATAATTTCTAATTACTTAATGCCTTTTGGTCCTTTTTGGCTGCAGGGCTGATCTTCTAGCTCCCGGGTGGCAGAGCCAACCTTCAGATGAAGCTTGGACCGTTGTGATCCCGAGGGCAAAGCCAACCTTCGATAGATCACAATCCACGCACTAAGTAGTTAGAAACTATAGAAAGCAGATTGGAAGGCCAACTCTTTTGAACAACACTTTATTACATGAACAACAATATTACACGAGAGTGTGAACACTTTTTAAGTGGCTATCATAGCACTCATTCACACACTCACCTAGCACTACAACCCCAACTCTCTTATACTTGTGGCTTGTATGTATTGTTGCCTCCTAGGTTACTAGGGGAGGGAGAGGGGGTTCTCATATATATAGACCGTGGCGACACATATGGTGATAACATGTGTCCACTACTCTAAAACCTTCCTAGATATTTTCTACTTTACCATAATATTCTAGAATATTTCTAGATATTTTTTTCACTTGCTATACAAAACAAGTGACTCTAAAACTTTCCATAAATATTTATATCCATGGTAATATCTTCACCTTCAAAATATCTTCTTTCTTGCATGGTCAAGAGTATTCTGGAAGATTGACTTGCTTTCTTTCAATAGGTAATAATTTGCATTATTTCTAATTCTTAATCTAGCTGCAACTTTTAAGATTGAAGTTTCAACTCATTTTCTACCTATGAAAATAGTTTTGGTGTATTCTTAAATATAGAAATTGGACGGAGTGTCCCTTTAAAAAGATAGCTCGAGTTCCAAACACCATCCTTGGAGCTTTGATAAGGCATCATTACCCACAAACTATCCTAGACACCTCCCAGATTCCATCATCTTATGAAACAGCATCAAAGTGGCATCACTGGTACATGAGAGGACCAGATACTGACCCTTCGGCTGAGTTGTGTGCCGAGAAGGTCAAGAATGACTTCATGGTAAGTTCATGCTGTTACTTGTATAACAAATAATCAGTACATACTTATCTGGATGAAATATTAAGTTAGATGTCAAACATGTGCTTTTCATGTTAGGCACGCTACAAATGGCCGGGTGAAGAACCAGAACTCAAGTTAAATGGATGCAGACATTAGAAAAATGTTGTGAGAAGTTGGCTCGAAACCAGAAATACAATGCACGGATATATGCAGTGATGGACTACTATGCAGAAATCATACACCAGCCAATTAAATTTAAAGATGCAAAACTGAAGCATTTGTTTCACATGACTATAGTCTGGTACCTTTCCGTTGGATGAACACTGGTGCATGGTTCATGTTGAGTGCTTGGTGGGGCTCGGATGAATTCAAAACACTTAGTGGGCCAGATGCACAGAACCATGGGGACCAATTGCGGTCCACTGCAGGTATGCAGCAATGCCTGGTAACTATAAACTTTATTTCCTCACCCTTTTGCATATAAGTCCATATTGATTTTGATGATTATCAAAATATTAGTTGCAGGAGGTATATGGGAGGTTTTTAGCTTAATTGAGTCATTCGCGGTGCGTATGGGGGCATCCAAGGACGTTGTGGCACCAAGGATAGGGAAATGAGCTGCCTCCTATTCCTAACGAATGTGCCCGTGGAAGAATCCTAGTCCTGTACGGCTGCCAGGCTTGTGTTCGTGCACGCTTAGGACTCCTGCCCATGCACGCCTAGGACTCCTGCCCGTATGGCAGATCACGCCTGCCCAACAGGCCTATACATGTAGCTTGTATTATATTTGATAATCAATCTGTTATGTGTGATCTATTGTCGACCAAAATTGGCACGGCAGGGCATACTGGACTGACCAGCCAGACCGGTTTAGGTGATTTTGTCACAATGCAAATTTGACTTCACTATTGTGTATCTTTCAACGAGACGATCGAAATGCATATATAGAACGTCCGATTTGGAGTTCAGACGAGAGAGTTATGACTTTAGGGAAACTTGACCCAGATCGGACCGGTCAAATAGGTCCTAACTGTACAATCCGAGTTATAAGTTGTATTTTGATATGGTATCTCTATAAGATTTGATTTCTAATGGGGTAAGACCTCTCCTCCCTATAAATATAAATGGACACAACCCATTAAGGGAATCCAATCGACACAAATCAATCTATCTTTTTTTACCTTCTACCTTTTTTTCTCTTTACCCTACTTTTCCAACCATATGTGCTGTTCTTCTCACGTCTGCAAGCCGGCCTGTCGAGCCTAGGGAACCCAAGGTGCGCCTGCTCTAACAAGGTCCCTCCCGGGCGGGCATTCGTTGTATTTTTCGTCGGGATCCCCGATGAAACCGGTCTAATTGGGTTGCAAAACCGGTCTGACCGGATCTCGCAAGGCGCTGTAAGGAGCCCTCCATGAGGTGCACATGATGTGCTCGTGTGCCTACGTGTAACACGTTTTCGCGTCAACAGCTATCATGGTATCAAGAAATTGCTGCGATCTCGTGGCCTCTCGCTTCCGCTACATCTAATATAGCTGTGCACGCCGTCTGCCGCTGTCACCGTCATAGCGCCGTCGGAGTTCCCAAATCATGAAGGCGCCGCTGCCGCTGAGAGACAGCGTGAGCTCGAAGCCGCTGACGCCAAGCAACGCACAGGTGACCAGGAGAAAAACGCCAAGCCTCACCGACGCTGCGGACACTGCCGCCAAATATAAGACGATCTACTTAGGCCCTGTTTAGTTCTCAGGCCGTAAACGCAAAAAAACCGTAAACGCAAAATTTTCGAAGGAATCTTACTAATTTGAAGTACTAAATGAAGTCTATTTACAAAACTTTTTGCATGGATGGGCTGTAAATCGCGAGACGAATCTAATGAGCCTACTTAATCCATGATTTGCAACAGTGATACTACAGTAACCATCCGCTAATTATTGCTTAATCATGGATTAATTAGCATCATTAGATTCGTCTCATGATTTACAACCCGTCCATGCAAAAAGTTTTGTAAATAGACTTCATTTAGTACTTCAAATTGGTTAGATTCTTTTGCAAAAAGTTTTTTTTACCTTTACGGCACGCAAACTAAACAGGCCCTTACAGACAATATTATGCTCACAGCATAAAGCACCAATCTCTTGCATCTTACTATCTATCTCTGCCTTACAGCGGGAATTTTCTATGAAGGATTTTCATGCATTACATCATTTTTTGGGCATCTCGGTCAACAGGAGTTCCAGTGGTCCGTTCCTATCTTAGAGGCGGTACACTTTGGATGTTCGTCAGCGAGGTAGCATGGTTGATTGCACTATAAGAAATTATTTAATCTATAATAGATAATTGATTGCACTACAAGAAACCATTTAATCTATGACGGATAAATTTTATCACGGATCGCTAGAAAATTATCATATAGCAGTGTCTGTGAGCGTCACATATTAAATGATCAACGGATTAGTGAAAATCGTCATGGATTGAAACAATCCGTGACGTTTCTTAACTGTCATAAATTGACTTTGAGCCCGCTTAGCCAGTCCAGACCTAATGTTTGTGATGAAAATAAACATCATAAAAATCATCATAAATCATAAATTAAATTGTATATCCGTATAATGTGGCTGCTGACATGGATGATAATAATAATGTGGACACTAACGTGACAGTTACTAACGCTGACACGGACAATGATGTGGTCACTTACGTGGCTGCTAATATCACCAGCGGCCCATTTTATTAGTGGGCCAACATTAAAAGCAGGCCACTGATTTTGAGCTAAATATTTTCTAGCCCACTAATCCACTGAATTCAACCATTTTTTATGGATCATAAGAAATCTGGCCCATCAAAATACACAAATTCCAGCCCATTTTTCAAATTAACATTACAGTCCAAAACAAGACATAAAGCCCATTCAAAAATCATTGTAATTTTGTTGACACAACAAATTGAACAAGAACTCAGATTCAATAACATCCAGTACCACATCAAATACAAAGTCTCAACATTCCATCCAACAACATAACAGGTGTACATCCAGCATCAAACTCTTTGATCATGTCCTGCAGCTTTGCTCAGTTCCAAGCTTCTTGGTCGTAATGCAACCTGACAAGGGAAAAGAATACTTATGATGATTTCAGTCATCTCATCAGATTTAAAGTCCAAACACTTGATAGTGGCAAAAAAAATGAAGAAACAGCATGTGCATTTGACATTTACATTGGTCCAGGAAGAACTAATGTTCTACACAGTTATACAAACAAATGAAATATTCTTGAAGGCAGTAGTGAAGTCAGCACTGTAGATAACCAGCCACTTAATAATCAGAAACTTATGTGAACATGTGACAGCTTCCTGTAAGTGGAAAGCAAGCACATATGCAATACGAACTATGTTATTAGCAGTATAGTTTTTCAGTACTCGCCATAGAACAGGGGCGACCAGGGAAGAAATTGAGTTGGAACATCATCCCAAATACTATTATTAAGGAAGAAGTCAAACTGGAACATCATCCCAAATAGCATAGTAAAAAGTGCTGGCAGTGTAGTAAGAAGGGCCTCCCAGGTAAACCATGATAACTGGTAGGCCGATTCATAGAGACCCATGGTAGACACATAGCCTGCAAGTACACAGAACCTTTGGGTCACTTGAAGCATAAAGAAACATAAATCTCAAAATGCTGGCAGATAGCGGGTGAAATTTGAACCTGACGAAGCTTTAATTAATTTTTTTGGGCTGCTAGGAGCTAGGTAAGGCAGTACTAGCATTAATATGCAGAGAGGTTAAACTCTACATTAGCCAAAATAGCTTCAGGCAAGAAAGTAATCAACAAACTAGCCAAGATAGGACATGTAGAATAGGCAAGCAGCTTCTAGTAGGAAATGACTAAATCATGTGGAGAGTTATATTCCAACAGTAGTGATACAGGAGAAATAGCAGTGACATTCGCAGTTCAAAATACTCAGTGAAGCAATGAAATAATGATTAGCACATTGAGGACTAGACAGAGTAATGAAGCAATCAAAGAATTTTTGAAGCAACATGACAGGACTCAGAATTTTTGGATCTACCATAAATTTTCTATGAATTTCACAGGATTAGTAATGCATAAGTACTAGCAAGTAACTAGCATCTTTACTGTTGATCTTCCAGGAACAGAGAGAGGAAAGAGGGAAGGAGCAGGCCTGTCTGCTACGTGTGGCTGTGCTGCGGCGCTGGAGAGGACCAGCGGCACGCCGGCACCTGCACACCAAGGGGCACTGCGCCAATGCTTGTTGCTTCTTGGTGACGAAGGATGCGTGGACCCCGAACTCAGCGCTGCCTTCGGATGGGAAGCGGAGGACGCCGGCCTGGAGGCGCACCGGCTCCTGCGTTGGCGGTGGCGGGCGGTCCCCCGAGAGCGAGTCGAGCAGCGCCTGCGGCTTCCTCCGCTTTTCCCCGCACAGCCGTGGTCACCGTCCACTCACTGAGCAGCCGTGGGCGCCATATGCTCGCCGCGGCGGGTGGATCTGAGGAGTAGCGTCGGCCGTCTGGTGCCGGAGGCATCGGCCGACCTCGACGCGCCAGACGACCTTGCCCTCGATGGGTTTGCAGATCCAGAGCGCGCGTGCAGGCGTTGGAATATCTGGCCCATGAATCCAAATAATTTCAATAAAATGTCAAAAAGACCGTCAGTGCAAATGTGCATGGTGATAATTTAGTCTTCCATCTTACTAGTGGAACTAGAGGAAACCCAACTTAGATAGTTGGATGCTCTCCATACTCTTGCAAGTGTGGGTGAGAGGAAGAAGAAAGAACACGCGCTCACCTCGCCTCGCTAGGCTTCGGGCGAAGGGCTCACGATGTGAATGGTCCGTCAAAATCTGATCCAATCCTTGCATGCACGCGGTCCAATCACTTGATGAGCATGTTTATATATATTTGGTTTCCATACGCAATTTTTGTTATGGTCATGATTTATCTTCAGATTAATTTAAAACTGAAACTCTTATTTTTTCTATCAATCCAAAAACCTTATTACATGAAATTCAGTTTCATGGCTGGATTTGTTGATGCTCTGAGGCCCGAGAAGTTCTCTGATGAGCACTTTAAGAGATGGCAAACGAGAGTGATTCTGTGGCTCTCTGCCATGAATGTGCTATGGGTGTCCAAGGGCAAACCTGAGGGGACTCTTACCCCTGAGTAGGAGAAGGCCTTTACCGAGACCAACATACTTTTTGTGGGCACTATGATCGATACACTTGTAGATCGTCTACAGGATGTGTACCTCCATCACACAGACGCTAAAAAGTTGTGGGATGCCCTGGAGGCCGACTATAGCGGCACAGATGCTGGCGTTGAGCTGTACATCATGAAGCAGTACCATGACTACAAGATGACCGATGGGAAATCTGTAGTCGAGCAGGCTCATGAGATACAGTGCATGGCCAAGGAGCTTGAGCACCTCAAGATCAACCTACCCGATAAGTTTATGGCTGGTGGCATCATTGCCAAGTTGCCTCCTTCATGGAGGAATTTCGCCACTACTCTCAAACACAAGAGGATAGAGATATCAGTGTCTGATTTGATAGTATCCCTTGATGCTGAGGAGAAAGCTCGGGCCAAGGATGGACGATCTAAGGCTAGTGAGGGCCAGACTAGTGCCAACATGGTTCAGAAGTCTCACGGCAAAGGCAAGGGCAAGGGAAAGAAGACCAAGCCGCAGCCTACCACTACTCTCAAGAAGAAGAAGTTCAAGGAAGGTCAAGGCTATTTTGTGTGTGGATCTACCGATCATTGGGCAAAGAAGTACCCACACCGCAAAGGAAGGAAGCCTCCACCTGAGTAGAAGACTGCGAACACGGTCACCATGGCTGGAGCGGAAACCAGTGGGTATATTTCTTTACCTTCGATTTTTTTCAGTATTTCAATCTACTAGTTGGTGGCTTGATATTAGTGCAAATGTTCATATATGTTCTGATGCTACCTTGTTTTCTTCTTACCAGACCGCTCGGGATTCTACCTTGATGATGGGCAATGGGTCGCATGCTACTGTTCGTGGTGTTGGCACGGTCGATCTGAAGCTAACTTCGGAAACGATCGTGCAGCTGAAGAACGTGCAGCATGTCCCTACTATCGGCAAGAATCTAGTTAGTGGCTCCCTTTTGTGTAGGGATGGTTTTAAAGTAGTGATTGAGTCCAATAAATTTGTCATGTCTAAGTGTGGATAATTTATCGGTAAAGACTATGAGTGCGGAGGCTTGTTCCGTTTTTCAGTTTCAGATTATTGTAATAAGTCCGTGAACTTAATTTCTGATGGTATAAATGAGAGCGATGCATCTGTTTGGCACTCGCGTTTATGTCATCTGAATTTTGGCTCTATGTTTCGAATTTTCACCATGAGTTTAATTTCGAATTTTTCCATTGTCAAAGGTTCTAAGTGCCATAGTTGTGTGCAATCTAAGCAATCTCGAAAACCTCACAAGATGGCAGAGGAGAGACATTTGGCACCTCTAGAACTCGTCTATTCAGATATTTGTGAGATGATTGACGTGTTAACAGAAGGTGGAAAAAGATATTTCATGATCTTAATTGACTATGCAACTAGATTTTGCTATGTGTACTTGTTGAAAACGAAAGATGAGGCTCTTAACTGCTTTAAAATCTATAAGGCTGAAGTGGAAACCCAACTCGAGAAAAAGATCAAATGACTTAGGTCCGATCGAGGAGGTGAATATTTCTCTAATGACTTTGACTTAGTCAGTGCGGAACACGGGATTATCCATGAGAGGACGCCTCCCTATTCACCCAATCAAACGGGGTTGCCGAAAGGAAGAATCGCACGTAGTCTGACTTGGTTAATGCCATGTTAGACACCGCTGGATTATCAAAGGCATGGTGGGGGAAGCAATATTGACTGCATGTCATATCTTGAATAGAGTTACCATGAAGAATAAGGAAAAGACTCCCTACGAGGAGTGGATTGGGAGAAGACCTTCAGTCTCTTACTTGCGCACATGGGGTTGTTTGGCCAAGGTGAATGTGCCAATCAACAAGAAGCGCAAGTTTGGACTTAAAACTGTGGATTGTATCTTTTTGGGTTATGCACATCATATCATTACTTATAGATTTCTAGTAGTTAAATCTAAGGCGCCTGATATGCATGTAAATTCACTGCTTGAGTCTCGTGATGCTACTTTCTTTGAGAATATTTTTCCTATGAAAAACTTGCATGTTATATCTTTATTACATCTGAATGAAACAGTGAATACAACTCCTGAATCTGTTGAATTTTCAGAGCATGATGAACACACACTTGAATCAAATCATGAGGAGATTCATAGTGATGCTCCTAGAAGGAGCAAGAGGCAAAGGACTGCAAAGTCTTTTGGTGATGATTGCACTGTTTATCTCATAGATGATTCTCCTAAAACAATCACTGAGGCATTCTCATCTCCTGATGCGGATGATTGAAAAGAAGTTGTCCGTAGCAAGATGGACTCCATTCTCTTCAATGGAACTTGGGAGCTGGTCAAAAGATCGTATGGTTGCAAACCTGTGGGTTGCAATTGGGTGTTCAAGAAGAAGCTTAAGCTTGATGGTACTATTGACAAGTACAAGGCTCGACTTGTGGCTAAGGGTTACACTCAGAAAGAAGGCGAAGATTTCTTTGATACTTACTCACCTGTTGCGAGATTGACCACTATTCATGTTCTACTCTCCCTGGCTACCTCGCATGGTCTTCTCATCCATCAGATGGATGTTAAGACAGCTTTCCTCAACGGAGAGCTGGAAGAGAAAATCTACATGACACAACCTGATGGGTTTGTAGTAGAGGGTAATGAGAACAAGGTGTGCAAGTTGTATAAATCTTTGTATGGCCTGAAGCAAGCATCTAAGCAATGGCATGAGAAATTCAACTGATCGATGTGTGTATTACGCTATGGTGGGGGTCAAGGAGTTATATTGTGTTTGTATGTCGATGACATACTGATCTTTGGCACTAATCTTGATGTAATCAATGAGGTCAAGATATTCTTGTGTCAAAACTTTGATATGAAAGATCTTGGTGAGGCTGATGTTATTCTTAACATCAAGCTAATCAAGGGAGAGAATGGGATTACTCTTTCGCAATCCCATTATATGGAGAAAATGTTGAATCGCTTTGGCTATAAGGATAGCAAATCTACTCCAACTCCTTATGATCCGAGCTTGATCCTTCGAAAGAACAGAAGAATTGGTAGAGACCAATTGAGATCTTCATAGATGATTGGCTCACTCATGTATCTTGCGAGTGCAACAAGACCTGACATCTCTTTTGCTGTTAGCAAGTTGAGCCGGTTTACTAGTAATCCGGGAGATGATCATTGGCATGCGCTTAAGCACGTAATGCACTACTTGGTGGGTACTATGGAATACGGGATTCACTATTCCGGCTTTCCTGCAGTACTAGAAGGATACAATGATGCTAATTGGATATCGGATCTAGGTAAGCTGTATGCCACTAGTGGATATGTTTTCACTCTTGGCGGTGCTGCTGTTTCATGGAGATCATGCAAACAAACGATCCTGACGAGGTCTACTGTGGAGGCAGAACTCACAGCACTAGATACAACAACAGTGGAAGTCGATTGGCTTTGTGAGCTCTTGATGGACTTACCTATTGTCGAGAAACCATTACCGGCAATAATGATCAACTGTGACAAGCAAACGGTGATTGCCAAGGTCGACAGTTTAAAGGACAATATGAAGTCTTCAAGACATATCAAGAGACGATTAAAATCAGTCAGAAAAATGAGAAACTCCGGAGTTATCACCGTGGGTTATGTCCACACTAAGAAAAATCTAGCTGATCCGTTCACCAAGGGGTTATCACGCAATGTGATAGACAATGCATTCAAGGAGATGGGTTTGTGTGACGCCCTTAAAATTTACCAAATTAAATCGCGCGCTAATGTGTTTCAATGAAAAACCACTCGTCATCGAAACCCTAAACCTAGCCCCTCATGTCCAACAGCGGACTTAACCGCCGTCACATCTCGCACCGCTCACGCGCGACCGTCCGCCGTAATTAACGCAGACGCGACCCCCTTCCTTTTTCTCCTCTCCTCGTGCCGCGCGCATGGCCGACCGGCCGCGACCAATGCCGCAAGATGCGCCGACGCTCCTCGTGCCGCGAGCGAACCCCGCGCGCGCGTGGCCGCGGTCGCCGCCGCGATCGGCGCCGGCGCGTCCTTTTCTCTCCTCTCTCTTTTTCTTTTTCTTCCCCCCATTTCTTCCTTTTTCTTTTCTTTTTCCAACCTCTCTCTCTCTTTTTTTCTTTCTCTCCTTTCCTCTCTCCCCTTTTCCTTTTTCTTTCCCTTTTCCTTCCCCCTCTTCCCTTCCTCTCCCCTCTCTTTCCCCTGGCTCTGCTCCCGGGCGCCCGAGCGCCGCTGTGCGCTGGCCCCGCCCGGCAGTGCCGCGCGCGCGCACGCCGTGCGCTGCCGCGCCGCGCACGCGCCCGCTCTGGCCCGCGCCGTGCTGCGCCCTCCGCGCGACGCGCTGCGCCCCGGGCCGCGCCACGCCGCCCCGCGCGCGCACGCGGCCGCGCCGCCCGCCGTTCGCCGTACCGCTCGCCGCTGTGCACCCCGCCTTGCCGCTCGCGCCGCCCCTGTGCCGGCCCAGCACCACGTGCGAGCTCGGCGCCCTCCCCGCCACGCCGCGTCGCGACGACGGAGTGCGGCCGAGGCGCCATTAATGGCCCCTCACCGGCCACCACCGCCCCGCCATTTCCCCGGCTATAAAACGGCCCCTTGCGCAGCCCCTCACTCCCCCACAACTCCCTCCGCCGCCGCTTGCCTTCCCCCCTGTCCCCAGCGCCGCCGCCGCCTGTGGCCTTGCCGCCGCCCGCCTCCCACCGTGGGCCCACTCCCCCACCGCGCCCCAAGCCGAGGTGAGGCCGGGAACTGATTTCCCGTGACCCCCTCTCCCTTTCCCCCCGCGCCCCCGAGCCGCTCTGGCCCTGGCCGGCCGGAATTTGGGCCGCCGGCGCCCCCCTCCATCCCCTCCTCTGCTCTGTGCGGGAGGAAGGAGGAGGAAAGGGGTTATTTGCCCAAAACCCCCTCCCCCTTTCCTGTTTTTCCAAAGGAAACCCCCCCTTCCCTCTAACACACATATCCACCTCTTTTTACGAAAGGAACCCCGCTCTTTTTAATATTTCGAACCAAGCCCCCCCCCACCATGTAAACCTAATTACACTCGTCACCCATTAGTATGCCTGAATGTTTCTAGTATTTGCAATTAGATCCCTACCCATTTCAGATAATCGCGAATGAGCCCCTGAACCCCTGTTTAAGCCCTAAAACCCACTTTAGCGCGTCATTTTATGTGCAAAACGACCTCCGATTGACCCGAAACTCTACCACGCCCTTTCTAGTATAGTTTTAGCCATGCCATTAAGAAACCACCCAGAGATATTGCCCCTAACTCCGTAACTAAATTATTTCCGATTCAAGCCTATCGGTAAAAGCTTTTAGTTCTTTCGCTTGATTGTGTGTCTGTTTGTTTGCGTCGTAGGACACGGAGTAAACGACGAGGTTTCCGACCGCGACCAGGCAACTGAGGACCAGTACTGCGACCCCGAACCCGAAGGACAGTGCTTCGATCAGGACTTCCCGCAAGGGTTTGACGATGGCAAGTTCAATTCCACCCTTTGATGCATGTTTCTGTCCTAATTTTATAAACACAACCCAGTGGCCTGTTTTATAAAGTTGCATGGATTTGCGTGCTGGAAACCCGGTAGGATAGCCACCCTTGTTTGAAATACCCATGCTTTGACCGCCTGATTTATAAAGAAAATGCGTGTGTGTGGGAAGGGATAAAATGTGGTTTTGAAAAGCGAGTTAGATGAGATGGATGGCATTTCTGTGTGAATGGCCGTTGGTGTGCTCGTACCTGTGTGGTTGAGCGTGGATGGGAGATATCCATCTTGTCACCCCTAAGGACCGAGTTGATGTGACATCTCACCTAGCTTCTCGTAGTGCGAACCACTTGACCGTTGTATGGGCAACGGCTTGGCCTAACCCCACTAGTTGGTCTGATAGCCACCAGGAGTGCTGGGAGCAACGGGTGATCAAGGAGACGGGATAAGCTCTGCGTGACTTATGCCCCGGTTAAACCTCGGTGGTAGGTCGAATGACCCCTTGATAGATCCCGTGGTGGTGTGTCAGGTCTAGCTAAGGTGGGTAAGGGCTTCGATGGGATCTGCACCGGCACTAAGGTGTTCGTGTTGTGGTACCCCGCCTGTGGGTAAAGTTGCACACCTCTGCAGAGTTAAAATCTATTCGAATAGCCGTGCCCACGGTACTGGGCAAGTTACGGTGTGGTCACATAACTAGTGTTACTCTCTGGGAAATGGTTGAACTGGTGTGAGTTGTTTGGAAAGTGTCCGACAGTTGTGCCGTGTGCTACGGCGGACGGGGAGTCCGGTAGCAGTTTAAAACTGGATCCTGTGTGGATCAACATTGTGTGCTCCTTGGTATTGGAAAACTGGTTTTGAAAATGTTTTCAAAATGAACCCTTGCATATAACCGAGTTTTCCGCAAATAAACCCTAACCGTACCCTTGGATTGTCCTTTGCATTAATCTCTGTTATACCCCCTCCGTGTGTGTGATTGGACTTGCTGAGTACGTTCGTACTCACCCCATTCCTATTTTTACAGTGGAAGACCCAGACTACGTCCCCGAAGACAACGAGTAGGGTTTCGTCCTGCACCCAGTCTTGCCTGTGGTTGAGGCCACCGTTGGATTCCGCATGGCGCAAGACTCTGATGATTCTCTTTTCGTAGCTAGTGTAGTTGTGTGGGTTCTGGTTGTAATCCTCGCGATAGTGGCGCTTCACTGCCCATTACCGCGTAGAGTTGTACGGTGAGGTACCATCTGATGTAATAAAAGTGTTATCAGCCTCCTGGGACTGATAAAGTGACACTTTAAGTCTTCCCTGATGGGAGGACGCTTCAGGTGGTATCAGAGCCGTAGGCTGGCCGTAGGACGCGACCCTAGGAGCGAGACCCCATTTTAGGCCCTAGAACTTGTCCTGACATAACCCTTTGCTTACACAAACACTCACCGCTGATTTCTTTATCCTGTTCCAGATGGCTGACAATGGATGGGTCAACGGAATCTGCCACGCAGAGCCCGGCCTCCCCAAGCTACTATTGCTCAGCCTGGAACGCATTGGAATCATGGAACCACCGGAGTATGCCTACCGAGAATACATCTCCGGGGGCACCCTCCGGTGTGACATGATGATTTTTATGGAGAGGAGCACCCGCTACCCTGAAGTAGACCCGTGGTTCATCTCCACAAAGGGCTTCCGATTCCCCGACACCTACCGAAAGGCCGCCCGTAAAGCCCTGCGCCGATTACGTGTGCACTACAGGCACTACCTCCAGCGGACTCCTATGGGATTTTTCCCACCCGCTGAAAGAAGTGGACGCACTTGGATTGCCCGGATGAGGGGACTTGGACGAGAAGAAGAAGATTTAGAAGATGCGGTCTCCCACCTATCCATCTACCTTACTGGCTTGGATGCACTCTGCCGCGAACAGTCGGCACAACTGAAGAAGCTAATCCATGGGGTTGAAAAGTTAACCCAGGAGCTGGAGGAACAACGGACAAGAGCCGCAAACGCCGAGTATTCCTTAGCCGCCCTCCAAGCCCAGATGCAAGAATACGAGAGCCGCAACGGGATAGGTGGATGGATCGAAGAAGAAGAAGAAGAACCCATGGAGACCCATTGGGACAAGGGTACTCAGACCGAAAATGAGAAGGATCGGTTCCTTCCAATAAAGAAGCGCTCTATCAGGACTGAGGAAGAATCCCCATGATAGGATTAGCACCCCTAGCAAAAACCCTACCCTAATGACCACGTATCCATGAAAACTGTACCACCCTTGTTGTAATAATAAATATCATCTACCCGCTTTTGCACCTATACCATGTTGTTTACCCTACTTCTGTTTCAGATGGCTGAGGAAGGATGGACCCAGGGCGATTGCCAAGCTGCACTTGGATTTCCCAGCCTCTTGATCAACACCCTGGAGGACCTTGGCGTTACAGAGCGCCCAAGGTACTACAGCCGAGAGTACGAACACCATGGTACCCTCCGCTGCAGGGTGATCCTGGTCATCGCCAGGAGCCACCGCTACCCCGACATCCAGCCCTGGCGGGCGACCGCCACAGGGTTTAGACACCAAGACACCTACCCCTTGGCTATCAGGAAAGCACTCCGTTACTTGTGCCGGATTTTTGAAGAACACCTCGCCCCTACACCAGCGAAGTTCTTCCCACCGGCCATCAGAACCCCAGTCTGGGAAGCGCGCATGAGAAACCTGGAGCGACGTCGCCACGAAGAAGGCCCCCTGTACCAGGTGGCTACCTACCTAGCCGCCCTGGACCAACTCTTTGACGAGCAAGCCAACCTTCTGAGGGAGCAGACTCACCGAGCCGAGCAAGCAGAGCTCGCGGTGAGGATACAGCAGATCCGAGCCGCCCATGGGGAGGCGAGAGCCGCAGCCGCGGCCAGTAGCGAAGCTGTCGCCCAAGAAAGCCTTAGACAGGCCCGAGACCGGCGTATGCAAGATTGGACCCAAAGTGGAACACCAGTCCCGGCGATAGGGGAAGACCACGTGTTACTCGGGACCCCCGTCATAGGGTGGGGATCACTCTTCGGGAGCGCACGAGCCCCACCCAAGAACCCTGAAAGCTCTGCTGCCGCCGATGGAGGGGATGCTGCTATGCAACCCCTGACCGATGGGAACCCAGAAGACGGCGAACGAGAACCTCTCACCCTGTCCGCCCCGGAAGAAGACACACCACGCAAGTAGAGTGACCGACGCCATCCCAGTGATGCCTTCCCAGCCTTCCTGTTTAAGACGTGCCCTTTTGCAAGACCCTGGCCGAGTAGCACGAGACTTAATCGTACCCCTAAGTTGTATCCTCCCTGCTTAATAAAATAGTTGGTGCTTGTTGCTTGTGATGTTGTGTGCTGATGTGTTGTGTGCTGCTTAATTATATAGATATCGGCAGAAGGTAGATTCTGCCTTATATATATACGAATTAAATAACTTAAACATCACATAACCGTAACCCCAATTTACCCAATCAACAGGTGACTCCCCGGAACATCGCGAGGGCCTCCCGCGGCCGGAACCCCGTAGCCGCTAGTGTCGGAGCACAGCCCGCTGAACAAGATCTCCCCCAAGAAGAGCAAGAAGTAAGCCAGAACCGAAGGGGAAGTCAAGAAGGAGAACAACTACCACCACCCCCACCCCTCGGAGACCTGGCGCAGATCATCCATAACCAGACCCTCATACTGGAGACCCTGGCGAATGCCCTCATTAACCGTCAGCCGCGAGGGCAGAATATGAACGACAAGCTGACGGTCTTCCTAAGGACCAAGCCACCCACCTTCGCCGGATCCTGCAACCCGTTGGATGCTGACGACTGGTTGCGAGTAATTCAGAGGAAGCTCGAACCATTCGAATGCCAGGACCGGGATAAAGTCCTTCTGGCAGCCCACCAGCTCACCGGAACAGCATTATCTTGGTGGGAAAACTATTGTGCTGCAGCCGAAGATGCCTCCACCATCACCTGGGGAGAATTTGTAAGGGAGTTCCGCCGCTACCACATCCCTTCGGCCACTATGAAGCGCAAGGCGGATGAATTCCGCGCGCTACAACAAGGAAGCATGACGGTGGAAGAGTACACCCACCGGTTCATAGAATTGGCCCGGTACGCGCCGGAAGAAGTGAACGACGACGATAAGAAGCAAGACATGTTCAAGAAGGGGTTAAGCCCAGAACTCCGGACCTTGCTTACCCCACAAATCTATCCGGACTTCAACACCCTGATGAACAAAGCTATCCTCACGGAAAGGGCCAGAGCCGAAGAACGGAAGGACAACAAGCGGAAATTCCTGGAGAGCAAGGCCCGCCAGCAGGACCGCTTCCAAAAGCCGAGGAACTCCAACTACACAGCACCAAGATCTCAGGCTCCGATGCAGTATAGGACTCAGTCGCAAGTGACAGGACCACAGGCCCCGCCCAGGAGCCAGAATACCACGAGGGCCCCGCAGAGCAATACAAGCCAGGTCACCCCCGACAACAACAATGTTAGGGCCTGCTTCAACTGCCGTGAGATAGGGCATTATATTGCCAATTGCCCTTATGCCAAGAACAAGCCGGCCACATCAGCCTTCTCCAACTCGGTGAATGGACCCAGACCAGCCCTGACCGGTGCTAACCAAGTGCCCGTCCGCAACAACGACGGCAGCCAGCAGGGGAAGCAGCAATCATTTGGACGAGCCCGCGTCAATCACATCGACGCGCAGGAGGCTCAAGAAGCTCAGGGCGTAGTGCTCGGTGAGTACCTAGTCAACTCAGCCCTAGCAACAGTATTATTTGATTCTGGAGCATCGCACTCGTTCATATCCTCAAGCTTTGTGGAAAAACACAAAATACCCACAGTACTACTAAATACACCCCTATTAACCCGGACGCCTGGAGGCGACATCAATTGTCAATTAGGCTGTCCATGGGTAAGGATCAATTTAAGTGGGGTAGAATTTCTAGCAGATTTGGTAGTACTTAAGTCTGGGGGAATAGACGTGATTCTTGGGATGGACTGGTTAAGCCGACACAATGGTCTCATAGGCTGTACTGACAAAGTGGTACACCTAACAAACCCTGAAGGAGTACAAGTGATCTGCCATACCCGGGATAGTAAATTTGACCCCATGGTGTTTAGCATGGAAGCCCAGCCCTTAGAAGGAGTCCCGGTAGTGAACGAATACCCAGATGTTTTTCCCGAGGAACTTCCCGGCATGCCACCAGACAGGGATATAGAATTCGTCATCGACCTTAACCCCGGAACCTCCCCTATAGCCAAGAGACCCTATAGGATGGCGGCCTCGGAATTGACGGAATTAAAGAAGCAACTAGAAGAACTACAACGGATTGGTTTTATCAGACCAAGCTCGTCGCCATGGGGAGCCCCGGTTCTGTTTGTCAAAAAGAAAGACGGGAGCATGAGGATGTGTGTGGATTACCGGGCACTGAATGAAGTTACCATTAAGAATAAGTACCCCCTCCCCAGGATTGATGACCTGTTCGATCAGCTAAAAGGAGCCAAGTACTTTTCCAAGATCGATTTAAGGTCAGGATATTTTCAACTCAAGATTAGGGAAAGTGACATCCCTAAGACAGCTTTTGTCACTCACTACGGGCAATTTGAGTTCACCGTAATGTCCTTCGGACTAACCAATGCTCCTGCCTATTTTATGAATCTCATGAACAAGGTATTTATGGACGAGCTGGATAAGTTTGTCGTAGTCTTTATTGACGACATACTTATCTACTCTAAGAGTATTCAGGAGCATGAGCAACATCTGCGGGTAGTATTGGAAAAGCTGAGGGCACATAGGTTATATGCCAAGTTCAGCAAGTGCGACTTCTGGCTGGAGAAAGTAGCTTTCCTTGGTCACATTCTGACTGCGGAAGGCGTAGCAGTGGACCCAGAGAAGGTCGAAGCCGTTTCCAATTGGCAGCAACCAACTAACGTTAGTGAAATCAGGAGCTTCCTTGGTTTAGCCGGGTATTATCGGAGATTTATCGAGGGATTCTCTAAGATAGCCCGACCCATGACGGAACTTCTCAAGAAGGAGAAAAAGTTCGCTTGGACAGAATCCTGTGAGAAGAGTTTTCAAGAATTGAAGCGAAGACTGACAACCGCCCCAGTGCTGACCCTACCGGACATTCATCGGGACTTTGTCATTTATTGTGACGCGTCCCGACAAGGTTTAGGGTGCGTACTGATGCAAGACGGGAAAGTCGTTGCATATGCCTCCCGCCAACTCAAGACTCATGAGCAGAACTACCCGACCCATGATTTGGAACTAGCAGCCGTAGTGCATGCCCTTAAAATTTGGAGACACTACCTGATCGGAAACAAGTGTGAGGTTTACACCGACCACAAGAGTCTAAAGTACATCTTTACTCAGCCAGATTTAAATTTAAGGCAGAGGAGATGGTTGGAGTTGGTCAAGGACTATAATCTGGAAATTCAGTATCACCCCGGAAAGGCGAACGTGGTAGCCGATGCCTTAAGTCGGAAATCCTATGGGCCCACGAATGACCATCTGCGAGAGGAAATGGCACAATTAAATGTGCACATTATACCCCGAGGTTCCAGCCAAGTGCTAAACGTCCAATCCACATTAGAGGATAAGATTAGAGAAGCCCAAAGCTCGGATCAAGAGTTAGTAAAAATTCGCAAACAAACCGGAGAAAACAAAGCACCGGGTTTCAGAGTGGACGATAAGGGAACATTATGGTACGAGGATAGAATTTGTGTACCCCAGAATGGAGACTTCCGGCAGATAATTATGGACGAAGCACATAACTCGGCCTACTCTATCCACCCAGGATCCACCAAAATGTACATGGACATAAAGCAAAAATATTGGTGGTATGGAATGAAAGCGGATATTGCACGATTTGTGGCTCATTGTGATACTTGCCAAAGGATCAAGGCCGAGCATCAGAAACCGGCGGGATTATTGCAACCCTTGCCTATTCCGGTATGGAAATGGGATGAGATAGGCATGGACTTTGTAGTGGGACTGCCCAGAACGCAGAAAGGACACGATTCCATATGGGTAATTGTGGATCGACTCACTAAATCGGCACATTTCATACCCGTAAGGACCACTTATGGCGGAGAAAAGCTGGCAAAACTTTACGTGGAAAATATAGTGAAGCTACATGGAGTGCCCAGCAGAATCGTCTCGGATAGAGGGACCCAATTTACATCTAGGTTTTGGAAAAGCCTACATAAAGCCATGGGCACTAAGTTAGATTTTAGCTCCGCGTACCACCCACAGACGGATGGTCAAACCGAAAGGGTAAATCAGATCATGGAAGATATGCTGAGAGCATGTGTACTAACCTATGGGAATGATTGGGAACAGAGTCTGCCCTACGCGGAATTCTCATACAATAATAGTTACCAAGCCAGCCTGGGTACGTCGCCATTCGAAGCTCTCTACGGAAGAAAGTGCAAAACTCCCTTAATGTGGTCGGAGGTCGGAGAACGTGCCCTAGAAGGACCCGACTTTATAAAAGAGGCAGAAGAAAAGGTAGCGGAGATCCGCGAGAAATTGAAAGCAGCTCAGTCCCGACAAAAGAGTTACGCAGACAGAAAGAGGCGAGAGATAAGTTTCCACCCAGGAGATTTTGTTTATCTCAAAGTCTCACCCATCCGAGGAACGCGAAGGTTTCAAGTACAAGGAAAATTGGCCCCCCGATACATTGGACCGTATCAAGTTCTAAAGAAAATCGGAGCCGTGGCGTACCGACTAGAGTTACCAGAAGAAATGTCAGATATACACCCAGTGTTCCATGTCTCGCAATTAAGAAGGTGTCTGAGAGTACCCGAGGGAGAACATGTGCTGGTGGAAACAATAGACCTGCAGCCGGATTTGTGATATCAGGAAGTGCCGGTCAAGATTCTAGACACTGTCACTAAGAGGACCAGAAACTCCGAAGTACGGATATGCAGAGTTCAGTGGAGCAGACACGGAGTAGAAGAAGCGACCTGGGAACGCGAGGAGGCTCTAAAGAAAGAATTTCCCTATCTGTTTAGGAACCAGCCGAATCTCGAGGACGAGATTCATTTAAGTGGGGTAGGTTTGTGACGCCCTTAAAATTTACCAAATTAAATCGCGCGCTAATGTGTTTCAATGAAAAACCACTCGTCATCGAAACCCTAAACCTAGCCCCTCATGTCCAACAGCGGACTTAACCGCCGTCACATCTCGCACCGCTCACGCGCGACCGTCCGCCGTAATTAACGCAGACGCGACCCCCTTCCTTTTTCTCCTCTCCTCGTGCCGCGCGCATGGCCGACCGGCCGCGACCAATGCCGCAAGATGCGCCGACGCTCCTCGTGCCGCGAGCGAACCCCGCGCGCGCGTGGCCGCGGTCGCCGCCGCGATCGGCGCCGGCGCGTCCTTTTCTCTCCTCTCTCTTTTTCTTTTTCTTCCCCCCATTTCTTCCTTTTTCTTTTCTTTTTCCAACCTCTCTCTCTCTTTTTTTTCTTTCTCTCCTTTCCTCTCTCCCCTTTTCCTTTTTCTTTCCCTTTTCCTTCCCCCTCTTCCCTTCCTCTCCCCTCTCTTTCCCCTGGCTCTGCTCCCGGGCGCCCGAGCGCCGCTGTGCGCTGGCCCCGCCCGGCAGTGCCGCGCGCGCGCACGCCGTGCGCTGCAGCGCCGCGCGCGCGCACGCCGTGCGCTGCCGCGCCGCGCACGCGCCCGCTCTGGCCCGCGCCGTGCTGCGCCCTCCGCGCGACGCGCTGCGCCCCGGGCCGCGCCACGCCGCCCGCGCGCGCACGCGGCCGCGCCGCCCGCCGTTCGCCGTACCGCTCGCCGCTGTGCACCCCGCCTTGCCGCTCGCGCCGCCCCTGTGCCGGCCCAGCACCACGTGCGAGCTCGGCGCCCTCCCCGCCACGCCGCGTCGCGACGACGGAGTGCGGCCGAGGCGCCATTAATGGCCCCTCACCGGCCACCACCGTCCCGCCATTTCCCCGGCTATAAAACGGCCCCTTGCGCAGCCCCTCACTCCCCCACAACTCCCTCCGCCGCCGCTTGCCTTCCCCCCTGTCCCCAGCGCCGCCGCCGCCTGTGGCCTTGCCGCCGCCCGCCTCCCACCGTGGGCCCACTCCCCCACCGCGCCCCAAGCCGAGGTGAGGCCGGGAACTGATTTCCCGTGACCCCCTCTCCCTTTCCCCCCGCGCCCCCGAGCCGCTCTGGCCCTGGCCGGCCGGAATTTGGGCCGCCGGCGCCCCCCTCCATCCCCTCCTCTGCTCTGTGCGGGAGGAAGGAGGAGGAAAGGGGTTATTTGCCCAAAACCCCCTCCCCCTTTCCTGTTTTTCCAAAGGAAACCCCCCCTTCCCTCTAACACACATATCCACCTCTTTTTACGAAAGGAACCCCGCTCTTTTTAATATTTCGAACCAAGCCCCCCCCCCCCACCACGTAAACCTAATTACACTCGTCACCCATTAGTATGCCTGAATGTTTCTAGTATTTGCAATTAGATCCCTACCCATTTCAGATAATCGCGAATGAGCCCCTGAACCCCTGTTTAAGCCCTAAAACCCACTTTAGCGCGTCATTTTATGTGCAAAACGACCTCCGATTGACCCGAAACTCTACCACGCCCTTTCTAGTATAGTTTTAGCCATGCCATTAAGAAACCACCCAGAGATATTGCCCCTAACTCCGTAACTAAATTATTTCCGATTCAAGCCTATCGGTAAAAGCTTTTAGTTCTTTCGCTTGATTGTGTGTCTGTTTGTTTGCGTCGTAGGACACGGAGTAAACGACGAGGTTTCCGACCGCGACCAGGCAACTGAGGACCAGTACTGCGACCCCGAACCCGAAGGACAGTGCTTCGATCAGGACTTCCCGCAAGGGTTTGACGATGGCAAGTTCAATTCCACCCTTTGATGCATGTTTCTGTCCTAATTTTATAAACACAACCCAGTGGCCTGTTTTATAAAGTTGCATGGATTTGCGTGCTGGAAACCCGGTAGGATAGCCACCCTTGTTTGAAATACCCATGCTTTGACCGCCTGATTTATAAAGAAAATGCGTGTGTGTGGGAAGGGATAAAATGTGGTTTTGAAAAGCGAGTTAGATGAGATGGATGGCATTTCTGTGTGAATGGCCGTTGGTGTGCTCGTACCTGTGTGGTTGAGCGTGGATGGGAGATATCCATCTTGTCACCCCTAAGGACCGAGTTGATGTGACATCTCACCTAGCTTCTCGTAGTGCGAACCACTTGACCGTTGTATGGGCAACGGCTTGGCCTAACCCCACTAGTTGGTCTGATAGCCACCAGGAGTGCTGGGAGCAACGGGTGATCAAGGAGACGGGATAAGCTCTGCGTGACTTATGCCCCGGTTAAACCTCGGTGGTAGGTCGAATGACCCCTTGATAGATCCCGTGGTGGTGTGTCAGGTCTAGCTAAGGTGGGTAAGGGCTTCGATGGGATCTGCACCGGCACTAAGGTGTTCGTGTTGTGGTACCCCGCCTGTGGGTAAAGTTGCACACCTCTGCAGAGTTAAAATCTATTCGAATAGCCGTGCCCACGGTACTGGGCAAGTTACGGTGTGGTCACATAACTAGTGTTACTCTCTGGGAAATGGTTGAACTGGTGTGAGTTGTTTGGAAAGTGTCCGACAGTTGTGCCGTGTGCTACGGCGGACGGGGAGTCCGGTAGCAGTTTAAAACTGGATCCTGTGTGGATCAACATTGTGTGCTCCTTGGTATTGGAAAACTGGTTTTGAAAATGTTTTCAAAATGAACCCTTGCATATAACCGAGTTTTCCGCAAATAAACCCTAACCGTACCCTTGGATTGTCCTTTGCATTAATCTCTGTTATACCCCCTCCGTGTGTGTGATTGGACTTGCTGAGTACGTTCGTACTCACCCCATTCCTATTTTTACAGTGGAAGACCCAGACTACGTCCCCGAAGACAACGAGTAGGGTTTCGTCCTGCACCCAGTCTTGCCTGTGGTTGAGGCCACCGTTGGATTCCGCATGGCGCAAGACTCTGATGATTCTCTTTTCGTAGCTAGTGTAGTTGTGTGGGTTCTGGTTGTAATCCTCGCGATAGTGGCGCTTCACTGCCCATTACCGCGTAGAGTTGTACGGTGAGGTACCATCTGATGTAATAAAAGTGTTATCAGCCTCCTGGGACTGATAAAGTGACACTTTAAGTCTTCCCTGATGGGAGGACGCTTCAGTTTGAGACCCGTATAAGCTATTCCCTAGTGGTAACCCAACCTATGTGATTGGAGATCCCGTGAATTAGGATCTGGGAAGAACAAGGTAGATGTTAGCATGAGAGTAACCTGTTAACTCACTCGAGAAGGATGCAATACTCTCAATTACTGCATGGTAGGTTGGCATTGGCCTTAATGTATTCTGTTAGCTTTAATTAGCAAAGACGTTATCATGCAGAACGTTCTTGAAAGAATACACCTATGTGAGCCCGACTGTTGGACGATCGCAGTCTGTGAAATTCGGGTGATCTCTATTAAGCTCATGAAGAGTCCAGAGAGTATGACCTATATGCCCCAACCTTGAAGTAGCCTACTGGAGGTCAAGTATCAGTTTGACTGTAAGCGAAACTCACTTGCACAAAACTTGCAATTTAAGGCTTAGTCCATTGTTCAAGTTGTGAATGAGTGTAACTTGTTGTTCTAGATGGAAGTTCAACTTAACAGTCTCCATTGAAACACTGGTATATCAAACAACAGTGGGTTGAGGCGAAGTTATAATGAGACTTTGAGATCTGGTGGGGGATTGTTGGAATATTTGGGCCCATTAGTGCAAAGGCGCACCATGTAAATCCAAATAATTCCAATAAAATCTCAAAGGCCCATTAGTGCAAAGGTGCATGGCAAGAAGTTAGTCCAACCTTGCTAGTGGAGGTGGAGGAAACCCAACTTAAATAGTTGGATGCTGTCCATGCTCTTGGAAGTGTGGGTGAGAGGAAGAAGGAAGAACACACGCGCGCTCGCTCGCCTCGCCTTGCTGGGTCGGGCTGGGCTCGGGCTTCGGGGGAAGGCGCGGGCGCGTGACATGCGACGTGAATGGTCCGCCAAAATCCGGTCCAATCCTTGCGGCCACACGGCTTCCTTTTGCAGATTTGTTTTGCCACTTCGAATCTGTTATGGATTTCACACGCGGAATTTTGGGAACTCATAACCGACTTGGTTTTTGGGATGCCAAAAATCCTAGCGGTTCTTTCCTATAAATACATGTGGGTTCCCAAAAAAATATATAGACAGAAGACGCACAACACGCCTCAACCTGCCTGCTGCACCGCCGCATACGCTACTTCGTCCCGTTCGTCGGCGTGCACCGGCGATCGGGAGAGCAGGTCTCCGGAACCTCGTCCTCAGCGATCCTGCACCGGGAGAGAGCGAATAAGATTTTTGGGAAGCGCTCTGCGCGACTGCTCGAACGCTTCCACATCGCCGTCCTCTACGTCCTCGTCGCCACGGCTCGTCTTCCTCCTCATCAGTGGGGCGCGACTCGGCGTTGTCAAGCGCGCGGAGGTGCTGATCGTCGCCGTCGTCTTCTTTACCCGGTTATTCCGATCAAGCAAGAAACGTATGGTTTTCTATCCCTCTCATACCTAGTATGATCTGGCTAGGGTTGATCTTGTTGCTGCAATGTTATATCTTAAATCACTTGATGAGCATGTTTAGATATGTTCATTTTCTATACGCAATTTTCGTCATGGTCATGATTTATCTTCAGATTAATTTAAAACTGAAACTGTTATTTTTTCTATCAGCAGGAGGAGCACTGTGTGGCAAGGGGCAGCGGCGCTGGCGGAGAGGAGATAGAGAAATGAGAGAGAGGAATGAGGAGGATGGTGCTAGGGTTGGGGGTGTGGGGGTTCCTCTCACCGCGCCACGCCAGATCTGAGGGAGAAGGGGCAGTGCGGCGGATCTGAGGGAAGAGAAGAGTGAAGGGTGGAGGGTTGGGGTTTTGGTAGGAGGGGATGACCTGATATTTATCTGACATAAGTGCATGTGGGCTGTCAATTCTGATCCGACGGTCAAGAGCAAGGTAGTTTCAAATTGGGCCTTCGGTTTCATGGTGTGGACCAAGTTGAGGTTGTCATGCCAATACTGGTTAGTATTTTTTTTTATTTTCAACTAATTAAGGTTGTCTTGTTAAGTAAAATGCAAAATAAATTGTGTGATATACCCCAAAAACATTATTAAAATGTAATATAAAACTTGTGTGATCTTGTGTAGGAGTTTCAAGAATTTTTTAACAGACCCGATATTGTGTATTATTTAAATGAATTTCTACGTGCTTATCGAAAGTAATTACAAGTTGAACAATGTGTACCTCCAATAAAATTTCAAAAATTATAAAAAATATATATTTAGGCTCATATGTTCCATTGTAACCTATGTCTTGGAGATAGATAAAAAATTTAGTTATCTTTTCGGGACAATTCAATGTTATTTCTCCAAATTACCACATAATGATTACAATAATATCTAAATTTAGAAAATTCTACAAATTGACATGACAATATATTTTTGGTCCATAAGTGTGCCATAAAATTTTATATAGTTTTAGTAAAGTTGGACCATACATTGTTTACAAAATGATACATCTCTCATATAATTTCATATAACTCAAATGGAACTTTGAGATTTGAATACTTCATAATATTTCTAAACTCGTATGCACCTCAAATTTGGACACAACCTTACATATATCCTCCTATTAACAATTGTTGATTTACATAGCCACTTCTTGTGCAAAAAAAATTGTTTTTCTATTTTTTAAATAACTAATTAAGACACCCTTGTGAAGTAACTTGTAAAATAATTATCTTATCTATGCCCAATACTTTTTTTACATGTAATAGAAAACATCTAAGTTGTCATGTAGAAGTTTCAATAATTTTTTAATATATTTGATATTTTCTATCATTTAAATAAATTTCTACATGCTTATTGATAGTTACTCCATGTTGAACTACGTGTACATCTCATAAGATTTGAAAAATGAATAAAAATTATATTTAGGCTCATATGTTCCATTATAATTCATGTCCTAGAGATAGATGACAAATTCAATTGTTTTCTAGGGACAATTCAAACTTCTATCTCAAAATCGCCATAGAATAATTGTAATAATATCTAAATTTGTCAGAAAACTCTACAAACTGACTTGGCAATATATGTTTGGTCCATAAGCTTTCCATAAAAATTAAAATAATTTTAATAAAGTGGGACCATACATTGTTCACAAATGGATACATCTCTCACCTTGTTTCTTGTAACTCAAATCAAATTTTGAGATTTGAATATCTCATAACGTTTTCAAACTCGTATGCACCCCAAATATGGTGAGGGATGAACGTAAATATGTTTCAATACTAAAAAATAATAACACATTGTACATGACATGAATTATATTCAAAGATTTGTAATGAATTGGAAATTGAATTTGAACTTTATTCATTAAAACATTGAATCAAAATTGTTTTAGCAAAACTTGCATGTTTCTGACCTGATAAAAATATAAAAAAATTATTTTCAAGTTCTACAACAGAAACCTAAATAGTACAGACTTATTCCATCAAATTTCATCAAGAGAAGCCACCACAATAAATTATTAAATATTCAGCTCAAGGTTGAAGTTTTTATTTAAAAGAGGTAACAAAAGTACCCAACTCGAGCTCAAATTTTTACCAAGTATTAACCATCAGTTGGGGGGGTTATCTTGAATTATTGAGAATTTGTGAATCATAGGAACATGGTCAAACAAATCACCTAGTGTTTCAAAATTGTGGAATTTTTCAGCTAACATAGAGCACATTTAAAGGATTTTAGTATTTATTGTGGAAACTTAACATTATCGGAGCACAATAAAATTTTAATCACTATTTTTTAAATTACACAAAAATTCACACAAAATTGACAAATTTCAGCCTTTTGATAAATCAAAGAAAATGGACAAAACTGCTTCCCGCAGTACATGGGCCGAATTTGGCCCACACCTGCGCAGCAGCGGGCAGCAAGGGGCACTCGCACGGCCCACAAAGGTCCAGGTGGCCTACTTTTTTCAGAAATTTTCAGATTTCAGAGAGAAGGCGAACTTCAAAATTGCAAAACCAATAGCAAACGGTGTCTAAAAATCGTGAAATTTGATCGTAACGTAAAAAAAAAGAGTGGATAACCCATCTTGCATGAAATGGTAGTTTTAAAGACCATAAAACTCCCAAAATTGAATTTTGAAGAGGGGTACTTTTCAAACTTCCTTCAAAAATCACCAAAAATTCACTATGTGCTCCTCATTACATTCTCTACTATATGGTATTTTTATTTGGTACATTTGTGTAGAAAATTTTCGAATTTTAAATTTAAGGTTCCAAATTTTGATTATTTTCCATGTTTTGCTCATTTGCACACTTTTTTGCTCATTTTTTAGTTAAACACCTCCAGCCATCGTGTGCACTAATTTTTTTGGCTTATTTTCCATGTTTTAAAACCCCATCCCCTCATGCTGATCCATGACAGATTTTATAGAACGTCACTAGTTAGTGGACCGGACCGTGATGAATTTGATAAAACGTCACTGTATTATGGGTCTCATATCCACTGCTACAAATCTGTGACAGAGAATTGACAATCGTCATAAATTATATATGATTAGTGATGTTCCCTGAAAATGTCACGGGAAATTCGTCACAGCGTAAGCAATTTCTTGTAGTGTTGTAAATCTTGCAGCATGCTGGTCGACACATGAGCCGAATTGTCTGCAGAAGCAGGTACTCTAGTTAGTGATCCTACCTAGTTTCACAGCCTTGCTGGTGCTCTCCAATATCTCACTTTCATAAGACTAGATATCTCTTACGGCGTTCAACAGGTGTGTCTTCATATGCATGATCCACGTGAACTACATTTTCTAGTTGTTAAGCGCATCTTGCGCTATCTACGGGGCACAACTGATCATGGCCCGCTTCTTTGTCGTTGGGCGCCCTTGGAGCTTGTTGTCTACACACGCAAGTCCACATCAGGGTATGCTATATTTTTTGGTGACAACCTGGTGTCCTGGTCGTCCAAAAGACAACATACAATCTCTCATTCCAGTGCTAAAGCAGAATATAGGGTTGTCGCCAATGGAGTTGCCGAAGCTTGCTGGCTGCGTCAGCTACTTCAGGAGTTCCACTGTCCTTAGTCCAAGAGCACACTCGTTTACTATAATAATGAGTACGGTCTACCTCTCCACCAACCCAAATGAGTATAGTCTACCGCTCCACCAATCCAGTTCAGCATTAACGCATGAAGCATGTCTAGATTGATTTTCAATTTGTTCGCGATCGAGTCGCCACTAGAGAGGTCCGAGTTTTTCACGTTCCAACCACTTCAAAGTTTGCTGACATTTTCACCCAAGGAGTTGCCTACTTCGATCTTTTTTGAATTTTGTTCCAGTCCCAACGCGACATCCCGACATCCGATGATTACACTGGTTGGGGGGGGGGGTGTTGGGTGGGTGGGTGGTTTAGAATCCTAGTCCATCTCCTGTACGGCTGCCAGGCTTGTGCTCATGCACGCTTAGGACTCCTACTCGTGCACACCTAGGACCCATGCCCGTGTGGCAGATCACGCCTGCCCAACATGCCTATATATGTAACTTGTATTATCTTTGATAATCAATCTGTTATGCGTGATCTATTCCGCTATCAGCCCGAAATCATCTGGTAGTACATATGTCCATCTTATGTTGATACAAGAAAACATAGGCTGGCTCCTATTGTTTTAGTACGTTGCCTCCCATATTGGACCACTATACTAGTTGTATTGGCATGTGTGCCTGTTGCAGGACCAACTTTAGAAAATTGGCTGGCTACTATTTTTTATAGCTTGCCTCTAATGTTTTTTTTGGGCTACCTTGCCTCCAGTATGAAGCCTCAACTAGTTGTACTAAATTTCATATTTTCATCAAGATAACTTTGGTGATGGTATGAAATAGACTTGGACCTGAGGTTCAGTGAGTGAGGGGGCCCTTTGATGCTCAAATTATGTATAATAACACAGGACAAAAGCCTCATGGGAAGTTTGCCATTGCTGATGAGCTGTTGATAGCTCTACCATACAATTTTCCACCACTGCACATCCATCTCAGCCCCAAAGTGCCCAAAGTTCTACACAGAGAGAAAGGTACTACAACAAGAGGTTCAAGAGCTAAAAAGACAAAGGCAGGAGGACTATGGAACATTACATAAAGTACTTCAATACACTCAGCACATGTTTCAGGTTACTATCCGTGAATGTGTCCATACCTATTGTGATTTAAATTCTTGTGAACTCTTGGCTTACTAGAGTTTATAACTACAATTTTCTTTTGGCAACACATGTCGAGTTAGGGACAGATAAGCACACCTCCACCATAACTCAATTTTCCTTCTTTGTTCCCTTCATTTACTAATACTTGGGTACAAATGGTATTTATGTTTGGTTAATAATTAAACATAGAGCTTATGCACTAATTTGAGCCCTTTTTCCTTTTGTGCTTGAAGGATGGAACATCAAATTATTCAAATAAATTCCAAGATCAGGCTGAAAGGAACCCTGGAAACACCCAACAATGATCCAAGCTCTTACGAGCATAGAAGCAACACTGTTGAGGTGACTGACTGGGAGCCCAATGAGCTTCATGTGATTAGTTATGAACATCAAAAGATTAGTATAAGGGTCGTCCTGGCATCATTTTATTCTATTTTCAAAAACTGAAGTTATCATTTGATTAGTTATGAACATCAAAAGATTCAGTCAGATATGTTGCTAGGTTACAATAATGTAGAGTCCATATTTTAGCACCTATTATTTGTAGACAGAATGTTTAGATTTGTTGCTACTTCAACTGCTCCTTGGACATATATGTTTTTATTGAAATTTGTATCCAAGCTTCTCTATTATCTTTGCACGTGAATTTGTTTATATTTGAATTTTGATTTCAAATACAGTCATGTATGGTTCATATATCTAAATTTGTTCCTGTTTTAGCACCTATTATTTGGTTTCAAATAACTCAACAGCATGCTTGTCATAAATGGCCATTCCTGTTGGGCAATTTCGACATATTGCATGACATGGCAATCATTTATCATAAGCGTGATAATTGACACTTGATAGTGCTGCCATGTATATGATTAACTTTACACAACAATGTTGTCATTAGTGCTTAATTTGAACTCCAACGGGCCTGTCATTGCCCTGGGTAAGGATATATGACAGTTCTGTATCAAATGAGGAGGGCATGCTTTGTTTCAAGCCACATCCGACATATAAGTTTACCAACAGCATTTCCCCCCTTAAGTGCAGGCTCCAAACCTCAAACGTGGAAATAGGAGTTGGCTGCTATTATTTTATTTAATTGCGCCCGTCAGAATTTGAACTTGAGACCTCTAGCTCTAATATCATATTGAGTTGCATGCACCAACCACTACAACAATATCACACTTGATTTCTGACATGGCAATTCCAACAACAGATATATGACAGCCAACTGTCAATTAAACCCAAAACTGACAGTTCCTTGCTTTTGCTAACAGTTTTCCACTGTCACGTATACTATGAAGTGTTGTAGTGAAAGGGGACCAGGAAATGTCGTCAGGCTTGTTCGGCCGAATCAAAGAAGCTTCATTTTGTGGCCTATGGTCTAATGCTGCCTTCCCTTGGGCCCTAGGATGTCCAAAGAAGCTTTACAAAAGACCGAGGTCATTCGGGTTTGTTTGGGTTCGGCCAAACTCTTTCGGTTCGCCAAACTCACGGCTGAACACCAGTTCAGCTGAACTCAGCCCACTCGTCAGCCCATGTTGCAATCTTCCGAAATGCATAACTTTTGAGTCCGGACGTCAAATTGGATGAACCAAAAGTCCATTTCAATCATCTCAATGAGTTCTTCACGATGGTTTACTCCAATTTGGTGGTATTTGAGATTTTTTGTGATGATGATATATTTAGATTCCACCTCATGCCAATTTGCACCATGATTATCTTTGCTCCACTTAATGTAATTCTGAGAATATTCCCGCAAAGCACTTCAAACCACCAAAACTCATGGAAAATGTTAGATTAAGCCTTATACCTATGGTGTTTCCATTAAAATGTTCATTTCATTAACTTGTTGATTAAACCTTATACCTATGGTGTTTCTATTAAAATGCTCATTTCATTAACTTGTTGGAGGTTGGAAATTCTGAGTTAGCGACCGCCAACACTAGCCCCTATCCAATGGGACAACAGCCCATGCCCCCCAGCCATGCAGCAATGGCCCGGATGGGACTACCCAACGTGGCCTGTGTGCACAATACCGCAGGGGTTCTGTGTTGTGCGTGACCGGGTGAGCCACCCTATCACGTCCCTGGTCAAGCCAGTCATCGCACATGCCCTTTGCCAAATGCTTCTGTCCTTCGTGCATGGGAAGCCACCCACTTTCTGATATGTCGGCCCAGGGCGCGCTCCTCCCTCCCTTGAGCCTGGTCCGAGAGGGAGGAGGGTCCCGGACCCAGGTACTATATGCAGAATGCGGAGGTCTCCCTGGCAGCAAGCATGTGGCAGCCTGCGGTCTAAGCTCCAGGTGGTGCCAGGGGACCCAATTTTCTGTTCACCGATAGTTGGAAATGGAAAATGATAGTTGGGTTGAGTTTCTTTACTTGTTTGATAATAGATATGTGAAAATATCATAGTTTGGAATGGGGATACAACATGCTCATATCGCACCATTTCTAGCCTGTTGGTATTTATTACGATCATAGATAAATCCGTAAGCGCACGGATTCCATTGTAGCATTTTACTCATGAGTAATCTCGGGTGTCATATTTATATTTCCGCAGGGAAGGCGGTGGTTATAGAATAGATAAGTTAATGATTAATTCTTGATTCAATATCCAATGTACAAAATGGGGTAAGGATAATATTGATATGGAGGTAGTGTGAGACACAAGTTAACTCAAGCTCATTGCATAGGCATAGGTATGGAGAAAGGAAGAAGAGAACTACTACGGACTTATGTACTTCTAATCTAAAATATAGATTATATGGCACACACATACACATGCACATGATTAGTATCCAGCTTTAGGCTCCTAGGCACTACCGGAGAACCGCACATGACTGGCAGAGGAGCCACCAGCCAACTTAGCTACTTTATGGATTTCCTACCGCTCGACCCAAACATGGAGGATTACAGAGGATAGATAGGACTATCACCACCTTCCGCCTACCTCTACAAACCATAGGGTAAAGCCGCATCCAGCAACAGTTGACCAACCCAAGCCCCATATCTATATTAATAAGTGATACTCTAGTACCCCATGTGCAGCATCTGTGGCAGAACCAACCTGAATTATACCGGCTCAAGTACGCGAGTCCACTCCCGAGGGCTCGAACGTGCTTCAAACGGTATAATCCTTGGCCTGTCGGGTAACGTCCCGATAAACCACCGATACACAGGATCAAATAAGGTTACCTCACACGAAGGTGAGTCTAGAGATACAATCACCATCATAGTTTACATCACAAGGAATTACATTATAAGAGCTTTCAAAAGCAGTACATTACAAACTGCTAAAGCTATGATTTTCGGCAGCGGAAAACATACGCGATGATTACAACACGTCGTCAAGACGGATGTCATGCTAAGCCCGGGCACGACATCACTCGAGATCACCAATGTTGGCCGGGGACGGATCCCATTCCACGGACCAACCTTCTAGGAGAGCACAGGGCCAAGGCAAGGGAAGAGTAGAGTCTTCAAAGACTTTACCTGAAAAACATGTAACTAGCAAGACTGAGTATACTAATACTCAGCAAGGCTTACCTGAGATTGGGTATACTTTAGCCCATAACTAGACTTATGAAGGCTTATAATAGTTCTGGGTTTAGTTTCAGCTGAAAAGCAACTAAGAATAGATCCTTATTTTCAACTTTTAGCTTTCAAGTTCTATGTGATTATCCATTCTAGATAAGCACTTATAACTAAGCAAGCAAGGTAGAGCTCTTTATCTCAACCATTAGTATTACTCATCATATAGTTGCTCTTGTTACTCTGTGTGATAAAGGGATCAAGCAGTCTCAATCTTCGTGAGAAGCGGACGATTCTAAATCGAATTTAACCTTGCAAGGTAAACCTAACTCACACGCTCGGAACACCAAAGGGTCGTTCTGAAGCAACCGTTTGCCTTTCCTTCTGACTCATGGATCAGATCCACCACAAGCGACTGCAGGACCATACGCACTCCCAAAGTGCAGGACATACGTCTGTAGCGCGACTACAAAACCCGTACTCCTGGTTGCCCTTGCAACACGTATGCCCTCAGTCGAATCAAGTAACCAGAAGAACCAAATACATGTGGTGGGAGGTATGTCCACTCCTCAGGCCGATTGGTTACTAGGCTTATCTCTTACCATATTTCACGGCATGTGGTTAGTACTTTCAAACGCTTAACCCCGATCGGCACACACCGCGACCTTATCAATTTCAACAACACAGACGGGGTATCACCCCAACCATGATACCTCATAAAACTCCCGTCCATCATCCTTATAGTGATAACAGGTATGTAAACATTACAACTCCTATATCGCGCGAGTGACAGGAAATCACTCGACTTTTACCGGTCCTATTTAGCAGAGCACCTAAACGGTATGGACTCGGGTACAATACATTGGTTTCCTAAGATCTTATGCAACTAGGGTTTCATTTCAACTCCTAGACGTAATGCAAGATATATAATATAATAATGAAATTGTAATAACTTGAAATATTGGGATGTGCACCGGGGCTTGCCTTTACTGGTGGGGCTGAAGTCAGGGATGTTAGTATTATTATTATCTGCCGAACTTTGGTTCGGGACTTCCGATAATTCCTTGGTGACGTTGACTTGGTCTTAAGAAAAGTCCTCCACAGATTCCTGGAAGATCTTGTAGGCACCGTTTGCGGAAGTAGTTGTATCTACATGCAATGCAACATTTCATTCAAAGTGTGCATATAAAACTACCTTACTTCACAATACAGTTGCAATTCAGCACTCATTTAACACACTATTCACATAACAACCAAAAAGATCTAAAACTAAACTTAGACATAACTATAGGGGAACAACTAATTAGAATCGGCTACTTGTTGAGGGTTACAACAGAGCCGATTGGAAACAACGGGGGTTTAGCTGATTGACGTTCTTAGGTCGTACCCAATAGAGGCGTGTCTATTGTGTTAGCTCATTGATCTAGGGTGGTGTGCTTTGGCTTGTATAGCCAATTAGAGTGTGGTTGAGGGTGTGTGATTGATAGGCATATAGCCGATCTCTCAGTCGATAAATCAGCTGATAAAAGTGTGTGGATAAAGATGGGAAAACTAAAGATTGATCGGCTCTATTTGACCGATATGGAGAGCAACTAAAATCGGCTTGGATAGGTCGATGGCAAGAACCCTAAGATTGTGTATACACCTTTGATATATCGACTATATGCAGTCGATGTAGGACAGAACAAAAGAACTGTATCGGTAGTAGCCGATACTAGAAAGGTAACAATCGTATCAGCTAACCAGCCGATGGTAGAAGTATCGACTGACAGCTGTTACACAGGAACATCATAGACTTAAGGAAACGGATGCTTAGCGGCTGAACCAAAAGCTGATGTTGAAATGCAGCTGCAGAGATGTATAAGCTAAGCAACAGATGCACATAAATTAACAAAGATCTTTATACGAAGAGAATTTTACGGAAACGGCAATCAAGACAAGGATGACGTCTTGATGGCAGGGACATGAGCACTCGTGTAAGAGGATTAACTAGATATCACACATCTCTACTTATGACATATATTCTATAGCTTACTCTTTAGCTATAACACAAGCATATAATATAAAGTACAATAAAGCAGTCATTCCCTAATAGTTAACCTAGACCACAAATCAAAGACTTTCACTCAAGATTACAACATAAAATTTGTAGGGTTTGACTTAGGGTTTCAAATAAAACTGATTTTACATTTTTATGAACTTCCTACGAAAATCTATGAAATGTAGAAGTTCATCAATTTGAAATACAGAAAGCTTTGGAAATTTTACAAAGAACACCCTAGAACTTTCTAAAACATAACAATCAAGTCCCTGGTCCGGGAAAACAGATAACAGGAAGTTAACGGCGATATTCCGGCAAAGGAATCACCGGTAAAAGGAAGATTCAATGAGTCAGGGCAAACCTTGGGGTAGCCTTGGTTATGAAGGAGAACACGCGGAAGTGAATTCCCGCGGTGAACAGGATCAATGATAAGATGAGCTCGACGGTGACGAGATTCCGTAGATGACGAAGAAGTTTGCCGGGAAGGGTTGCCGTGGGTGGAAGATGGCCGAAGAGACATTCCTCATGTGATCCGTGGCGACGATAGTTGGCTTTTAATCTGCTCGCGTGTGGCCCGTTGCCTTGCACGCGCACACACTTGCAGAATTGAGCCGAGCCGGCCACTAGCATAATACTTCCGCTCGCACTCGCGAACGCTCCGATTCAATCCCGCTCAAACCTCTGGATCCTGTAACTCCGCCGTCCTCTCCATCCGCTGTGACGCCCTCAGGACCGGTCTACCACCGCCGCCGGTCATACGCTGCGCGTTGAACCCGCGCCGCGTTACTTCTGCCCTTATCACCTTGCCGCTGTACAGCTACTCCTTCCAAATTCGTCGCGCTATAACCGTCGCCTTTGCTTCGCCATCTTTCCTTCCGGCTCGTCGCCCCTCGTGCATCTTACGAGCGAGCAAGCTCGTGTCCTCGATACAGCCAGTCTTGCGTCACCAGAGATCTCCGTGGCGTAGTTAGGGCCGATGTCACCGTGTTCCCGCATCTTGCGCAGAAGCCCTCCATCGCAACTCCTCCTGCGCATGCCGTTGCTCGGCACGTCGCACTCCAACACTATCTGCTCGTGCCCATGGGTCCGTTCTGCTCCGGCCGCTCAACACCTGCCCATACCGCCAACTCCCACGCGCCACCGCGCACACGCTCGCGCCATCCGCTCGGCGCCGCCCATGAACCACTCCAGTCCTGTGCTTGCTGAAGCGTCCCCCCATCAGGGAAGACTTAAAAGTGTTACTTTATCAGTCCCAGGAGGCTGATAACACTTTTATTACATCAGATGGTACATCACCGTACAACTCTTCGCGGTAATGGGCAGTGAAGCGCCACTATCGCGAGGATTACAACGAAAACCCACACTACTACACTGGCTACGAAAAGAGAGTCATCAGAGTCTTGCACCATGCGGAGTTCCAACGGTGGCCTCAACCATAGGCAAGACTGGGTGCAGGACGGAACCCTACTCGACGTCTTCGGGGATGTAGTCTGGATCTTCCACTGTAAAAGTAAGAATGGGATGAGTACGAACGTACTCAGCAAGTCCAATCACACCCGGAGGGGGGGTATAATAGAATTAAATGCACAGGATAATCCAAGGATAAGGTTATGGTTCATTTGCGGAAAAACTCGGTTTTATGCAAAGGTTCGTTTAAAATATTTTCAAAACAAGTTTTCAAGTACCAAGGAGCACGTGTTGTTGATCCACACAGGATCCGAGTCTTAAGCTGCTACCGGACTCCCCGTCCGTCGTAGCCCACGGCACAACTGCTGGACATTTTCCAAATAACACACCAGTCCCACCAATCCCAGAGAGAAAACACTAGTTATGTGACCACACCATAACTTGCCCAATACCGTGGGCACGGCTATTCGAATAGATTTTTAACTCTGCAGAGGTGTGCAACTTTACCCACAGGTGGGGTACCACAGCACGATCACCTTAGTGTCGGTGCAGATCCCAACAAAGCCATTACCCACCTTAGCTAGACCTGACTAGCCACCACGGGATCCATCAAGGGGTCATTCGACCTATCTCAGAGGTTTAACCGGGGCATAAGTCACACAGAGCTTATCCCTTCTCCTTGATCACCTGTTGCCCTCAGCTCTCCTGATGACCATCAGACTAACTAGTGGGATTTATGCTAAGCCATTGCCCATACAACGGTCAAGTGGTTTGCACGACAGGAAGCTAGGTGAGATGACACATCAACTCGGTCCTTAGGGGTGACAAGATGGATATCTCCCTTCTTTGCTCTACCACACAGGTACAAGCACACCCACGGCAATTCACACAGAAATGCCATCCATCCCGTCTAACTCGTCTTTCAAAACCACATTTTATCCCTTCCCCCCCACACACATTCTCTTTATAAAACAGGTGGTCAAGGTAAGGTTATCACAAACAAGGGCGGCTATCCTACCATGTTTTCAACAAGCAAAACCATGCAATTTTATAAAACAGGCCACTGGGTTGTGTTTGTAAAAACTAGGACAGAATCATGCATCAAAGGGCGGAATTGAACTTGCCATCGTCAAACCCTTGCGGGAGATCCTGATCGAAGCACTGTCCCTCGGGCTCGGGGTCACAAAACTGGTCCTCGTTCGCTTGGTCACAGTCGGGACCTTCCTCGTTCACTCCGTGTCCTATGATGCAAACAAACAAACACACAATCAAGCGAAAGAACTAAAAGCTTTCATCGTTGAGCTTAAATCGGAAATAATTTAGTTATGGAGGTAGGGGTAATATTTTTGGGTGGTTTCGTATTGACATGATTGGAATTATACTAGGAAGGGCGTGGTAAAGTTTCAGATCGATCGGAGATCGTTTGGCGCATAAAATGACGAGGTGAAGGGGGGGTTCAGGGGTTAAACAGGGTTCAGGGACTTATTCGTAAGTAGTTATGCTATAGGAAGGACTTGGTTATAATTTTCCAGAACTATTTTGGGGTACGTTAGAAAGGCGTAGGGGTTTATTTGATATTAGGTTTACACGGCGGGGGTTGTTTTTCTAATTAGTTAAGAGCAGAAGGGCCTGCAGATAAAAGTGACACAAGGGGGGGTGTTCTTTTGGAAAAAGGGGAAATACAGGAAGGGGGGAGGGGCTTTGGGCAAAAAGCCCCCTTCTTCCTCCTCTCCCCACACAGAATAGAGGAGGGGGGGGGGGTAGGGGCGCCGGCGGCGGCCCAATCCGGCCGGCCAGGGCCAAGGGCAGCCCGGGGCAAGGGGGATGAGAGAGAGAGGGGCACAGGGAACCGGTTCCCGGCCTCACCTCGGGCCGGGGTGGCACGTGGAGGTGGGACGACGGAGGCAGGCGGCGGCGGTCGTGGGAGCTCGGCGGGGCGGCGCTAGGGGCTCGGGGAGGGAGCTAGAGGCGGTGGTGGAAGCTATGGGGGAGGTGAGCTGCGCGGGGGGGGGGGTGCGTTTTATAGAGGGAGAAGGCGGTGGGGCGGAGGGGAACGGGATGGTGGCGGCCGGCGGGCGGTGCGGGGCGCCATTAATGGCGCTCCGGCCACTTGTGGCCGTCGTGGAGCGGTGTGCGGGCGGCGGGGTCGTCGAGGCGTCATCGAGCACGTGGGGGAGGGCTGTGCGGGCACAGGCGATGGCGCGAGCGGCAAGGGAGGACGCGGCAGCGGCGGGCGGCGCGGTGTCGCGGGTCCGGGCATGCGCGCGTGCGCGCACGGCGCGGCGTGGCGCGGGCCAGGGGGCGGGGCGGTGCACCCCGCGGCGTGCGCACGTGGGAGCAGTGGCTGGGCCGGGCGCCAGCGGCGGACGACGCGGCGTCGCGGCTCGGCCGCGCGACGGGTGGCACGGCGGGCGGTGCGGCGCGTGGTGCACGCGCGGGGCGTGCGCGGCCGAGCGCAAGGGTGAGGGTGCGCGCGAGGGAGGAGGCGGCCGGTACCTGGCGCGGCGAGGCGCGCGTACGGGAGCCAAGCAGGAGGGGTGGCGTGGGCTGAGCAGCACTCGGGAGCAGAGGAAGGGAGGAGGAGAAGGGGGGAAAAGAAGAGAGAAAGAAAGAGAGGGAGAAAAGGAAAGAAAAAGAAATGGAAAGGGGGGGAGAAAGAGAAAAGAAAAGGAGAGAGAGAGGTTGCGTCGGCGCCGATCGCGGCGGCGACCGCGGCTGTCGGCCACGCGCGCGGCATTCGCGCGAGGAGAAAAAGGGAATCGCGTCGGCGCAGATCACGGCGGGCGGTCACGCGTGAGTGACAGGCCACCGAGCGGTGCGGGACGGGATGGCGGTCGGCTCGCGTCGGCTGTCAGGATGGCGGGGAAACGGAGAGGGTTAGGGCTAGGGTTCGACGACGAATAAGTTTTTGATCGGAACACTCTAACGCGTAGTTTAATTTGGAAATTTTCAGGGTGTCACAAACCTACCCCACTTAAAATGAATCTTATCCTCGAGATTCGACTGGTTCCTAAACAGATGGGGAAACTCCTTCTTTAGAGCCTCCTCGCGTTCCCAAGTTGCTTCCTCTACTCCGTGTCTGCTGCATTGAACCCTGCATATCCGTACCTCGGAGTTTCTTGTCCTTCTAATGACAGTGTCCAGAATTCTGATCGGTACTTCTTGGTATCGCAGGTCCGGCTGCAGATCTATTGTCTCCACTGGCACGTGTTCTTCCTCGGGTACTCTCAAACACCTTCTTAATTGCGAGACATGGAACACTGGGTGTATATCTGCCATTTCTCTGGGTAGCTCCAATCGATACGCTACGGCTCCGACTTTCTTCAGAATTTGGTATGGTCCAATGTATCGAGGGGCCAATTTTCCTTGTACCTGAAACCTTCGCGTCCCTCGAATGGGTGAGACTTTGAGATAAACAAAATCTCCTGGGTTGAAACTTATTTCCCGCCTCTTCTTGTCTGCGTAGTTCTTTTGTCGGGACTGAGCTGCTTTCAACTTCTCGCGGATTTCCGCTACTTTTTCTTCTGCTTCTTTTATGAGTGCGGGTCCAACTAGTGCACGTTCACCAACTTCTGACCACATCATAGGGGTTTTGCACTTCCTTCCATAGAGAGCTTCGAATGGCGACATGCCCAAACTGGCCTGGTAACTATTGTTGTACGAGAATTCTGCATAGGGCAGACTCTGCTGCCAACCATTTCCATAGGTCAGGACGCATGCTCTCAGCATATCCTCCATAACCTAATTTACCCTTTCGGTTTGACCATCCGTCTGTGGGTGATATGCGGAGCTGAAATCTAACTTGGTGCCCATGGCTTGATGCAAGCTCTTCCAAAATCTAGAGGTAAATTGGGTTCCTCTATCTGAGACAATTCTGCTAGGCACTCCATGTAGCTTTACTATGTTTTCCACATAAAGCTTTGCCAGCTTTTCTCTGCCGTAACTGGTTCGTACGGGTATGAAATGAGCCGATTTAGTGAGTCGGTCCACTATTACCCATATGGAATCATGTCCCTTCTGTGTTCGGGGTAGACCCACTACAAAGTCCATTCCTATCTCATCCCATTTCCACACCGGGATAGGCAAGGGTTGCAATAATCCTGCCGGCTTTTGATGTTCGGCCTTGATCCTTTGACAAGTGTCACAATGAGCCACAAATCGTGCAATATCCGCCTTCATTCCATTCCACCAATATTTTTGCCTTATGTCCATATACATTTTGGTGGATCCTGGGTGGATGGAGTAGGCCGAGTTATGGGCTTCGTCCATGATTATCCGCCGGAAGTCTCCATTCTGGGGTACACAAATCCTATTCTCGTACCACAACGTTCCCTTATCGTCCACTCTAAAACCTGATGCTTTGTTTTCTCCAGTTTGCTTGCAGATCCTTACTAACTCCTGATCCGAGTTTTGGGCCTCTCTAATTCTATCCTCTAGTGTTGATCGGACGTTCAGCACATGGCTGGAACCTCGAGGAACAATGTGCACATTTAATCGTGCCATTTCCTCGCGTAGATGGTCATCTTTGGGTCCATAGGATTTCCGACTTAGGGCATCGGCTACTACGTTCGCTTTTCCGGGGTGATAATGGATTTCCAAATTATAGTCCTTGACCAACTCCAACCATCTTCTTTGTCTTAGGTTCAAATCCGGTTGGGTGAAGATATACTTCAGACTCTTATGGTCGGTGTAAATCTCACACTTATTTCCAATCAGGTAATGTCTCCAAATTTTAAGGGCATGCACTACGGCTGCGAACTCCAAATCATGGGTCGGATAGTTCTGCTCATGAGTCCTGAGTTGGCGGGAGGCATATGCAACGACTTTCCCGTCTTGCATCAGCACACACCCTAATCCTTGTCGGGATGCGTCACAATAAATGACAAAATCCCGATGAATGTCTGGCAGGGTCAGCACTGGGGCGGTTGTCAACATTTGCTTCAATTCTTGGAAACTTCTTTCACAAGATTCCATCCAAGCGAACTTCTTCTCTTTCTTAAGAAGTTCCGTCATGGGTCGGGCTATCCTGGAGAATCCCTCGATAAATCTCCGGTAGTACCCAGCTAATGCAAGGAAACTTCTAATTTCACTAACATTAGTCGGTCGCTGCCAGTTGGAAACTGCTTCGACCTTCTCTGGGTCCACTGTTACGCCTTCCGCGGTCAGAATGTGACCAAGGAAAGCTACTCTCTCCAGCCAGAATTCACACTTGCTAAATTTGGCATATAGCCTATGTATTCTCAGTTTTTCCAGTACTACCCGCAGGTGTTGCTCATGTTCCTGAATACTCTTGGAGTAGACCAGTATGTCATCGATGAAGACTATGACAAACTTATCTAGCTTGTCCATGAATACCTTATTCATGAGGTTCATAAAATAGGCAGGGGCATTGGTTAGTCCGAAGGACATTACGGTGAACTCAAACTGCCCGTAACGGGTGACAAAAGCCATCTTAGGGATGTCACTTTCTCTAATCTTGAGCTGGAAATATCCCAACCTTAGGTCGATCTTGGAAAAGTACTTGGCTCCTTTTAGCTGATCGAAAATGTCATCAATCCTGGGGAGTGGGTACTTATTCTTGATGGCAACCTCGTTCAGTGCCCGGTAATCTACACACAACCTCATACTCCCATCTTTCTTCTTGACAAATAGAACTGGGGCTCCCCATGGCGACGAGCTTGGTCTGATGAAGCCAATCCGTTGCAGTTCCTCTAGTTGCTTCTTTAACTCTGTCAACTCAGAGGCTGCCATCCTATAGGGTCTCTTGGCTATGGGGGAGGTTCCAGGGATAAGGTCAATGACGAACTCTACATCCCTGTCTGGTGGCATACCGGGAAGTTCTTTGGGGAAGACATCTGGGTATTCGTTTACTACCGGGACTCCCTCTAAGGGCTTGGCTTCTATGGTAAACACCATCGGGTTAACCTCACTTTCCCGGGTATGGCAGATCACTCGTATTCCTTCGGGGTTTGTTAGGTGTACTACTTTGTCAGTACAGCCTATGAGACCATTGTGTCGGCTTAACCAGTCCATTCTAAGGATCACGTCTATTCCCCCAGACTTAAGCACTACCAAGTCTGCTAGAAATTCTACCCCACTTAAGTTGATCCTTACCCGTGGACAACCTAATTGACAATTGATGTCGCCCCCAGGCGTCCGGGTTAATAGGGGTGTCCTTAGTAGTACTGTAGGTACTTTCTGTCTTTCCACAAAACTTGAGGATATGAACGAGTGCAATGCTCCAGAATCAAATAGTATTGTTGCCAGGGTTGAGTTGACTAGGTACTCACCGAGCACTACGCCCTGAGCCTCTTGAGCCTCCTGCGCGTCGATGTGATTGACGCGGGCTCGTCCAAATGATTGCTGGGGCTGCTTCGTCTGTTGACTGTGGTCGTTGTTGCGGATGGGTACTCGGTTGGCACCGGTCAGGGCTGGTCTGGGTCCATTCACTGTGTTGGAGAAGGCTGATGTGGCCGGCTTATTCTTGGCATAAGGGCAATTGGCAATGAAGTGCCCTGTCTCACGGTAGTTGAAGCAGGCCCTAACATTGTTGTTGTCGGAGGCGGCCAGGCTTGTATTGCTCTGCGGGGCCCTCATGGTATTCCTAGGCTGTGCGTCAGGGGCCCGTGATCTTGTAACTTGGGACTGAGTCCTATACTGCATTGGGGCCTGAGATCTTGGTGAAGTGTAGCTGAAGTTCCTCGGCCTTTGGAATCGGTCCTGCTGGCGGGCCTTACTTTCCAGGAATTTGCGTTTGTTATCCTTCCTCTCTTCAGTTTTGGCCCTTTCCGTAAGGATAGCCTTGTTCATTAGGGTATTAACGTCAGGATAGATCTGAGGGGTAAGCAAGGTCCGGAGTTCTGGGCTTAATCCCTTCTTGAACATGTCTTGTTTCTTATCGTCGTCGTTCACTTCCTCCGGCGCATATCGGGCCAATTCTATGAACCGGTGGGTGTACTCCTCCACCATCATGCTTCCTTGTTGCAGTGCGCGGAATTCATCCGTCTTGCGCTTCATGGTGGCCGAAGGGATGTGATAACGACGGAATTCCCTCACGAATTCCTCCCAAGTGATGGTAGAGGCATCCTCGGCTGCGGCACAGTAATTCTCCCACCAAGCTAGTGCGGTTCCGGTGAGTTGGTGGGCCGCCAGAAGGACTTTGTCCCGGTCCTGGCATTCGAACGGTTCGAGCTTCCTCTGAATTACTCGTAACCAGTCGTCTGCATCCAAAGGGTTGCAGGATCCGGCAAAGGTGGGCAGCTTGGTCCTTAGAAAGGCCGTCAGCTTGTCATTCATATTCTGCCCTCGTGGCTGCCGGTTAATGAGGGCATTGGCTAGTGTCTCCAGTATAAGGGTCTGGTTGTGGATTATCTGTGCCAAGTCTCCGAGGGGTGAGGGCGGTGGTAGTTGCTCTCCTCCTTGATTTTCTCCTCGGTTCTGGCTGACTTCCTGTTCTTCCTGAGGGAGGTCTTGTTCAACAGGCTGTGCTCCGGCACCAGCGGCTGCGGGGTTCCGGCTATGGAAAGCCCTCGCGACGTTCCGGGGAGTCACCTGTTGATTGGATAGGTTGGGGTTACAATTATGTGATGTTTAAGTTATTTAGTTCGTATATAAGGCAGAATCTACCTTCTGCCGGTAATCACATAGACCGCACACAACAACCAGCACACATCACCACAACAAGCACAAGCAACTTTATTACTGCAAGGGGGGTACAGCTTGGGGTAACGCTAGGTCTCGTGCTACTCGTCCAGGTCGTGTCTAAGGGCACGTCTTAAGCAGAAGAGGCTGGGGGGTGCATCACTAGGACGGTGTCGGTCATTCTACTCGCGAGGCGTGCCTTCTCCCAGGGCGGGAAGGGTGAGAGGTCCTCGCTCGCCGTCCTCTGGGTTCCCATCTGTCAAGGGTTGCGCTGCAGCATCCCCTTCGACGGCGGCAGCAGAACTTTCAGGGTTCCCGGGTGGTGCTTGTGTGTTCCCAAAGAGCGGTCCCCATCCTATGACGGGTGTCCCGAGTAAAACATGGTCTTCTCCAATCGCCGGGACTGGTGTTCCACTTTGGGTCCATTCTTGCATACGCTGGTCTCGGGCCTGCCTGAGACTCTCTTGGGCGACTGCTTCGCTGCTGACCGCGGCTGCGGCCCTTGCCTCGGCTTGGGCTGCTTGGATCTGCTGCAGCCTTACTGCGAGCTCTGCTTGCTCGGCCCGGTGGGTCTGTTCCCTCAGAAGGTTGGCTTGCTCATCGAAGAGTTGGTCCAAGGCGGCCAGATAAGTAGCCACTTGGTACAGAGGGCCCTCTTCCTGGCTACGATGTTCCAGGCTTCTCATGCGTGCTTCCCAGACTGGGGTTCTGATGGCCGGCGGGAAGAACCTTACTGGTGTGGCGGCGAGGTGTCCTTCAAAAATCCGGCATAAGTAACGGAGTGCTTTTCGGACGGTCAAGGGGTAGGTGTCTTGATGCCTAAACCCTGTGGCAGTCACTCGCTAAGGCTGGATGTCGGGGTAGCGGTTACTCCTGGCGATGACCAGGATCACCCTGCAGCGGAGGGTACCATGGTGCTCGTACTCTCGGCTATAATACCTTGGGCGTTCCGTAATGCCAAGGCTTTCCAGGGCGTTGATAAAAAGGCTGGGAAAGGCAGGTGTAGCTTGGCAATCGCCCTGGGTCCATCCTTCCTCAGCCATCTGAAATAAGGATAGGGTAAGCAAATTTTGCACAGGTACAACGAGGTAGGTAGCATTTATTATTGCAACATGGGGGTACAGTTCTCATGGATACGTGGTTACTAGGGTAGGGTTCTAACTCGGAGTGCTACTCCTATCATGGGGATTCTTCCTTGATCCTGATAGGGCGCTTCTTTATTGGGAGGCACCGATCCATCTCATCTTCGGTCTGAGTACCTTTATCCCAATGGGTTTCCTCGGGTTCTTCTTCTTCCTCTATCCACCCACCTATTCCTCTGCGGTTTTCATATTCCTGCATCTGGGCTTGGAGGGCGGCTAAGGAATACTCGGTGCGTGCGGCCCTTGTCTGTTGCTCTTCCAGTTCCTGGGTTGCCTTTTCTACCCATGGATTAGCTGCTTCAGTTGTGCCGCCTGCTCGCGGTAGAGCGCATCCAGGCTGGTAAGGTAGATGGACAGGTGGGAGACCGTATCTTCTAGGTCCTCTTCTTCTCTTCTGAGTCCTCTCATCTGGTCAATCCAAGTGCGTCCTCTTCCTTCAGTAGGTGGGAAAAATCCCATGGGAGTCCGCTGAAGGTGGTGCTTGTAAATCACACGCAGTCGTCGCAGGGCTTTATGGGCGGCTTTTCGGTAGGTGTCAGGGAAGCGAAAGCCAGAGGTGGAGATGAACCAGGGGTCTATATCAGGGTAGCGAGTGCATTTTCCCACAAAAATAATCATGTCGCACCGAAGGATGCCCTTGGAGGTGTATTCTCGATAAGCATACTCCGGCGGTTCCATGACTCCGATGCGTTCCAGGCTGAGTATTAATAACTTAGGAAGGCCGGGTTCTGCGTGGCAGACTCCGTCAACCCATCCATGGTCAGCCATCTGGAACAGGGCAAAAGTCAGCGGTGAGTGTTTAGGCGGGAAAAGAACTGGGTCAGAACGAGTCCTAGGCCTAAAAAGAAAGTCTCGCTCCTAGGGTCACGTCCTCCAGCCAGTCTACGGCTCTAATACCACCTGAAGCGTCCCCCCATCAGGGAAGACTTAAAAGTGTTACTTTATCAGTCCCAGGAGGTTGATAACACTTTTATTACATCAGATGGTACATCACCGTACAACTCTTCGCGGTAATGGGCAGTGAAGCGCCACTATCGCGAGGATTACAACGAAAACCCACACTACTACACTGGCTACGAAAAGAGAGTCATCAGAGTCTTGCGCCATGCGGAGTTCCAACAGTGGCCTCAACCACAGGCAAGACTGGGTGCAGGACGGAACCCTACTCGACGTCTTCGGCGATGTAGTCTGGATCTTCCACTGTAAAAGTAAGAATGGGATGAGTACGAACGTACTCAGCAAGTCCAATCACACCCGGAGGGGGGGGTATAACAGAATTAAATGCACAGGATAATCCAAGGATAAGATTATGGTTCATTTGTGGAGAAACTCGGTTTTATGCAAAGGTTCGTTTAAAATATTTTCAAAACAAGTTTTCAAGTACCAAGGAGCACGTGTTGTTGATCCACACAGGATCCGAGTCTTAAGCTGCTACCGGTCTCCCCGTCCGTCGTAGCCCACGGCACAACTGCCGGACATTTTCCAAATAACACACCAGTCCCACCAATCCCAGAGAGAAAACACTAGTTATGTGACCACACCATAACTTGCCCAATACCGTGGGCACGGCTATTCGAATAGATTTTTAACTTTGCAGAGGTGTGCAACTTTACCCACAGGTGGGGTACCACAGCACGATCACCTTAGTGTCGGTGCAGATCCCAACAAAGCCCTTACCCACCTTAGCTAGACCTGACTAGCCACCACGGGATCCATCAAGGGGTCATTCGATCTATCTCAGAGGTTTAACCGGGGCATAAGTCACACAGAGCTTATCCCTTCTCCTTGATCACCCGTTGCCCTCAGCTCTCCTGATGACCATCAGACTAACTAGTGGGATTTATGCTAAGCCATTGCCCATACAACGGTCAAGTGGTTTGCACGACAGGAAGCTAGGTGAGATGACACATCAACTCGGTCCTTAGGGGTAACAAGATGGATATCTCCCTTCTTCGCTCTACCACACAGGTACAAGCACACCCATGGCAATTCACACAGAAATGCCATCCATCCCGTCTAACTCGTCTTTCAAAACCACATTTTATCCCTTCCCCCACACACACATTCTCTTTATAAAACAGGTGGTCAAGGTAAGGTTATCACAAACAAAGGCAGCTATCCTACCATGTTTTCAACAAGCAAAACCATGCAATTTTATAAAACAGGCCACTGGGTTGTGTTTGTAAAAACTAGGACAGAATCATGCATCAAAGGGCGGAATTAAACTTGCCATCGTAAAACCTTTGCGGGAGGTCCTGATCGAAGCACTGTCCCTCGGGCTCGGGGTCGCAGAACTGGTCCTCGTTCGCTTGGTCACAGTCGGGACCTTCCTCGTTCACTCCGTGTCCTATGACGCAAACAAACAAACACACAATCAAGCGAAAGAACTAAAAGCTTTCATCGTTGAGCTTAAATCGGAAATAATTTAGTTATGGAGGTAGGGGTAATATTTTTGGGTGGTTTCGTATTGGCATGATTGGAACTATACTAGGAAGGGCGTGGTAAAGTTTCGGGTCGATCGGAGATCGTTTGGCGCATAAAATGATGAGGTGAAGGGGGGGTTCAGGGGTTAAACAGGGTTGAGGGACTTATTCGTAAGTAGTTATGCTATAGGAAGGACTTGGTTATAATTTTCCAAAACTATTTTGGGGTACGTTAGAAAGGCGTAGGGGTTTATTTGATATTAGGTTTACGCGGCGGGGGTTGTTTTTCTAATTAGTTAAGAGCAGAAGGGCCTGCAGATAAAAGTGACACAAGGGGGGTGTTCTTTTGGAAAAAGGGGAAATACAGGAAGGGGGGGGAGGGGCTTCGGGCAAACAGCCCCCTTCTTCCTCCTCTTCCCGCACAGAACAGAGGAGGGGGGTAGGGGCGCCGGCGGCGGCCCAATCCGGCCGGCCAGGGCCAAGGGCAGCCCGGGGCAAGGGGGATGAGAGAGAGAGGGGCACGGGGAACCGGTTCCCGGCCTCACCTCGGGACGGGGTGGCGCGTGGAGGTGGGACGACGGAGGCAGGCGGCGGCAGTCATGGGAGCTCGGTGGGGCGGCGCTAGGGGCTCGGGGAGGGAGCTAGAGGCGGTGGTGGAAGCTGTGGGGGAGGTGAGCTGCGCGGGGGGGCCGTTTTATAGAGGGAGAAGGCGGTGGGGCGGAGGGGAACGGGATGGTGGCGGCCGGCGGGCGGTGCGGGGCGCCATTAATGGCGCTCCGGCCGCTTGTAGCCGTCGTGGAGCGGTGTGCGGGCGGCGGGGACGTCGAGGCGTCATCGAGCACGTGGGGGATGGCTGTGCGGGCACAGGCGATGGGCGAGTGGCGAGGGAGGACGCGGCAGCGGCGGGCGGCGCGGCGTCGCGGGTCCGGGCAGGCGCACGTGCGCGCACGGTGCGGCGTGGCGCGGGCCAGGGGGCGGGGCGGTGCACCCCACGGCGTGCGCACGTGGGAGCAGTGGCTGGGCCGGGCGCCAGCGGCGGACGACGCGGCGTCGCGGCTCGGCCGCGCGACGGGCGGCACGGCGGGCGGTGCGGCGCGTGGTGCACGCGCGGGGCGTGCGCGGCCGAGCGCAGGGTCGAGGGTGCGCGCGAGGGAGGAGGCAGCCGGTACCTGGCGCGGCGAGGCGCGCGTACGGGAGCCAAGCAGGAGGGGTGGCACGGGCTGAGCAGCGCTCGGGAGCAGAGGAAGGGAGGAGGAGAAGGGGGGAAAGGAAGAGAGAAAGAAAGAGAGGGAGAAAAGGAAAGAAAAAGAAATGGAAAGGGGGGAGAAAGAGAAAAGAAAAGGAGAGAGATAGGTTGCGTCGGCGCCGATCGCGGCGGCGACCGCGGCTGTCGGCCACGCGCGCGCCATTCGCGCGAGGAGAAAAAGGGAATCGCGTCGGCGCAGATCACGACGGGTGGTCACGCGTGAGTGACAGGCCACCGAGCGGTGCGGGACGGGACGGCGGTCGGCTCGCGTCGGCTGTCAGGATGGCAGGGAAACGGAGAGGGTTAGGGCTAGGGTTCGACGACGAATAAGTTTTTGATCGGAACACTCTAACGCGTAGTTTAATTTGGAAATTTTCATGGTGTCACACTTGCCTGCTCATGCGTGCCTGTTCGCGCTGCTGCTGCTCCACCCGTGCGCCTAGGCCGCTTCGCTTCAGCACCGCCCGCGAGCCGCTCCTGTGCCGCCGCCGCGCACGCATGCTGCCTTACCCGCGCGCCTGGACCACCCCGCGCGCCACTGCTCACTCCGGGCTGCTCGCCTCCGCCCGGGTCTCGCACCTGCTGCGCTCGCACGCGTCCTGCACGCCGCCTGCTCGCGCCGTCCTGTGCACGCGCTGCGCAAGCCACAAGCACAAGCCTCCGCGTCGAGCTACTCCCCGCCTGGGCCCGCCAGCCTGCGCGCTGCGCCCGCGCGTCCGTGAGCCGTCCTGCCCGCCTTGGGCCACCGTCAGTCCGCGTGTTGCTGCGCGCGCCCAACCCCGCCAGCGCTTCGCATCCGCAAAGCCGCCGCCGCTCCGTGCCAGCTCGCGCGTGCCTGCGCGCCCGGATGCCCGCTGCTCGGGACCGCTTGCCTGCGCCGCTCGGGGCCCCCGCGCTCGCCCGGCCCCGCTGCTGCCTGAGCCGCACGCCTGGCCCAGTGCCTGCTGCCGCCACAGCCCGCGCGCCGCCACCGCCCCAACGCCCAGCGCGCGCGCCGCCTGGGGCTGCTCGCCAGCCGCGCGTCCCGCGCTAGCCGCGAGCCGCCGCCCTCCCGCGCCCGGCCGCCCGAGCCGCGCGCTCGCGCGCGCACCTGCGCCGAGCCATGCCGCCGGCCGCGCAGCGCCCCGCGTGGGACTGCTCGATCGCTCTGGTGCCTGTACTGGGGAGACAGGGAGGGGAAAAAGCAGGGAGAAAGAGCGAGCGAGAGAGAGAGAGGAAGAACCGGTGTGGTGACCAGAGAAAGGAGATGGCATCGGCAGAGGATAAGGGAGCACTAGGGAGAAGAAAAACAGAGGAGAAGAAGGGATGGAATTCTCCAAGGACTTATGCGCAATTTCAGAAAATCATAGGGACCTTTCTGTAAAACAAAATTTCCCATCAATCTAAAACCCGAATGAAGAAATGCCCAAAACGAAAATTGGAGAGTTTTTCAAACTCTACAACATTGCTTTAGGGCTCAAGTTCAAAAACTCAAAACTTATATTTTTACACGTGAATCTTTGAACAAAAGTTGGATTTGAATTACTTTTATCCTAAAGAGTGGAATTTTATAAAATTCAGGACCTAAATGCAAGCATTTATGACACGTCATGATGACTGGATAGACTCGATTGGATGGACATGTCATGATGACTTGCACCTTTTACACTTAAGTCCTGAGTAAATTTTGAAAGTTACTTTTGTAAACCAACTACTTACACAAAAGGACTTATACTTTTATAAAATTACATAAACACCCTTATTTTCACCACTTTACCTAAAATTTTTACACATTTCAGCACACACATTTCAAATGCAACTTTTGGATAAATATATATTTTTTTACAAGGGATAAAATAAGGAAAACATGTTTACAAAACCACCTTTCACTTATTTTGAAATTACCCTAATCCAAATACATTTTGCAAAAACAACCCTAGGTTTTTCTGTAATTATAAAAATACCCTTTTTACTTGTACTTTTAAATTTTCAAAAGTTTCACATAACACACACAAGCGTTACACTAACAAACGCATACTTCACACTAACAATTTATGGGCCTAGCTTACAAGCACATGAACTGTCACAGCCTCCCCCACTAAAAAGAATCTCGTCCCGAGATTCGGACGAAAGACTCTGAAGGGAAGAGAAGCAAATCACCCATCAAAAGTAACAGGAAACAATCACACTAGAGAAGGTTGATGTTGATGGTAAAAGCCGTTGGAGTATGACAAGATGAGTATAGCGAGAGCATGAATAGATTATACGTGGATGAGTATGACGAGAAAAGAGATAGAAGGGGATCAAGTTCTCCCAGAGTTAAGATCACTACACGACGACGACAAATGTCGGCGACATTCGTCACAAAACTTATGGATAGCAAGTGAGGATAGTACAATAGATCGATAAGTGATGTTTGGTGTGGCAGAACCAACCTGAATTACACCGGCTCAAGTACGCGAGTCCTCTCTTGAGGGCTACCTCGTGCTTCAAACGGTATAACTCTTTGGCCTGTCGGGTAACGTCCCGATAAACCACCGAACGCAGGATCCAACAAGGTACCTCACACGAAAGTGAGTCCAGAGATATAATGCCGATACATTTTACACCACAGGCAGATATATTACAAAAATTTACAAAGCATTCTCAGTTCCCAGTGAAGGGAGATTATTACAAAACAAGTTTAAGTTTTAGTCGAAGCAGCGGAGTTTAAAAGCTTAAACATAGTATACGTCGTTATTACAGATATCATGCTAGCCCTGGCACGATATCACTCACCGGAATAAGTGTTGGTCGGGGACGGATCCCACTCCACCGACCAACCATCAGGCAAAGGGTAGGGCCACGGTGTAATGAAAGCGGGCTCATCGGTGAGATTACCTGAGAAAAATCAACAAAAGCAAGGCTGAGTATACTAATACTCAGCAAGACTTACCCGGAATTGGGTATACCTTAGCCCATAACTAGACTCATGAAGGCTTTCAGCTTTAGGTAGAGTTTTCAGCTGAAAAGCAACAAAGAGTAGATCCTTACTTTCAACTTTTAGCTTCCAGGTTCTAGTGGATTAACCATTCTAGGTAAGCATCTATAACTATTTAAACATGGTAGAATCTTTAATCAAACATCATCTTTGATAATCACAAAGTTGCTCTTATTACTCTATGTGGTAAAGGGGGTAAGCAGTCTCATTCATCGTGAGAGGCGGACGATTCCTGAATCGAGATTCAAACCTTGCAAGGATAAACCTAACACACACGCTTGGAACACCAAAGGGTCGTTCCGAAGCAACCGTTTGCCTTTCATTCCGACTCGTGGATCAGATCCACCACAAGCGACTGCAGGTCATACGCACTTCCAAAGTGCAGGACGTACGTCTGTAGCGCGACTACAAAACCCGTACTCCTGGTTGCCCAGCAACACGTATGCCTACACGTCGAACAAAGTAACCAAAAGAAGCAAACACATGTGGTGGGAGGTATGTCCACTCCTTGGGCCGATCGGTTACTAGGCTTACCGCTTACCATATTTCACGGCATGTGGCTAGTACTTTCAAACACTTAACCACCGCTACCACACACTGCGACCTTATCAAATTCATCAAAACAGACGGGGTATCATCTTGACCATGATACCTCATAAAACTCCCATCCGTCATCCTTATAATGATAACAGGAATGTAAACATCACAATTCCTATATCGCGCGAGTGACAGGAAATCACTCGACTTCTACCGGTCCTATAAGCATAGCGGCTATTCGGACTCGATTTCTAGTGTTCAATACATCGGTTCCTGGAATTATGCAACTAAGGTTTTCAAACAACTCCTAAGAACCTAATGCATAAAGATATACATAAATAATATAGGTTGCAGTGTAATAAAGTAGGGGTTATGTCCGGGGCTTGCCTTCTCTAGTGGGGTTGGGGTTAGTCAAATTAATATCCTCCGAACCTTGGTTCGGGGCTTCAGAGAAATCCGCGACGAGATTCTCGGGGTCTTCAGAATAACCTCCTTCTTGTTCCGGAATCAGCTGATAATCTCCGTCAGCGAGAGTGGTCGAGTCTACATGATATGCAAGACGAAGTTTAATGGATGCATATACTTTCATTTCAATTCACGATAAAGTTGCAATCCAAATAAAGGAACATTACATTTCGACAATCAACTTAACTACCCTGTACTGGGCAGTCATTTATCGAGTATTAACTAAACTAACTAGTCACGTTAAGCAACAAGGGGTGGTTACCTTAAACATCCAACTAACTACATTAAGTAGCACATCTGGTTACCATAAGCAACAACTAAACACACTTAGCAATCTCCATTTATTAACTAAACATTATAATTAACCTTAAGTTATTATTTAATGATGGCTAACTTTGGATTAATTAAACAAATCTTAATTTAGGAAAAATAAATTAATATTTATGAAAATTATCCTAAGTAAGTTTTATTGAAATCCTATTACCCTAGATTTTTTTTAAAACCTTTAGTACAATACTAAATTACAATAGTTAACTTAATTAAACTACATAGATAACTTGAATGAATTTTACAGAACAAAATACTTTAAAACAGGAGCTACAAAATTTACTAAATATAGATTGGTATTAGATCTGATTACTGTAGTTTTATTGGAATTTTATTCTAAAAGGAACTAAACCACCAAATTAAACAATATCAATATTGAAATTTCAAGATGCAATTATAACTGGAGTTGTACACTAAAAATAGGGTTCAAATTTTAAGGACATCATAAACTACTCAAGACTAGTATTCCTGAAAAGTTTCATAATTTTTTCTGCATAATAATTATTATTTATGAATTACCTTTGAATTTAAGCTTGAATTTTATAACTCAAGTTATATTAGGTTTCTGATCCTCAAACTTTTATGATGGATCATACTTATAAAGATCAAGTCAGGGTAGAAATTTCATCCCTAAATATACAGAGATGTTTCTGAAATTAATTTGTGAAGCTTTCATTAACATATAACAAAGGTAGCAAATTATTCTAGCTAGAGGGTTGATCTAAGCCTCAAAACTTCACACAAGGCTACTTACATCACATACAACACATGCTCCAAAAACCAACAGCAGCAAGGCTATGGATTACAAGATTCAAATTAAACCTCCCTTTACTTGTATTTAAAATACAGCACAAACTATGCATTTTCATAACATGCTTATGAAACAAAAGTTGTAGATTTCATCACCAGGATTCAAACCCAATTGATTTGACATTTTTCTGATTTTTGTACTGTTTTCTATACATTTCTAAAGTTCACAGAAGGAAATAAAGAAAACTTAAATAAACTTTACATAACAGCCCCTAGATTTAGCACAAAACCCCCTGGAACTTCCTTTTCTTCTCCAACGGAGCCCCCGGCCATGGTCAGAGATGGGGAGGCGGGAATTGACCGGCTAAATCCGGTGAGCTCGGGTCACGGCGGCGAGGGAAGAGAGGGGGATTAGCTAGAGGAGATCGGGGGCTACCTTGGGAGGGGCTTGATTGGGCTTCTAGGGTCGTGTAGCGGCCTGCCCGCGTAGAGCAGATGGGCGGCGGCGGAAATGGCCTCGACGGCGGCACTCCGGGTGAGCTGGGAGGCGATGGCCGGGCCTAGCAGCTTCAGGGAACTAGGGGAGAGCTCCTAGTGGTGTTGGATTGGGCGGAGGAGGGCTGCAGGAGTGGACCCACGGTGGCGTCGAGCTCGCCGGGGTTGCGGAAGAATGGCGACGGTGTTCCGGTGTCTAGGGGCGAGGAAATGACTAGCTAATGGGAGGAATGGGTCGAGGAGGCTCTTGCGGTACTGATGCGCCCACAAGATAGAGCTCAGGGGGTCTCCAATGCTTCCTCCACGCGGCGGGGCGGCGAGCAGAGAGAGGCCGGCGTTCAGGCGGCGCTGGCAGTACCAGCACATCGTGGCACTCGGTAGGAATGCCAGCACCGGGGATTAGGAGCGGTGGTAGGGCTGTGGAGCGACGCGTGGAAGAAAACTTAGCAGGAGGTGGTGCTCAGGATGTTGTGCCGGCGATGGGCGGCGGGAGCAGAAACAGAACAGAGAGGAAGCGAGGATGACAGAGGAAGAAGAACAGGCAAGTGTCAGAAGGACCCGTTTGCAAATAGAAAAACTTCCAGGAACCCCTCTGTAAAGAAAGAATTCCCGTTGATACAAAAGCCTAGTGAGAAAAGTGTCTAAAGCAAAGTTGTAAAGAATTTCAAACCCTACAATAATGCTTTAGGAGTGTGGTTAAGGGTATATGACTGATAGATATATAGCCGATCTCTCAGTCGATAAATCGACTGATAGAAGTGTGTGGATATGGATGGGGAAACTAAGGATTGATCGGCTATAACTGACATGGAGAGCAATTAAAATCGGCTTGGCTCGGTCGATGGCAAGAACCCTAAGACTGTGTGTGCATCTCCGATACACCGTCTAGGTGCAGCCGATGTAGGACAGAACAAAGGAATTGTATCGACAGTAGCCGATACCAGAAAGGTAACGACCGTATCAGCTAACCAGCCGATGGTAGAAACATATCAAGAGGAATGTTTCGGCTGACAGCTGTTACACAGAAACATCATAGACTTAAGGAAACGGATGCTTAGTGGCTGAGCTATTAGCCGCCACGGAAGCATAGCAGCAGAGATATATTAGCTAAGCAGCAAATGCACCTGAACTAACAAGGATCTTTATACGAAGAGAACCTTAATGAAATGACAATCAAAACAAGGACAGAGTCTGGATGGCAGGAATTTGAGTACTCGTGTGAAAAGATTAACTAGAGATCACCCATCTGTACTTGAGACATACACTTGATGGTCTATATTCAGCTACAACACATGCATACAACACAAGGTATAATAAAGCACTCATTTCCTAAGATTTAACCTAGATCACAATTCAAGGACTTTCAATTCAAAATCACAACATATAACTTGTAGATTTTAACCTAGGGTTTCAAACAAAACTGATTTCGTACTTTTATGAACTTCTTACGAAAATCTATAAAATGTAGAAGTTCACGGATTTGAATAAAGAAAGTTTTGGAAATCTTACAGAAAACACCCTAGAACTATCTAAAACATAGCAATCAAGTCCCTGGTCCGGGAAAACAGATAACAGGAAGATAACGACGATATTCCGGCAAAGGAATCGCCGGTATTAAGAAGATTTAGTGAATTAGGGCAAACCTTGGTTATGGAGGAGAACAGATGGAAAGTGAATTCCTGTGGCGAACAGGATTGGCGAAGAGAAAAGCTCGATGAGAGGGTTCACGAGCTTTCTTGAGGTGTTGTGGTCTTGCTCGGACGATCGACGAGAGATAGGAGTTGTTGGGTGTCGTGGACTCCTGGGACGAGACGATGGAGCCGAATTGATTCGCTAGGCCACTCCTCCGTGAACTTCAAGGTTCTCCTGCTCACAGGTTAAGCCTTCACGGCCCATGCACGTGTGCCGCTGAGACACGGTCGGCACACCCGCGCAGTTGCTCCTTCCGAATTCGCCGCGCTATAACCGCCGCCTTCATTTCGCCGCTTCTCCTTCCAACTTGCCGCGCCATAAGCGCTTCTCCGCCTCCGCGAGGATCGAGGTCTGCTCGCACCTGGCCACCTCCAAACTCTCCACGAGCAGTCCGCAGTGCCGCCGGACTTCGCCCGTTGCCTTCTCCTCGACGGCCTTTAATGTCCATCAAGCGCGACCCTCCGGCACACCAACTTGGTCGTGACCTGAGCTTGCCTAGCGGGAACACTGCCATGTGCTGCACGCCGTCGCTCTGCACGTCGTTGCCCTGCATGGTTATTCTTCTTCCTCCTGTTGCCGGGCCTGCACTCGCGTCGGCCTTGCCGCGTTGCAGGTCCCTCCGCGACCGTCTTTGCCAAGGTACTGCTGTGTGCGACCTCGTTGCCCTTCGTGCGAGTCGGTCCCGAGCCGCCATGCTTCAGCTCCATCCGCGCATCTCCGCGCTACCAAGCAACACCGCGCGCTGCTACGCCTTCACGCGCTTGCGTCACTCACTCCAGCGCCTACCGCGCGCGCCAAGTTTGCGCGCCCACGCTTCTACTCCGACCACCCAGCGTTCGCACGCTCCTGCTGCCGCTTCAGCTGTCACACTGCTTCGCTGCGCTGCGCCCAGCTCCCGCGCTTGCTCGTTGCTGCCGTCTGAGCCAGCGCCTCATGGGCTTGCACGCCCGCGCCGCGAGCCACTCGCGCGTCTGCCTGCTCCTGCCATGCTGCGCATCGCCTGCTCGCGAACCGCAGCCACCCTCCACGTCCGCGAGCCGTCCTGCCTGCACTAGCTCGCCCGGCCGCCTGTACTTGCTCCGGGCCGCATCGAGCCAGCAAGCTCCGCGCGCCTGCGCTGTCTCGCCCCCCCCCCCCGCCCGGGCCTGCCCGCGCGGCGCCCGCTCGCGCACGCCGCTCCGCTTCCGCGTCTGCCACGGCCCGCACCAGCCACTGCTCCCGCCTGCTTCCACGCGCTCGAGCTGCGGCCGCACCCACCGCACCAGCGCACTACTCCCGCGCGTCCGCGAGCCACCGCTCGCTCCGGCTCCCGCGGCCCGCCGCCTGAGCCGCGCACGCTCGCGCGCGTCTGCGCCGAGCCGCGCCCGCGCTCCTTCCTCCCGCTCGCTCAGGCGCCACCCCGCCTGGAGCTGCCTGCTCCCGCGACGCCCGCTCGCATGCGCCTGGGTCCGCTGCCTGGCGCCTGCCGCAGCTAGCGCCGCTCGCCCGGGCCCGCTACTCCGCGCGCCTGCGCGCACGCGCCCGCGCTGTGCGCCTGCGCGCCGCTGGGCCCTTCTCCGCGCTGGCTCGCCCGAGCGCCCGTGATTGGAGAAAAGGGGGTCAATGGGAGGAAGAACAGAGGAAGAAAAGAGGTGTTTTGGTGCTGCTGCCGCCGGTGGAAAGAAGATAAGGCCAGGGACAAGGGAACAGAGGAGAAGGGGAAAAGAGATTTCCCAAGGACCTATACGTAAATACAGAAAATTGCAGGGACTTGTTTGTAAAGCAAATTTTCCCGTTGATTTAAAACCCGAATGAAGAAATGCCCAAAACGAAAGTTGGAGAGTTTTCAAACTCTACAACATTGCTTTAGGCCTCAAGTTCAAAAACTCAAAACTTATATTTTTACACGTGAATTTTTGAATAAAAGTCGGATTTGAATTGCTTTTGTCCTAAAAGTGTAATTTTATAAAATTCAGGACTTAAATGCAAGCATTTATGACACGTCATAATGACAGGATAGATTCGTCATAATGGTTGGATAGATATGTCATGATGACTTACACTTTTACACTTTAGTCCTGAGTAAATTTGAAAGTTACTTTTGTAAATCAAACATTTGCATAAAAGGACTTATACTTTTATAAAGTTACATAAACACCCTTATTTTCACCACTTTACCCAAAATTTTTACACACTTCAACACACACATTTCAAATACAACTTTTAAATAAACATACATTTTTTTACAAGGGATAACATAAGAAAAATATGTTTACCAAAACCACTTCTCACTTATTTTTAAATTACTCTAATCCAAATACATTTTGCAATAACAACCCTAGGTTTTTCTATAATTACAAAAATACCCTTTTTATTTGCATTTTAAATTTTTAAAAGCTTCACATAAACACACATGAGCTTTATACTAACAAACACGTATTTCACACTAACAAAATATATCTAGTATTGCAAGTACACGAACTGTCACACTACACATATGAAAAGGCAAGAAAATATTTTGGTCTTTTCTTAATTTTGCAAATTTTTATTTTTTTCATGCATATGGTTTGAAAGCGGTAAATATAGTAAGATACAAGGTACCTCGCATGGGGGTCCTCCCCCAAGCTAGCTTCAGGCTCACTGCTATTGGTCGGGGTTGTACCCTCTCCAACGGAAGTAGGCCCTCCACTCTTCCTGCTGCTGCAGCTGCCTCTGCTCCATGGCATGGATCCTCTCACCGGTGTGTTGCTGCCACTCTTTGTTGGTCTGGATGTGCTGGTCTAGTAGCTCCTCGATATTGTTGGCCTGGACCCTCAGCTCGCCTGGCTGCTGAGTGACGAAGCTAAATCCTCAACTTGAGGCCGTGCGTTGTTCAAGGTGTGAGACCCTGCTGGAGCTGGAGCTAGTGGACCGGCGCGCTGGGGCTTGCCGTGCCTGCTCATCGGTACTCGCGCTATGCCATGATGACCCACCTGCCTCATGTGGATATGATGGTTGAGGCTGTGGAGGTGGTGGAGTCGGTGCTGTTTCTCTTCTGGCCCTACTCCATGTCATCCTGCCAGGGAAACCAGAGACACTATGTCTACGGGCTACCTCTTATTGGACAAGAGGGATAGTTAGTGACTGGCAGTTGTAAACATGGTACCCTGCATTTGGTAATGGGATCTCATTTGCATAGCCCAAGGAGAACAAAACCAAAGAGCCATTCGGACCTTTCTTGAGTGTGTGACCATAAATCAAATAAGACTCTATAAGAACACGGGGGTTCTCAATGAAAGGAATTACATTCCCATTTAAGATCCCCATGCTCGAAGCGACGCGAGTTATCAAAGAAATTCACTCAATAGGACCCGTCATCTTGAAATTCGTAAGCCATTGCTTAATCATTGCCTTCACGGGGGAGATTTTGATCTTGTTGACCATGGAGTTTTTATGTCGGTTTGGGGTAGTTTGTTGGCCCTTTGATCCATGGGAGGCTTAGGTGGCATTGCATGATTCGTCGGAGTTGTGCTTCTTGCCACTTAGGATGTGCTTCTCCTTAATTCTGCTTAATCCCCTGTGTCGGTGATTTTATCGTTGGCTTACTTAGGGATACCCTAAGGTAGGTGATTATTTGGTGAGGGATCGCCGGATCTAGAACTTGAAGATGAACGCAAGGACACAAGACACAAATTTAGACAGGTTCAGGCCGCTAGAGTAGCGTAATACCCTACGTCCTGTTTTGGGGTTGTATATTGCGTCCTGCACTTGGGTGTGGAGTTGCCTATTGGCTGCTCTCTGTTGGTTCTCTGCCTATCTAGGTATCCCTGTCCTCCTTTATATATTCCAGGGGACGGGGTTCCTAGTAGGATTACAAGGTAGGAGTCCTAGTAGGATTACAAGGTATGAGTCCTAATAGGATTACAGTGGAATCCTAGTAGGAATCAGACTTCTTTTTCCTCACGGGTAGCTTCGTTGCAGTAACTAGGGGATCTATCCCTGATAAGCCCCCGAGCTCTTCATAGCCGAGTACTGTAGGCATTTCGAGTACTTCTGAAGTAGTCTTCGGCTTCTTCTGAAACTCCGTCTTGAAGATCTTCTTCGAGTACTTACTTGGTTGCATTGAGGCTATGAGGTGCTCATGCCCGAATAGCTTCAAGTCTTCTTTTGTATGGGGTGTGATGGAAAATCGCACTCCATATGGAGTAGCCCCCGAACCTTAGGTTGAAGAATCAAGCTGAGGGTCAAATTAGTCTTGAATCTTCTTTTCTTATCCTTCGAGTATATTCAAAAAATAAATAGTCGATGATATATATCTTGCAGCCCTCGAGCTTTGAATCCAAAACCCTTAGGTTCAGAAAAAGGATCCAAGAATCGTGGCATTGGTGTTACTCTGAAATCCCGAGAAAAACTCTTCGCCTTCTGCATAGTGAAATTGAGCCTCCCGCTGGTTTATTTAACCGCGTGGTGGCTTAGGGTTTCTTCTGCACTCTCAGTCTTCATATGAGTCATCTTCAAGTAGTTTTGCAGCGTCCAGTCCCCGAGCTTACGAGCCAGGAGAGCCGAAGGAGCCATGTCGAGTAGTGTGCATCGCCCAGCCCCCGAGCCTGGGAACTAGCGGAACTGTGATGGCACGCTGTGTTGCCTGGAGGGTTGTTGACGAAGCTTGATCTGAAAAAAGACAGTGCATACATTATGTAGCATAATGCGAAGATACCAAGTAGTACTCAGTAATAATGTGAAGACCCCAAAATTTATTCGGTGTAAAAATTGCTGTGTCGAGCTCTTTTTGAGGCCATTTAAATCTCCTGAGTAGTCCACCCTTTACGTTCACCCAGTCCCAGTTTAGCCTTCGCCCATAGCATGTACAAGTCGCTTAGGTCTATAGCCTTCGCTCATATCATGTATGGGTCGATTAGGTCTCTAGCCTTCACTTATACAGGACGGGTCACTTAGGTCATGACTGGAGACTCGAGGTTTCACAGATTAAGGCATTTGCTACTCGAGTAGATTAGCGACCGTTAAGAGGAGACAATGAGCAGAAAGTAGTCGCCATGCGACAAAGCGGATGCGCAGTGCGCAAAAGTAGTCGACATTGCAACAGAATGAATGAGCATTGCGCAAAAAGTAGTCGATGAAGTGTAGCTCTGGAGGGTTTCAATGCCCATCGAGAGTCGTACACAGATAAGTAGTCGGCGAAGTGTAGCTCTGGAGGGTTTCATGCCCATCGAGAGATGTACACGGATAAGTAGTCGATGAAGTGTAGCTCTGGAGGGTTTCAATGCCCGTCGAGAGGCGTACACAGATAGATAGTTGATCATGGTATAGCCCCCGAGGGTTTCATGCCCGTCGAGAGACGTACCCAAAAAGGTAGCCAATCTTGTGAAGAACAAGTCGGAAAAGGTATAAGACACTTAGCTTGATTCGTAGACGAATGTCAACGAAGCCGTGGAGCTCGTTGATGGAGCTGCGACGGTTTGTTGATGAAGCTTGACTAGTCGGAGTCGATTCCGACTAGTTTTCAAGTCGAGACGAGTAGTTGATGTAGTCATTGCTATGAGGCTCGCCCTCTACTAGTTTCTAGTCGAGACGAGTAGTCGAAGTAGTCGTCGGCGGGCGCTGATCATCCTCGCAAAGTCGAAGTGATCACCGGTGGGCCGCCGAGCCTTTTCACGAAGTCAAAGTAGTCGAACTCATCGCTGCTGTGTGTAGATATTGCGGCACAAGCTGAAGTTGAACCGGGTCGTCGAGGTCGGCGGCCGCGGTGCATCGACGTTGCAGCGCGAGGTGAAGTCGAGCCGAGTAGTCGAGTTGATGTAGCCATGCGCTGAAGGATCCGATCTCGAACTCGATGAATCGATCCGCCAATGCATATGTATGAAGTACCAATCCGCCACCTTGAGTGGAATGATGTTGACGAAGAGGTCCTTCAAATTCGCCCAATAATCGTGACGACCCACGGTGGGCGCCAACTGTCGGTGTTTTTACCGTCGGCCTACCTAGGGATACCCTAAGGTAGGTGATTATTTGGTGAGGGATCACCGGATCTGGAACTTGAAGGTGAACGCAAGGACACAAGACACAAATTTAGAACGGTTCGGGCCGCTAGAGTAGCGTAATACCCTACGTCCTATTTTGGGGTGTTGTATATTGCGCCCTGCGCTTGGGTGTGGAGTTGCCTGTTGGCTGCTCTCTATTGGTTCTCTGCCTATCTAGGTATCCCTGCCCTCCTTTATATATCCCAGAGAACAGGGTTCTTAGTAGGATTACAAGGTAGGAGTCCTAGTAGGATTACAAGGTATGAGTCCTAATAGGATTACAGTGGAATCCTAGTAGGAATCAGACTTCTTTTTCCTCACGGGTAGCTTCGTTGCGGTACCCAGGGGACCTATTCCCATACCCTGCATACCACTAAATTCCAAGGGACATGTGGACATAGCATTATTCTAAATAAATATGTGTGCCAGAAATGATAGTTGTCCTTTATTTGAATTGTTTTCTAATCAAATTGATGATCGATTTTGGTATTTAATGAGCGTCAACATAGCCCACCTAGGTAGCTAAGTTATAAGGTGGGAAATGGGCTATGACTTGAAAAATTATTGTATTGCCCTTATATCATAAGAAAATAGAGGTTACACACATGCAATAGGCATTTAGTCAACCACCTATTCATTTCCACAATACATATCAATATTACTGTTGGGTACTTTTACGATCACAAATAAATATGCAAGCGCACAAATACCATTGTAGCTTTCACCCAGAAGTATTTCGGGGTATCATATCCACTGAGGAATGTGTGTATATTCTCCAAGGTTCAGGTTCATCCAAGGACACCACACTGGATAGAGGAAAGAGTTAGAGTGGATTCCTAAGTCTAAGAATCAGAGGTAAGATAGATCTGTCCTAGTAGTTCACGTCGGGCTACTGGCATTCCACAGGACAAAACCTGATGAGCTCCGGTAATACGGCACTAGGACATACCCGAACGGGGAGGGTTCGCTGGATAGACAGGGCTATCACCACCTGCTACTGTGGCAGAACCAACCTGAATTACACCAGCTCAAGTGCGCTGATCCTTTCTTGGAAGGCAGTAGAGACTCAGCTGCACTTCAAATGGTGTAACCCCGTGGTTTGTTGGGTAAAGTCCCGATAAAACCACCTAACTCAGGATCAAAACAAGGTACCTCGCACGAAGGCGAGTCCAGAGATACCATCACCGACAATTTTACATCACAGGCATAATATTATATTAGTATTCAAACATATATGGTAGCAAGACCTAACTAGTATGAATTTATACAAAACTTTTCAAAGTTAGAGTATCTACAGCGAAAATTAAAACACGACACTACCAGATGTTGCGGAATGGATATTGAGCTAAGCCCAAGCTCAACATCACTCGGAGGGACCTGTGTTGGCCGGGGACGGATCCCACTCCATGGACCAACCATCGTGAAGAGCATAGAGCCAGGGCACAGGCAGAGCAGAGTTCTCAGGAGGATTACCTGAAAAACCATTAAACTTGCAAGGCTGAGTATTCTAATACTTAGCAAGGCTTACCCGTTTCATGGTATACTTAGCCATGTAGCTAGACTATGAAGGCTTGTAATGGTTCTGGGTATAGTTTCAGCTGAAAAGCAACAAAGAGTAGATCCTTAATTTCAACTTTTAGCTTTCAGGTTCTAGTTGGTTATCCATTCTAAGTAGCAACTATAGCTACTCAAGCATGGTGGAAATTTCCTAAACAAACATCATCTGTGATCATCATAAGGTTGGTCTTATTACTCTATGTGGCAAAGGGATCAAGCAATCTCAATCTCCGTGAGAAACGGATGATTCTGAATCGAATTTCAAACCTTGCAAGGGTAAACCTAACTCACACGCTTGGAACATCCAATGATCGTTCCGAAGCAACCGTTTGCCTTTCATTTCGACTCATGGATCAGTACCACCACAAGTGACTGTAGGACCATACGCACATCCAATGTGCAGGACGTACGCCTGTAGCGCGACTACATGACCGTACTCCTGTCCGCTGTGCGGAACGTACTCCCGCACGTTGGTGCGTGTGCGAAAAACCAAATTACGAGTGGTGGGGGGTATGTCCACTATTCGGGCCGATTGGTTACTAGGTTTACCGCTTACCATATTTCGTGGCATGTGGCTAGTTCTTTCAAATGCTTAACCACCGCTACCACACACTGCGATCTTATCAAATTTTCATCAACACAGACGGGGTTTTTGCCAAGGTCATGATTCATAATTACAACCCCGACCGTCATCCTTATAGTGGTTGCAGGAATGTAAACATTGCAACTCCTATAAAGCTCGCGAGTGACAGGGAATCACTCGACTTCTACCGGTCCTATTAGCTTAGCAGCTAGTCGGACTCAGGTTCTAGTATTCAATACATAGGTTCCTATGAATATGCAACTAAGGTTTCAATACAATTCCTGGAAACTTAAATGCACAAGTAGATATACATGAATATATAATTTGCAGTGTAGTAAAAGTAGCGGTTTATGTCGTGGGCTTGCCTTCGCTGGTGGGGCTGGGGTCAGATACGTTAATAAAATCCTCCGAATTGGGGTTCGGGGCTTCAGTTAAATCTCCGATGATGTTCCCGGGGTCTTCAGAAATATCCCCTTCTGGTTCCGGGATCAGCTGGTAATCTCCGTCAGCGAGAGTTGTCGAGTCTATATGATATGCAAACATCCTAGCTGAGGAAATGCATACACTTCCATTTCATTTCACGATAAAGTTGCAATCCAACAAGTTAATTAAACTTCTTCTACGGGTAGTCATTTATCGAGTATAAACATAATTACCTAATTGCATTAAATAACATGTTGATTTACTCTAAGCAACTAAGCTAATTACAGTAAGTAGCATTGGAAAAGATCCTAATTTATCTAACCAATTCCCTTAAACATTATTAGTTTACTTTATCAATTAGACTAATGGTCTTTTTAAGAAAAAGGGTTATTATTATTAGAAACCTCTGTTTTTGATCCAATATTCAAATTCTAAGTCAGGAGTGATTATTAACATTACAAAAATTAGTATCAATAGGTCTAACTGAAATAATCTTATCATAAAATTTTTAGAATATTTCATGTAGCATAGCAATCAGAATAATTAATTCAATCAAACAATATTTAGATCATGAACTATTTTTTTAGTTTGATCTACTGCAAACCTAAGGATAAAAATTTTATTAGGAGAAGGTTGATCTGATTCTAAGCTACTGTGATTTTATCAGGATTTTTATCCTTATAGCAATTATGCTATACAATAAACAAAAACAACATTGTGATATTAAGATCTATTTATATCAGAAGTTCTACACAAGATCTTGTGCTAAAATTTTGTGAACATATTACACTATTCAAACGTAACACTCTAATTTAATTTCATAAATTTTCATAAACTAGAACTATTATTCATGAATTATCTTTGAATCTAAGCTTAAATTCATAACTCAAGCTACTCTATGCTACTGATATTCAAAATTTTATCATGGATTAAACATGCTGAAAGAAAGTTATAGTAAAATTTTCAACTACAAACACTAAAAGATTCACCTTTGAATAAATCTTAAAGCTTTCATCAATATGAAACAAAGACACTTAAACATCATAGCTAGGAAACAGTTATGAGTCTATAGAATTTACATAAAGCTACACATGAGACACACATCCATGTTTCAAATTTCATCAACAGCATAGCTATGGATCAAGAGATTTAATTATCACACCTATTTCCTAATATTTATTCTAATTCAAAATATTCACTCATTCAGCTCAAAGTTATAACAAAAAAGTTGTAGAGTTTACTTCAAGGATTCAAACAAAATTTGTTTGACATTTTTTTGAATTTCCTACAAATTCTTACAAATTTCTAAAGATCACTAATTTGAATTGAAGGGAGGGACTGGAATCTTGCAGCCAGGCCCTCAGAAAGATTTAGATTATTGCAATCGAATCCCTAGCTCGCCGGGGAAGAAGAGCCAAGACTTGCTGGCCGAATTCCGGCAATGGTGGTCACCGGCGGCGAGGGGGAACCGGCCAGAAGGATCAGGGGGCTAGAGCGGGTCTTGCTGGGGGTGATGTGAAGGTCGGGGTCGACCGGAGGGGGTGGAACGACGATGACCCGAGGTTGTGGCGATGGAGCTCGACTATGGCGATGATGTTCCGGCGAGGGGGTTCACCGGCGGTGGTCCAGAGGTTGGGGAGAAGCTCGAGGGGAGCAAGGCGGTTCGATTGAGCACCTTGGCGAGGGTTGGGGTGGTCAGAATGGTAGATCCCCACGGCAGACCGAGGCGGCGGCAGAGAGGTCGACGGCGACGGCGATGCTCCAATGATCAACGTCGGCGAAGGCCCTGCGCACGAGCATCGGTGAGCCATGGGTGATGCACTGCTGTATTCAATTGAGGCTAAAGGCTACGGAAAAGGGGTGACTGACGGTGACTGTAACGACGGCGGAGGAGAAGAACACCGGCGAGTGTCGAGAAGGCCAAATTGAAGCTCAAAGAAGTCGATTGACGGGTGGGCGAGCTTCACAGGGTCGAGGTGAAGCTATGGGAGGGGCTGTCGTGGATCGGGAGGGGCTGGGGTGGTCTGCCCACGGTGGCCCGAAGCGGCAGCAATGGAGCTCGACGGTGGCGGCAGTGTTGTGTCTAGGAAAAGATGATGAGAGGGAGTAGGCGGGCGAAAGAGGGTCGCAGCAATCATGCTTTGAGTTTAAATAGGCAATGCTTGACGGCAGCGGCACGGCATGGCGGTCGACGGCAAGCAGGTGCTGGCGGCTCGGGCAGCGGCGGAGCAGCGTGGCGCGCGCGGGAGAGGACAGCGGGGAAGCGCTGAGGCGGTGGCCGAGCTCCCTGGCGACGCGTGGAGCAGCGCTGGAGCAGGAGCTGGCCTCGGGTGGCGCGGCAACGGCGGCCAGTGGCGGCGCTACTGCGCAGCAGAGGGGGAACAGAGGAAGAAGAAAGGGGGGGGGGGGCGCCAGGGGCTGATGTGCAATTTCAAAAATTCCAAGGTCCTTGATGTAAAACAAGATTTTCTCACTGTTTTATGTCTCAAATTGTGGCAGAACCGCCTGAATTATTCCAGCTCAAGTGCGCTAATGATCGCCGCACAACTGCAATCAGCTCAACGCACTTCAAACGGAACAATCCCTTGGTCTGTCGGGTCTCCGCCCGATACAACCACGGTTCAACAGGATCGAAGCAGGTTTACCTCGCACGAAGGCGAGTTCACATCGCAGAATAGCTCATCAACTTTTAATTTACAGCCATACATACATTATTACAAACCGAGTTCAAAGATAAGTAAACTTATACAGACCATGTTCAAACTGACAAGCATAACAGCTTGTCCAAACTCACAGCGGAAAGGGAAAAATTTCACACGACTACACACGTCGCGAAGGCGAACACCAAGCTTAGCCCAGGGCCTGGTGTCACTTCAGAGGGTCACTGCCGGCCGGGGATGGGTCCCACTCCACGGACCAGCCAAAAGGAACGGACGTTGGCCACACAAGGTTGTCCGTGGGATTTTCGAAGGTCATATCTGAAACAGATATAAGCAAGGCTGAGTATTCTAATACTCAGCAAGGCTTACCCGGGATTGGGTATACTTTAGCCCATAACTAGACTCATGAAGGTATCATATGGGGCTCTGAGTTTATTTTCAGCTGAAAAACAACAAAGAGTATAACTACTTTCAAGTTTTAGCTTTCAGATTCTAGTTGAGTATTTATTCTAGATTAGCACCTACACTATGCAAGTAAGGTGGTGATTATCATCCATCAAGATTATCCATCATTTGTTACACTTCTTACTCAATGTGGTAAAAGGGATAAGCAGTCTCATGCATCGTGAGAGGCGGACGATTCCTGAATCGAAATTCAACCTTGCAAGGTAAACCTAACACACACGCTTGGAACACCAACCGGGCGTTCCGAAGCAACCGTTTACCTTTCATTCCGACTCGTGGACAGGCCACCACAAGCGACTTGTAGGACCGTACGCACATCACTCGTGCAGGACATACGTCTGTAGCGCGACTACAAAACCCGTATTCCTGTCTGCCATGCAGAACGTACTCCCACAGGTCGGTGCGTGTGAGCATAACATAAAGATCGAGTGGTGGGAGGTATGTCCACTTACCGGGCCGATTGGTTACTAGGCTTACCGCTTTACCATATTTCGCGGCATGTGGCTAGTACTGTTCAAACGCTTAGCCACCACTACCACACATATCGATCTTATCAACTTTTAACGAAACAGACAGGGTAAACTTCCAGGTCATGATACAGCACATGACCCTGTCCGTCATCCTTATAGTGGTTGCAGAATTATAAACAAGCAACTCCTATATCGCACGAGTGACAGGAAATCACTCGACTTCTACCGGTCCTATTAGAGGAGCATCTATCCGATAAGGACTCGGGAGCATTACATTGGATTCCTAGGAGTCCTGCATCTAGGGTTTCACTTCAACTCCTAGACTTAATGCAAGATATAATATAGATAGACATAGATTGTAGTATAAATAAGGTAGTGGGATATGTTCGGGGCTTGCCTTCTTGAGTAGGGTTGGGGGCAAGAATGTCAGAGGCTTCCGAACTCGGGTTCGGGGCTTCAGTTAGTCCCTCGACGACTTGTGTTGGGTCTTCGGGAAAGCCTTGGTCTTGTCCTAAGACCAATTCGTAGTCCCCGTCATCGAGCGTCGTTGATTCTATATGAGATGCAATAAATTAAATAAGTGAAATTTAAATTTAAGATCTCACATTTCAAATGTTATAACTCATCCAATTAACACACAAGAATTCATAAAATAAAGAGAGTTTAGGTTTGAAACACTATTTATAAAGGAATCACCAAGATATTGCAGAGTTTGTTGGAAACGAGAACTAAAACATTTAAATTACATTTGAAAAGAATCAAAATTTAAATTCAAAACTTTTAAATAAAAGATCATAGGTTTTGGAAATTTGATTATACATTAAGGATCAAATAATATCACATTAGAGAATGACAATAGATCTTAATTAGAAAAGGTTATACAATAGGTTTAGTTAATATTTCAAATTTGAAAGTTCAAATTAAAAGAAGTTAAGTTTAAATCAAATTTGAGTTTGAAACTTTACACAAAGTTACCTAGAGCTTATAGAACATTCATGCCAAACTTTATAAGCAACAAAGCATGAAATATCAAGGTTAAGTATAAACTACTCTTTAATTTTAGGTTTAAAATAGAGGTAAAAGTATTTTGTTTCAAACTAAACTTCATTAATAGAAGTTATAGAGTTTGAAATCTAGTTTCTAACAAAACTAGTTTTGCCATTTTTGAAATTTTCTATGAATTGTTATGAATTTAGCAAGGCAGAACATGCACTCACATGAAATAACAAATATTTCTGTTACATACTAGTCCCTAGCTTTAACAGGTAACCCCCTGGAAAGAACTCAGTCTTTGCAATCAGGTCCAGGGGCCATGGCCGGCGATGGGGTCTCGGGTCCGGCCAAATTCCGGCTGTGGGGGTCGACGGCGACGAGGGGCAAGGGGAGGGAGAGCACGAGGGGGGTCTTAAGCTACCTATTGGTGGTCTTGGAGAGGCTCGGGGTGGCCGGAGAAGTGCTGCCCACGGGAGGCCGAGCCGGCGGCCGGAGATGTGCGGCGGCGGTGGGGTTCTGGCGTGCGGAGGAGGAAAGGGCCGGGCTGGGAAGCTGCAGTGGAAGACGAGGAAGCCAACGGTGTGGTCGATTTGGGGAGGGAGAGGGCGGAGGGGGAAGCTCCACGATGAACCGAGGTCACGGTGGCGCTAATGGAGGGCGGCAAGGTCTGTGCGCGCGCGAGGAGGTCCGGGGTGCTTTTATAGGCAATTGGGGTGAAGGGAGGGACTCAAGGCGAGCTGAATTTCGACATTGAGCCGCGACGGGAGGGGGGGGGGGTGAACCGGGAATTGCGGCGGCGGCAACAGAGGCGCCGGCGAGCGGCGCTGGCAACGCGCAGGCGTCGTGGCGCGCGGGCAAGGCGCCAGCAGCAGGGGATTTGAGCGGTGAAAGGAGGGGAAGCGACGCGTGGCGAGGGAGGAACAGGAGGTGGCCGGCGGTGGCCAAGGCCGACGTACTGTGCCGGCGGTAGGGCGCCAGAAACAGAGCAGAGAGAGCAGGGGCGCCAGGAAGAAGAAGGGGGTAAGAACTGAGCCGGGGACTGATTTGCAATTTCAGAGAAAAGCAGGGACCTCACTGAAAAGAACTTGCAACTTTTAAACCAGTGCTCAAATGGAGATGGTCCAAAAAGCAAAAGTGCATAGTTTTTCAAACTCTACAACTTCCCTTTAAGGTTCATCTGCAGTTGAGCAACAGTTTTGAAGATATTTTAGACTTAGTAAAATTTTCACATTTTATGTAAGTCCTATGGATAAAATTACTTTTACAAATATACCCAAGGGTAATTTCACATATTTTTTTGCAATTTAACCACAGATTCCATCTTTTGCAACACAACCCTCATACTTTTAAACTTTTCCCTCTATTTCCACCCATTTTGCATAAAAGGACCTCTAGTTAAAATTAATTACATAAATATCACTTTTTCCATAACCTTACACATATTAAACACACCTTTTGCCATACTTTGGACATAAAAGCATACCAAAACTCTAGGGTATGACCCAGCTTATTACCTGAGTGTCACAGCCCTCCCCCCTAAAAAGAATCTCGTCCCAAGATTCCGGAATAGAATGGAATGGAATGATCAATCTCGGAGGTTGGCTTGGAAGAAGTCGGGGAAGTTATGCTGAAGATAGGATTCGGTTTCCCATGTTGCTTCTTCTTCCATATGATGGTCCCATTGAATCTTGTACATTTTGATGGTCTTTCTTCTGGTGCTTCTTTCTTTAATGTCTAGTATCCTGATCGGATGCTCGATATAGGTCAGATCTGGTTCGATTTCGATAGCTTGAGATTCGATGATTTCGGTAGGCATCTTGACACACTTCTTGAGTTGGGATACATGGAAAATGTTATGGATGGCCGCTAGTTGGGGAGGAAGTTGAAGATGATAGGCTACAGGTCCACAGTCTTCAAGGATTTCAAAGGGTCCGATGTATCGAGGAGCAAGTTTCCCTTTTACACCGAATCTTTGAACACTTCGGGTAGGAGATACTCGAAGATATACGAAGTCTCCGACTTGAAACTGCAATGGTCTTCTCCGTATATCAGCGTAGCTTTTCTATCGAGATTGTGCCATTCTGAGATTTGCCTGTATAATTCTTATTTTCTCTTCTGCCTCACTGATAAGGTCAGGTCCAATGATTTTACGCTCGCCGATTTGTGACCAATTCAAAGGAGTTCGGCATCGGCGACCGTACAAGGCTTCAAATGGGGCCATCTTGAGACTGGCTTGATAACTGTTATTGTATGAGAATTCTGCCAGCGGTAGACATTTATCCCAGTTCTTGCCGTACTGAAGAACACAGGCTCTAAGCATGTCTTCCAGAATCTGATTTACTCGTTCAGTTTGTCCATCCGTTTGGGGATGATATGCAGAGCTTCGGATTAACTTAGTTCCAAGAGCATTTTGGAGTTGCTCCCAGAATCTAGAGACGAATTGTGTTCCGCGATCGGAGGTGATCGTTTTAGGTATACCATGAAGGCGAACAATTTGATCCAAGTAAATCTCAGCATATTTCTTGGCATTACACGTAGTGTGTACAGGAAGAAAATGTGCCGTTTTGGTTAATCGATCAACGATTACCCAAATAGAGTCATGTTTCCGAGAAGTATTAGGTAGTCCAACAATAAAATCCATACTGATATCTTCCCATTTCCAAGAGGGAATAGTTAAAGGTTGGAGGGTACCAGCAGTCTTCAGATGACTGGCTTTGACTCTTTGGCAGATATCACACTCTGAGACATACTTGGCAATTTCTCGTCTCATACGGGTCCACCAAAAACTTTGTTTCAGGTCTTGATACATTTTGGTACTGCCCGGATGTATAGAAAATTTGGATAGGTGGGCTTCGTCCATGATTCGCTTCCGGAGTTTATGATCCTTAGGTATCACAAGACGTTTGTTGAACCATAAAACTCCCTCGGAATCCACCTGAAAACATTTGTACTTTTTCTCTCCTTGTATTAGTGTCACACCCGATTTATAAGAACATAAATCGAGCAATCATATATGCGCCAGGATCAAGTCACGCATATATACAACAGATTATCAAGATATCACAACACATGTCACGAATAAAAGCGTTTAAATTATAAAATGAATATCTTTATTACAACTGAATCAAGAATCAGTTCAAGGAATGCGGAAGCGTAAAATGAATACATGAAGAGCTGGGCGCCACAGGGACGTCGACTGGGAGACAAACGCCTAGAAGTCGTCAAAGCCGCTGACATAGTCCTCCACGTTGCCGGGTACTGAACAGCAGTCGAAGATATCCGAAGTAGAACAGAAGAGTAGAGAGGCAAGTGTGAGTACAAACTAGTACTCAACAAGTATAACACAAACTATGAGGCTCTAGGTTGGCTGACTCAACTGCATTAGCTTTTAGTCTTGGCAAATTTTATTAAAGCTAATTACTACAAGTGGATGAATTACCATAACCCAATTGCATAAGAAATTAATCAGTATTAATTAAGAACTACTGAGAACCATCCAAGCCAAAACCACCCGGGGAATCTCCCTAATCAAAGGTTGATAGCCCCACTAATCAAAAGGAGGATCTGGGCCGCTCATGACTGTGAGCACAGCTGATATATCAGTTTTACACTCTTGAGAGATTGCACAACTTTACCCACAAGTCGTGAGCTACGCTAGTTGTTCATCACACTTCCTTAGGTGAGATGGCTAGCAAGCACACTACGAGACCGTTACAAAGGACCACATTGGTAAGGTGTAACCGCTAAGGATTCTGGATCAGCGATGATGGGGCCCACCTCCGGGGGTACAAGACACACAGCACAGACCAAGCCGGAGGAGCAGGGACCATTGAAGCTTACCACCCCTCTTGCCCACACAGGTAAGTTACTCCCGAACCAAAATGACCTAATTAGTAAGTCAAGACCGTCCCATTCCAGTCTTGTGGTTGCGCGGTTGTCCCAGATTGTCGCTCTATGAACCGGTCCTTAGGGAGAGTGGCCAACCAAGCACTAAGCACCGTGCTGGCCCCCTAAACCATGTTTCTACAAAAACATATTTTTAAGGATGCACAAACCACTCAAGCACACAGCACAGAGGGTCGGCTCCAGAATTAAATTGCATAAGACCATTAATCAAATTAATTAACAAGGACCAGGTGTGTTAAAGCGCAGCAACCTAGCATAACCAACCAAAATGCAACCCAAAGGATATATATATAGGATATAAGTGGCTAGGAAAGTCCTTATAGGCATACAGTATTAACATGCAGTATAGAATTGTATTAAAAAGTGATAGGCGGTTCATGTTATACTTGCCTTCCTCGTACTCTCCCGGCTGCTGCTCGAACTGCTCGGAAGATGGCTGCTCCTGGTACTGCTCCAAAGGCTCCGCGTCTACTCACGATCATCAAGCATAGTCCACACATACACACATGCACAAACGATAGCAAACTATAAGAAAATAGTACAACATTACATAGAAATAGCACACAAAACTATGCTAGAACTATTCTACGCGTTACAACGATAGCGTGGATATAAAGAACACCTAAAACGGAGCTAAAACGCGAAAACTACGCTTAAAACAAGATCCAGGGACCTATTTGCGAGAAAAATAGAGCTTCCAGGGGGTTCTGTGCGCAAACTGAGGACCTAAACGTAAATAAACCCTAGACACAGGGGCTAGCACACGAAAACACGCGGCATGGACGGCGGCACTAAAACCTGAAAGCGCAGGGGTCTAAACGAATAAAACTGGACTTAACTGCAAATACTTTTGCGCTACACGGGAGCGCGGGTTGATTCCAGGAAAACCCGAGGGCTCATTAGCAAAAGAAGCGGGCTGAAGCGGTATCTTCTGTTCTGGGCCCTTGGATCGCCATCTAACGGCTCGGATTAGATCTATTACACGAAGGGGTATCTACGCGTATCGGCCGTCGGATCTCGATCCGACGCTCCGGACCCTCCCTTAGCACGGATCTAATGCCTCCCGCTGGATTTGAAACCGACGGCTTGGATCTAATCTGATCCGTGAACCGGTACGCTCCGTTTGGGGTCGTTGGATCTGAATCCAGCGGTGCGGAGCAGGGGGGTACGCGGCTTCTAATCCTACGCGTCCAACATGGATCGGGCGGCCAGTACTACGCGGATGCGCCAGCGGCGGTGCAGGTCGCCGGAGACCAGCATCCCGCGGTGGCGCTTCGCCGGAGACGGCCCAACTTGGTGCTCCGGGCTCGGTTTTGGACGAGATCAAGCTCGGGAGCTAGGGCTGGGCACCACGAACGCATCTGGGCACTCGAGGCGGTGAATTTGGGCATGATTAGGGTGTATCGACGGTGAGGGCGGCTCGGGGTGACTATCGACTCCGGCGTGCGCGTGTTCCAGGGGCTAGGAGGGATCCCGGGCTTCGACATCTAGTGCATAAGCTGCGGGGGAACGTGTGATGCTCACCAGGGGCCTGTGGTAGCCGGTGCTGCAGTGGAGGATGGCCGGCGACGAGATCCTGCGGCGGAGGGGATCGGGTCCTCGCGGGAAGTGATGATGCAGGGGCTCTCCGGGCTACTGGTCACCGGGGATTGATGCGTGGAGGTCCTGTGAAGGCGCCAAAGGGATTAGGGGAGTTCGGGGACCACCGGCGATGAAGAATTGCGGGGGCGGAGCGGCTCACCGGCGGCAGCCTCGTCACGGATTCCTGGCGATGCAGAGGCGTAAGACCCAATTGTTGGGCCCGGGAAGCTCCTGGATGGCAAGGTGGAGCTACTACGGCCTTTGGCTGGAGCTGAAGGGCACCGGAGCAGGGGATCCGTGGCGGAGCAGGGGGCGCCGGGCGGCGGAGCAAGGCGGGCGTGGTGCTTGGGCGTCGGTGGCGGCTGCGGGGGTTAGGGTTAGGGTTCAGAGAGGGTCGGAGCTGCCCTTTGTAGGGCGGCGGAGCAACACTGGCGCGCGGGCCCGGGGAGAGAAGGCCGCCGGCGATCTCGGGGTCGTTGCGCGCTGAGGAGGAAGAAGGAGAGGGGGAAGAAGACGTTGACACGCGGGGCCGGCCGGGCAGAGAGCAAAAGGAGAGAGGGAGCGTGTGGGTGGCCGGGCTGAGAAAAAAGAATGGGCCGGCCGTGGCCCATGCGGGGGAGGGGGAGGAAAGAGGGCCCGAAGGGGAAGAAAGAGGGAGTTTGGGCTGCTGGGTTGCTGGGCTGCTTTTCCCTTCTCCTCTTCTTTTCCTTTTTCTTTTCCACACTCAAACTATTCACACAATTCCTTTTGAATTCAAATGAATTTGAATTCAAACTCTATACACTCCACATAAATAAAACCAATGCTCCAGCATGAATGCACAAACATGTTGACCTTATAATAAATTTTATTTTCTTGTGTTATAAAATTACTTTAAATGCAAGATAAATTAGGGAAAAACCCTGGAAACTTTATTTGAGCCCAAATAAATTCTTTAAAATTTGGGAAAATTACATTAGGGTGTTACAATTAGCTTCTGCTTAACAATTCCAACTCCCTCACTACGCTGCTGAGCTAGAATAATGTCATCCCTAAGCGTGGCTTCAACCGAGAGATGGTTTAAGTCACCTTGGGGAATGATTTCTAGATTAAGCTTTCCCATTTCCCAACAAAGAGTTTCGTTGAAAGCTTCGACAGATAGGCAGGAACAATGTGCCTTGCGACTGAGGGCATCGGCAACAACATTAGCCTTGCCAGGATGATAGTGTACCTCTAAATCATAATCCTTGATTAGTTCCAGCCAGCGTCTTTGCCTCATATTCAAATCTTCTTGGGTAAAGATATATTTGAGGCTTTTATGATCAGTATAGATATGACACTTTGCACCCATTAAGTGATGTCTCCAAATTTTCAGAGCATGGATGACAGCTGCTAATTCGAGGTCATGAGTAGGATAATTTTGTTCATGAACCCTGAGTGCCCGTGATGCATATGCAATTACTCGGTGATTTTGCATAAGGACACAACCAAGACCGGTTCCAGATGCATCGCAATAGATGTCAAAAGGTTGTGATACATCGGGTTGAGCCAAGACTGGGGCGGTAGTAAGACGGTCTCTAAGAATATGGAAGGCATCATTACATTTTTGATCCCAAGAGAATTTGACACCTTTCTTCAATAACTCGGTTATAGGTTTGGCTATTCTGGAGAAATCTGGAATAAACCGACGATAGTAGCCTGCCAAACCAAGAAAACTACGGATCTGATGGACTGGGGTTGGGGGTTTCCAATCCATCACTTCCTGTACTTTACCGGGATCGACGGATATTCCATCACTAGAAATGGTATGGCCCAGGAATTTTACGGTATCCAACCAAAATTCACACTTGGAGAATTTAGCGTACAGGCGATGGTCTCTTAACCGCTGAAGGATGACATGGAGATGTTGGGCATGATCTTCTGAGTTTTTAGAGTAGATCAAGATGTCATCAATAAAAACTACGACAAATTTGTCGAGTTCTTGCATGAAGACAGAGTTCATAAGGTACATGAAATATGCTGGAGCATTGGTGAGACCAAACGACATAACCAGATACTCATATAGACCATATCTGGTAGAGAAAGCTGTCTTGGGAATATCGCTGGGCCGAATCTTAATTTGATGATACCCGAAACGAAGATCTATTTTAGAAAACACCTTGGCTCCGGCTAACTGATCAAAGAGGATATCAACGCGGGGTAGAGGATACTTATTTTTGATAGTCACCGCATTGAGAGGACGATAATCCACACATAGCCTTAAGCTATTATCTTTCTTTTTCACAAACAGGGCTAGACAACCCCAGGGTGATGCACTCGGACGAATGAAGCCTTTGTCTAAGAGATCTTGGAGTTGGGTTTTTAACTCAGCCAATTCATTAGGAGGCATACGGTAAGGTCTCTTAGAGATAGGGGCTGTACCAGGTTGGAGTTCTATGATGAACTCGATATCTCTATTTGGCGGCATTCCAGGCAAATCGTCTGGAAAAATATCAGGATACTTGCAGACGACAGGGATATCTTTTAACTTAACCCCAGTGGTAGCATAAGTACAAGGGTTAAGGTGTTGCTGTTGTGGGAGATAAAGAATGGTTGACTCATACTCAGGTGAATCTATTTCCACAATTCGAGAAGGGATATCTAAGGACACATGATGCTGGGTCATCCAGTTCATACCCAAAAGGACATCCATTCCCTTTAGGTCTATTACTAGCAGATCTATTTTGATTAGATGATTACTCAGCTGAATTGGTACCATTCTACAGATTTGATTGGACAAAATCTTACCACCAGGAGTTACGATCCTATAGGCTTCATTTATAGAACAAATATCCAAGCCCACTTTAGTCCCACAATCCCTACTAATAAAACTATGGGTGGCACCAGTATCAAAAAGAACAATAAAAGGATGATAGTTGATAGAAAATGTACCCGTCATTATCGGTGCCCCTTCAGGAAGTTCAGAGAGTGTGGTGAGGTTTACCCTTCCTTGGCGGACCTGGACCACCTGTTTCTTGCCCTTGCCCTTGTTGGTTGGATTAGATATTTGCCCTTGGAAAGATTTCCTAGGTTGAGGGCAATCCTTGATGAAGTGGGACGGGCTTCCACAATTGAAACAACGATACTTGTTGTTTCCTTGACTGGCTGGTGGAAAGCTTGGCCGTGGGCCTTGTTGGGGTTGTTGCTGATTTTGTGGCAGTGGTGGTCGGTTGAATTGTGCTTGTTGGGGAGGTCGGGCTACCCATCTGCCAGGTAAATTACCTCGAGGCGGAGCTCGAGGGGCATTACTTGGGACCAACCGATACCTTGGCGACTGTGAAGTTGCAGGTCCCGTAGGTGCCTTCCGTTTCTTCTCCGCTCGGTGGGCAGCAATGCAATCCTCCTGAGTAATGGCCATATTGACCAACTCATTAAAATTGTCAGCCTTCACCAAATTCAGCCATTCCTTAAGTTTGGTGTTTAGGCCTCGGCGAAAGCGATCACATTTGCGGGCATCAGTGTCCGCATGAGAGCCCGCATACTGGCACAGGTGATTGAAAACCTGTGCATACTGTGTAACAGTACGGGTACCCTGGGTCAAGCTCAAAAATTCATTGAGCTTCTGCTCAATGAGTCCCGCTGGTATATGATGTGCTCGAAATGCAGTTCGAAACTCGTCCCAGGTGATGACATGATCGGCGAGTTGCATCGCATGAAACTGGTCCCACCAGAGACGAGCAATGCCTCGGAGTTGCTGGGCTGCAAAGAGCACCTTGTTCTCCTCTGAACATGGAGCTGGTAGTAAGGCGAACTTAGACTCAATAGTTCGCAACCAGGCGTCTGCGTCCAAAGGCTCATCGGCCTTATGGAATAAGGGAGGCTGGGTGCTGAGAAAGTCCTGATAACTGGCCGACAAGGGTTCTCCTCGGCCTCGAGGTTGCTGCTGGAAGTGGCCCATTTGAGCTTGCACAAGTTGATTAAGAAGCTCAGTTTGCCGGGCCATAACCTCGGCAAGGTTTGGAGGCGGTGGTGGTGGTTGCTGAGAACTACCAGACTGACCTGCCCGGAATCCTTCCGGGGTTCCTCGAGTAGCTCCAACCATCTGAAATAAAGGAGACATCCATTATCAACCATAATCTTGCTCCAATTTCAGATAATATGCAATCATCAAATGGAAATGTAATGCATATGTTCCATTCAAACCACTTATAGCAGATACAAGGATATTGAACCGGGTAACCAAACACAGGATTTAGATTACTATACAAATACTAATATCCTTACATCTCACATCAACATACTCAAACTATCACAAACCTTTGCCTATGCTACACATACAACCAGTGGCTCTATAACTAGGTAAACTAGACACCACCTAGGTTACATCCAGTACAGCGAGGAGAGCGACAGCTAAAAGTCGTCAAGGTTTCCCACTGACGATACTCTTCCGGAAGAAGAGTGGTTAGATTGGGGATTTGGGGCGGGATCACCGTGTTCGGAGTCAAGACCCGATTCTCCTTCTATTTCTTCTGGCTCTTCTTCTTCTTCTTCCTCACTCTCATTTTCTTCTGGCCCTACAGGTGGTGCGGGTTGCTCATGGAGGTCGTTGATATGGTTGACAGCATCATCAAGCTCAATGGTGAGATCTTGAACCTGATCCTGAAGGAACTCAATAATGATATTGCGCTGGGCAATAACTGTCTCCCTCTCATGGATCTGGTTTTCTTGATTGTTGATGATCACATCGCGCTGGGCCAACAGGTCAACTTGGGCATTTGTGATAGTGTGAAGCTCATTCAGCTCGTCAAGCTGCTGGGTGATAGTTCCATGGTGAGCTTGAGCTAAGTTGGACAACTGGTTCGTGCTCCGATGTTGCAGCAACTGATATTGATGCTGCACACTCATGAACCGGATAAGAGTTTGCAATGTCTCAAGAGACAGATCTCCCAATAGATGACTGCAGTAGGAGATCCTGAAGGTCCACTCGGAGTCACGAGAGTCCGTGGCTGGGAATAAACCGATCGGATAGGCAGCCACTTCTTCGGGGTGCTTGTCACAGAAAATGTGAATAGCTTCAAGTGCCGCAGACTCAAAGGTATCCACAAGGCGGTGGCCACTCATGCAAATTGTGACAGGTCACCACAAGTAGCGAGAAGGATGCTGCGGAATGGTCATCTTCACCCTACACCGAGGGACACCCGCTTCAACAAACTCATGTCCGTCATAGAGTGGGGGTACATCATAGCCAAAAATCTGAAGTGACTCCCACAAGAGACGAGGAAAGCCCTCCCAATGCAAGGCATTGGTATGAGCGTGTCCTTGACGATCCCAACGAATATTTGGAGTCTCAGTCATCTGAAGCAAGATTTCAAATGGTGAGATACAGAAATACAGCAACACAGAACAGGAGCCCAAATGATTGATGACACAATTGCATTGAATGGCTGAAATGCAATTATCCTACAGAAGACTCACAAGATGTCACACCCGATTTATAAGCACATAAATCGAGCAATCATATATGCGCCAGGATCAAGTCACGCATATATACAACAGATTATCAAGATATCACAACACATGTCACGAATTAAAGCGTATAAATTAATAAATGAATATCTTTATTACAACTGAATCAAGAATCAGTTCAAGGAATGCGGAAGCGTAAAATGAATACATGAAGATCTGGGCGCCACAGGGACGTCGACTGGGAGACAAACGCCTAGAAGTCGTCGAAGCCGCTGACGTAATCCTCCACGTTGCCGGGCACTGAGCAGCAGTCGAAGTTATCCAAAATAGAACAGAAGAGTAGAGAGGCAAGTGTGAGTACAAACTCGTACTCAACAAGTATAACACAAACTATGAGGCTCTAGGCTAGCTGACTCAACTGCATTAGCTTTTAATCTTGGCAAATTTTATTTAAGCTAATTACTACAAGTGGATGAGTTACCATAACCCAAATTGCATAAGAAATTAATCAGTATTAATTAAGAACTACTGAGAACCATCCAAACCAAACCACCCGGGGAATCTCCCTCGTCAAAGGTTGATAACCCCACTAATCAAAAGGAGGATCTGGGCCGCTCATGACTGTGAGCACAGCTGACATATCAGTTTTACACTCTCGAGAGGTTGCACAACTTTACCCACAAGTCGTGAGCTACGCTAGTTGTTCATCACACTTTCTTAGGTGAGATGGCTAGCAAGCACACTACGAGACCGTTACAAAGGATCACATTGGTAAGGTGTAACCGCTAAGGATTCTGGATCAGCAACGATGGGGCCCACCTCCGGGGGTACAAGACACACAGCACAGACCAAGCCGGAGGAGCAGGGACCATTGAAGCTTACCACCCCTCTTGCCCACGCAGGTAAGTTACTCCCGAACCAACACGACCTAATTAGTAAGTCAAGACCGTCCCATTCCAGTCTTGTGGTTGCGCGGTTGTCCCAGGTTGTCGCTCTATGAACCGGTCCTTATGGAGAGTGGCCAACCAAGCACTAAGCACCGTGCTGGCCCCCTAAACCATGTTTCTACAAAAGCATATTTTAAGGACGCACAAACCACTCAAGCACACAGCACAGAGGGTCGGCTCCAGAATTAAATTGCATAAGACCATTAATCAAATTAATTAAAAAGGACCAAGATTTGTTATAGCGCAGCAACCTAGCACAACTAACCAAAATGCAACCCATAGGATATATATAAGGATATAAAGGTGGCTAGGAAATCCTTATAGGCATGCAGTATTAAAATGCAGTATGAAATTGTATTTAAAAGTGATAGGAGGTTCATGTTATACTTGCCTTCCTCGTACTCTCCCGGCTGCTGCTCGAACTGCTCGGAAGACGGCTGCTCCTGGTACTGGTCCAAAGGCTCCGCGTCTACTCACGATTATCAAGCATAGTCCACACATACACACATGCACAAACAATAGCAAACTATAAGAAAACAGTACAACATTACAATAGAACAGCACATAAAACTGGACTAGAACTATTCTACGCGTTACAACGATCACGTGGACATAAAGAACACCTAAAACGGAGCTAAGACGCGAAAACTACGCTTAAAACAAGATCCAAGGACCTATTTGTAAGAAAAACCTAACTTCCAGGGGCTTCTGCACAAAAACCGAGGGCTTAAATGTAAATAAACCCTAGACTCGGGGGCTAACGCGAGAAAACACTGGATATGGACTGCGGGTTCAAAAATACAGGAAGCTCAGGGGTCTAAACGAGAAGAAAAGGACCTAACCGTAATTATTTTTGAACTACGGGTGGACTGCGGGTTGATTCCAAGGAAACTCAGGGGCTCTTTAACAAAACTGCCACGGATGAAGGGGTACGCGGCTTCTAATAAGGGCGGTTGGATCTAAATCGAACGGTTCGGACGCATTCCGGTTCGGATGGTCCGATCTGAACAGAGGGGTCCGGACTGGTCCGATCTGGACAGTGCGGTTCGGACTGGTCCGATCTGTCCGAGGGGGTCCGGTCCACTGGATCCTGATCGGAGGGCTAGGACTAGACTCACACGGCGAAGGGTATCTGCGGATCTGGACGCTTGGATCTCGATCGAAGGGTGCTGGTCCAAGAGGTAAGCGAGATCTAATCCTACACCTCCACTACAGATCGAGCCGCTGAGGGCTTTCCGGCCGGCTCTGGTGGCGGCGGCTACTGGGCACGGCGGAGGGCGGCCGGGGCTCGCCGGAGGACACGCTGTCGGGCGTTTCCGGCCACTATTTGGGGTACGGCTGGCACTGGGAGAAAGAGAGGACGACGGCGAACCCATCTAGGCGGTCAAGGAAGCGGTTTAGGGTTTGGGTTGGGGTTCCCCACGGCAGGGGCGGCTCGGTTTCACGGTGACAAGCGGAACATGCTCACGCGGAGGGAGAGAAGAAGGGAGAGAAGCACGGCGCGACCCTTACCACGTCTGGAAACCGCGACGACTGCTGGCGGTGGAGAAGTGGCGAGGCCGGAATGTAATTGCGACGGTGCGGCTCGGTCAACGACGGCGCAGCCCTCGGATTGAGCGGCGGAGCGGCAACGCGGGGCTTGGGGGAAAAACTGGGGAAGGCAGAGGCGGCCGAGGGGAAACGTGAAGAAGTGGTCGCGGCTAAGAAGGGGGCGGTCCTCGGCGTGCGGTCAATCGGGCAACGGAACTCCACCCTTCCCGGAGTCGTTGCGGCTTGATTCAATCCAGGCGCTGCGGCTTCTAGAAGCAAGGGGAAGCTCGGGTGCTGGCTAGGGCGCGGGCTCGGGTACGGCGCAAGGGCTCGGGGCGCGCAGCAGAGCGGGGCCACGGGCAGCGACAGGGAGGCCGGCCGGCGGGGAAGGGAAACAGAGGAGGGGTCGAGCTGGGGGAATGACCGAGAGAGAAGGAATAACTGAGGAAAGAACGAGAATGACTGAGAAAAGAAGGAATGACTGAGAAAAAGGAAGGAATGACTGAGAAAAGAGAGACTACGGGAGTGACTGAGAAAAGAAGGAATGACTGACTCACTTTCCTGTTTCTTCCCTTTTCTTTATCAACCCAACTCAATTCTATTTGAATTCAACTCAAATTTGAATTCAACTCCTATGCACTCAACCAAATAAAACTTATGCACCAGCATGAATGCACAAACATGTTGAACCTAAAATAAATTTTAATTCTTTACATTTTAAAATTACTTTAAATGCAAGGTAAATTAGAGAAAACTCTGGAAAATTTTATTTGAGCCCAAATGAATTCATTAAAAATCTCGAAATTTTACCTTAGGGTGTTACAAACCTACCCCCCTTACAGGAATCTCGTCCCGAGATTCGGATAGGCTAGCTAGCAAAGAGATCGGGATATGTCTTCCTCAGCTCATCTTCTCGCTCCCAAGTAGCCTCATCCTCCGTGTGATGACTCCACTGAACACGGCACATCTTGATCTTCTTGTTTCTGGTAACTCTCTCAGACGTCTCCAGAATTTTCACCGGATGCTCGATATAGGTCAGATCCTCCTGCACATCCAACCCTTCTATCGGTGCTTGCTCTTCTGGCACTCTCAAGCACTTCTTCAGCTGAGACACGTGGAACACATCGTGCACTCCTGAGAGATTGAGAGGCAACTCCAAACGATATGCCACCTCACCTTTCCGTCCCAACACCTTGAACGGACCGATGTATCGAGGGGCTAGCTTCCCTCTCACATTAAACCTGCGGATTCCTCTCATCGGCGAGACCTTTAGATATACATGATCACCCACTGCAAAGGTCAGATCTCGACGACGCACATCCGCGTAGCTCTTCTGACGAGTCTGAGCGACCCTCAGATTTTCTCGCACCTGTTGCACCAGCTGTTCGGCCTCCTCAACAATATCCGGACCAAACACCTGCCTCTCGCCAATCTGATCCCAATACAACGGAGTTTTGCACTTCCGACCATACAGGGCCTCGAAAGGAGACTTCTTCAGACTGGCCTGATAGCTGTTGTTATATGAAAACTCTGCATACGACAGGCATTTATCCCAGCTGGTACCATACTGAATAGCACAAGCTCGAAGCATATCCTCCAACACTTGGTTGGTCCTTTCTGTCTGCCCATCTGTCTGAGGATGATAAGCAGTACTGAAGCGCAGCTTCGTATCCAACGAATCATGCAACTGCTCCCAGAACCGTGAAGTGAACTGAGATCCTCGATCAGATATAATCTTCTTAGGAACACCATGCAGACAGACAATCCTGGAGATGTACAACTCTGCGAGTCTAGTACCGGAGTAAGTAGTGTTCACCGGAATGAAGTGAGCAACCTTCGTCAACCGATCCACTACTACCCATATGGAGTTGTACCCTTTCTGAGTACGAGGCAAGCCAACAATGAAGTCCATAGTGATTTCCTCCCATTTCCACTCTGGAATCTTCAACGGCTGCAATAATCCTGCTGGCCTCTGATGCTCTGCCTTGACGCGCTGACAAGTGTCACAGATAGCCACGTACTCCGCAACGGAACGCTTCATTCCATACCACCAGAATCGTTCCTTTAGATCGTAATACATCTTCGTGCTGCCAGGGTGGATAGAATATGCTGTATCATGAGCCTCACTCAGAATCAGCTTCCTGAGATCATTCACATCCGGCACACATATACGACCCTTGTACCACAGGGTACCCTGATCATCCTCTCTAAAATGAGGAGCCTTGCCAATCTTGAGCAACTCACGAATCTCCTGCAGCTTCTTATCTTCCTTCTGATGCTGCCTGATCTCTGCCTCTAGAGTGGGTTCTGCCTCGAATGATGTACCCGAGGTATGATGCAAGAAACCCAGACTCAACTGCTCGAATTCCTCGCATAACTCCTGAGGCATCTGAAAAGCCACGGCCATGTTAACATAGCTCTTCCTGCTCAGAGCATCTGCCACAACATTAGCCTTGCCCGGATGATAGTGAATCTCCAGGTCATAATCCTTGACCAATTCTAGCCATCTTCTCTGCCGCATATTCAGCTCACTCTGAGTGAAAATATACTTGAGGCTCTTGTGATCGGTGTAAATATCACACCTCTGCCCAAACAAGTAATGCCTCCATATCTTCAGAGCGTGCACAACTGCGGCTAACTCCAGATCATGAGTGGGATAATTCAGCTCGTGCCGGCGCAACTGCCGCGAAGCATAAGCTATCACTCTGCCTTCCTGCATCAGAACGCAACCAAGACCATCCCTCGAAGCATCACAATACACTGTGAACCTCTTGCTCTGGTCTGGCAGAGTAAGGACTGGCGCCGTAGTCAACCTCTTCTTCAGCTCCTCGAAGGCACTCTGACGCTCATCAGTCCAAGAGAAATCCACACCCTTCTCCAGCAAGGAAGTCAAAGGCTTCGCAATCTTGGAGAAATTCTCAATGAATCTCCGATAATAACCTGCTAAGCCCAGAAAAGAGCGAACTTCCTTCACCGTCTGCGGTACAACCCAGTCAAGCACATCCTTCACCTTCCCGGGGTCCACAGCGATACCTCCCTTGGAGATAACATGACCGAGGAATGGAACCTCATCAATCCAGAACTCGCACTTGCTGAGCTTGGCATATAGCTTGTGCTCTCTGAGCCTCTGCAACACAAGCCTCAGATGTTTTTCATGCTCTGCTTCTGACTTGGAATATATCAGGATATCATCAATGCATATCACCACAAAGGTGTCCAGATAATCCATGAAAACCTTGTTCATCAGATGCATGAAGAAAGCCGGAGCATTAGTCAAGCCAAAGGACATGACCGTATACTCGTATAGCCCATACTTGCAGGTGAATGCCGTCTTCGGAATATCCTCAGGACGAATCCTCAGCTAATGATAGCCCGAACGCAGATCAATCTTCGAGAATACACAAGCACCCTGAAGCTGATCAAAGAGATCCTCAATACGGGGCAATGGATGCTTGTTCTTGATGGTGACTGCATTCAGATCCCGATAATCGACACACATCCTCTTCGCGCCATCCTTCTTCTCTACAAGCAATACAGGAAAAGCCCAAGGAGAGAAACTGCGACGGATATAACCCTTAGCTAGCAACTCATCGACAGTCTTCTTAACCTCCTCATGCTCGACAGGAGCCATACGATAAGGCCGCTTAGCAATAGGGGCTGTGCCAGGCAAGAGATCAATAGAAAACTCAATGTCGCGATCAGGCGGCATACCTGGCAAATTATCCGGAAAGACATCCGGGAATTCAGACACCACGCGAATACCATCCGTGGGCCTAGCCTCCATCTGATGAAGAAATCCAGAAGGCTCTGTGGCACCAACAGTAACCTCCTGACCATCCGGTGCTGATAGAAGAACTGTCCTCTGAGCACAGTCTATCCGAACTCCCCACTTAGCAAGAGTCTCCATTCCGAGGATCACGTCAGTGCCCTTGGAGTCTAGCACCATCAGATTCGCAATGAAATCTACCCCCCTTATGGCTACATTGACTCTGGGACAGAAGACATGAGACCTCAACTGTCCTCCCGGTGAAGACACTAACATGCACCTCTTTAATGTGCTAGTAGGAATACCATGATGCTCAACAAAAGACTGGGTGATGAAAGAATGTGTAGCACCAGTATCAAAAAGCACTGTAGTAGGATGGGCATTAACCATGAACGTACCAATGACCACGTTAGGAGCCTCGGCCGCTGACTCGGCTGTCACGTGGTTCACCCTGCCCTGAGCTGGGGCCTTGGGCTGAGCTGCCCGCCCTTGTTGTCCTGCCTGCGCCTTCCGGGGGCAGACGTTGGCGTAGTGCCCCGGCTCGCCGCAGTGGAAGCACACTCGCGGAAATGCAGCGGCCTGCTGCCCAGGAGGAGGAGTGGGCGCTCCCTGCCTCTGAGCTGGTGGAGCCGGAGGCGCTGGAAGCCTCTGACCCTGTCCTGCCTGCTGCTGCTGCTGAGGACGAGGCGGGAACTGCTGCCGCTGCGGGTACTGCTGGAGCGGCCTCTGCTGCTGCTGCTGCGGATGCTGATAGCGGGGACGAGTGTTGCTACCCGAAGAGGATGGAGCCATCTTCCTCTTCTTGTCCTCAATCTCCCGGCGCTTGCGCTCGGTGTTGAGGGCCGCGTCAACCAGCTGGTTGAAGTTGTCGAAGCGATGGTTCAGCAGCGCATACTGGATGTGATCATCCAGTCCCTCCTTGAAGTACTCCTGCTTATCGCTATCACGAGCGACGTCGGCAGGGGCATAGCGGGCAAGCTGAAGGAAGCGGTCACGGTACTCCGTCACCGTCATCGATCCCTGAAATAACGAACACAGGTAACAAGGGTGGAGATTGCTCAATGTTTCAAGCTTACGAAAGAGGTCAAGGATAGACCAAGTTCAAAAGATATTGCAGAGAATTCCCTTCAATTTACTTGCTTAAGAGCACGGAACTCCTTCTGCTTCATCTTCATAATGCCCTCAGGAATGTGATGGTTCCTGAAACGCTCACGGAACTGGTCCCACGTGAGAGCATCACGATCCCGAGCGGGGTAGGACTCCCACCAGTCGAGAGCGGAGCCTCGCAGCTGCCCTGCTGCGTACAAAACCCGCTCTCGGTCGTCGCACTGCGCAACAACCAACTGGCGCTCCACCGAACGAAGCCAGTCGTCCGCCTGGAGTGGGTCCGTGGCGTGAGAGAAGGTCGGAGGATGACCTCTCAGGAAATCCGCACGCCTATCACGGGGCTGAGGTGGCGGTGGAGGCGGCGGTTGGGCGTGGATATACTGAAGAGCCTGAACAGTATTGTTCAGGGTCGCCATCATCTGCATCTGGAGCTGGAAGAACTGCTCCGGGGTCAGTGGTGGAGGCATCGGTAACGGCTGACCAGTACCCTGGTTGTTCTGCTCCTGCTGGTCAGAACCGGAACCGGTGCGCCTGGTGTTCACCATCTGATTGCAACAACCGAAATTTATGAGAATAAGATATGGTGCCGCTGAGGAGGTGAAACTTCGATAGGATATAACAGAGAGAAAGGAATATAGGTTTTACCCCCAACGATCTAAATCAAATTTTATTATTTAGTTCAAGTGGGGTTAGGATCAATTTGCATGAACAAGTTTAACTACTAGACTATGCAATCAACCAAAAATTCAAATCAAATATTTGCACAATAACAAACATTCAATGTTCACAACTTAGTCGAGTTTATCACACTAATCGACAAACACTCTCGTTCTAGCGGATTTTCATCGGGACAATCCAAACTTATAAATTACAGGATTAGGCGACTTAGGCCAACGTCTACGGAAGACTCAAGCTGTTTCTCAGAAAAGACAGGAGAGATAGCAAATCTAGGGCTTAAGACTCAAGGAATAGAAGCAGAAAAATGATGGTTGAAGATTTGCGGAGGCAAGCAAGAGAGAAGAAGTCCTAAACTCGACCAATTCTACCTAGGCTTCGTCCTACAGTCAACACGGCTCTGATACCAATCTGTCACACCCGATTTATAAGAACATAAATCGAGCAATCATATATGCGCCAGGATCAAGTCACGCATATATACAACAGATTATCAAGATATCACAACACATGTCACGAATTAAAGCGTCTAAATTAATAAATGAATATCTTTATTACAACTGAATCAAGAATCAGTTCAAGGAATGCGGAAGCGTAAAATGAATACATGAAGATCTGGGCGCCACAGGGACGTCGACTGGGAGACAAACGCCTAGAAGTCGTCGAAGCCGCTGACGTAATCCTCCACGTTGCCGGGCACTGAGCAGCAGTCGAAGTTATCCAAAATAGAACAGAAGAGTAGAGAGGCAAGTGTGAGTACAAACTCGTACTCAACAAGTATAACACAAACTATGAGGCTCTAGGCTAGCTGACTCAACTGCATTAGCTTTTAATCTTGGCAAATTTTATTTAAGCTAATTACTACAAGTGGATGAGTTACCATAACCCAAATTGCATAAGAAATAATCAGTATTAATTAAGAACTACTGAGAACCATCCAAACCAAACCACCCGGGGAATCTCCCTCGTCAAAGGTTGATAACCCCACTAATCAAAAGGAGGATCTGGGCCGCTCATGACTGTGAGCACAGCTGATATATCAGTTTTACACTCTCGAGAGGTTGCACAACTTTACCCACAAGTCGTGAGCTACGCTAGTTGTTCATCACACTTTCTTAGGTGAGATGGCTAGCAAGCACACTACGAGACCGTTACATAGGATCACATTGGTAAGGTGTAACCGCTAAGGATTCTGGATCAGCAACGATGGGGCCCACCTCCGGGGGTACAAGACACACAGCACAGACCAAGCCGGAGGAGCAGGGACCATTGAAGCTTACCACCCCTCTTGCCCACGCAGGTAAGTTACTCCCGAACCAACATGACCTAATTAGTAAGTCAAGACCGTCCCATTCCAGTCTTGTGGTTGCGCGGTTGTCCCAGGTTGTCGCTCTATGAACCGGTCCTTATGGAGAGTGGCCAACCAAGCACTAAGCACCGTGCTGGCCCCCTAAACCATGTTTCTACAAAAGCATATTTTAAGGACGCACAAACCACTCAAGCACACAGCACAGAGGGTCGGCTCCAGAATTAAATTGCATAAGACCATTAATCAAATTAATTAAAAAGGACCAAGATTTGTTATAGCGCAGCAACCTAGCACAACTAACCAAAATGCAACCCATAGGATATATATAAGGATATAAAGGTGGCTAGGAAATCCTTATAGGCATGCAGTATTAAAATGCAGTATGAAATTGTATTTAAAAGTGATAGGAGGTTCATGTTATACTTGCCTTCCTCGTACTCTCCCGGCTGCTGCTCGAACTGCTCGGAAGACGGCTGCTCCTGGTACTGGTCCAAAGGCTCCGCGTCTACTCACGATTATCAAGCATAGTCCACACATACACACATGCACAAACAATAGCAAACTATAAGAAAACAGTACAACATTACAATAGAACAGCACATAAAACTGGACTAGAACTATTCTACGCGTTACAACGATCACGTGGACATAAAGAACACCTAAAACGGAGCTAAGACGCGAAAACTACGCTTAAAACAAGATCCAAGGACCTATTTGTAAGAAAAACCTAACTTCCAGGGGCTTCTGCACAAAAACCGAGGGCTTAAACATAAATAAACCCTAGACTCGGGGGCTAACGCGAGAAAACACTGGATATGGACTGCGGGTTCAAAAATACAGGAAGCTCAGGCGTCTAAACGAGAAGAAAAGGACCTAACCGTAATTATTTTTGAACTACGGGTGGACTGCGGGTTCATTCCAAGGAAACTCAGGGGCTCTTTAACAAAACTGCCACGGATGAAGGGGTACGCGGCTTCTAATAAGGGCGGTTGGATCTAAATCGAACGGTTCGGACGCATTCCGGTTCGGACGGTCCGATCTGAACAGAGGGGTCCGGACTGGTCCGATCTGGACAGTGCGGTTCGGACTGGTCCGATCTGTCCGAGGGGGTCCGGTCCACTGGATCCTGATCGGAGGGCTGGGACTAGACTCACACGGCGAAGGGTATCTGCGGATCTGGACGCTTGGATCTCGATCGAAGGGTGCTGGTCCAAGAGGTAAGCGAGATCTAATCCTACACCTCCACTACAGATCGAGCCGCTGAGGGCTTTCCGGCCGGCTCTGGTGGCGGCGGCTACTGGGCACGGCGGAGGGCGGCCGGGGCTCGCCGGAGGACACGCTGTCGGGCGTTTCCGGCCACTATTCGGGGTACGGCTGGCACTGGGAGAAAGAGAGGACGACGGCGAACCCATCTAGGCGGTCAAGGAAGCGGTTTAGGGTTTGGGTTGGGGTTCCCCACGGCAGGGGCGGCTCGGTTTCACGGTGACAAGCGGAACATGCTCATGCGGAGGGAGAGAAGAAGGGAGAGAAGCACGGCGCGACCCTTACCACGTCTGGAAACCGCGACGACTGCTGGCGGTGGAGAAGTGGCGAGGCCGGAATGTAATTGCGACGGTGCGGCTCGGTCAACGACGGCGCAGCCCTCGGATTGAGCGGCGGAGCGGCAACGCGGGGCTTGGGGGAAAAACTGGGGAAGGCAGAGGCGGCCGAGGGGAAACGTGAAGAAGTGGTCGCGGCTAAGAAGGGGGCGGTCCTCGGCGTGCGGTCAATCGGGCAACGGAACTCCACCCTTCCCGGAGTCGTTGCGGCTTGATTCAATCCAGGCGCTGCGGCTTCTAGAAGCAAGGGGAAGCTCGGGTGCTGGCTAGGGCGCGGGCTTGGGTACGGCGCAAGGGCTCGGGGCGCGCAGCAGAGCGGGGCCACGGGCAGCGACAGGGAGGCCGGCCGGCGGGGAAGGGAAACAGAGGAGGGGTCGAGCTGGGGGAATGACCGAGAGAGAAGGAATAACTGAGGAAAGAACGAGAATGACTGAGAAAAGAAGGAATGACTGAGAAAAAGGAAGGAATGACTGAGAAAAGAGAGACTACGGGAGTGACTGAGAAAAGAAGGAATGACTGACTCACTTTCCTGTTTCTTCCCTTTTCTTTATCAACCCAACTCAATTCTATTTGAATTCAACTCAAATTTGAATTCAACTCCTATGCACTCAACCAAATAAAACTTATGCACCAGCATGAATGCACAAACATGTTGAACCTAAAATAAATTTTAATTCTTTACGTTTTAAAATTACTTTAAATGCAAGGTAAATTAGAGAAAACTCTGGAAAATTTTATTTGAGCCCAAATGAATTCATTAAAAATCTCGAAATTTTACCTTAGGGTGTTACACAAGATAACTATACTTGGGATAACCGATTCTGATATTAGCAAAGACTGGAAATCAGATGAAAAACTAAGATTCTATATAAGATACCCAACCTAAAACTATCATTAGAACTCCATTAGCCCATTCCTAAGGCAAACAACATATCCTTTATTTATGAAAATCCTTTTGTTAACAGATTATGCATGCACGCACTACTCGTCCTCACAACCAAAACAACTGCCGAATATGTTTGGACTTACGTAGTTAATTTCCGGTGGCATAACCATACGTCTCTCACTATATATAATTAATCGATAAACCCTACGCATCCTAATAGTGTAAACGTGGTCAGTGTACCTGCAGAAAAATACACATATATATATATATATATCTCCTGAACCTTTCATGGCAGCACGACATGAAAGCGTCCCCAAACATTACTGCTCACTATAGAAACAGCATCTGTACAATTATCGCCGTACAGACAACGTTAACATACGTCATCGAAACAACGTATTCACGGGGGGGGGGGGGGGGGTACCGCAAAATGCGGGGGTATGAACAGCGATCGCCATACCCTGCGCCGAACCATATACTCCCAATATAATCAACCTAAGTTGGTATATTGGCAGCATCTCAAGTAGGCCACTACTTGAGAAACAGCGTTCGGTTCGCATCACCGACAGGAAGGCCAAGCTCCCTCAGTTGGCTGAGGATCCTTACCTTCTTACCTCACGATCGTAGATGTCGTTACAGAAATTAAGGTTGAGTTATACAGGAATTTAAGTTTTGACAGAAAGTAGTGCTGCAGGTCAGAACTATCTATATATAAATACTAATAGCCACTGATACTTTCCCATATAAACCCCTAGGGCTTTACGTTCTAGGCACAACCTTAACGAGTCCAACATACTTTGTAAACTCATTTGCTGGCAAACTTTTATCCAGGAAACACTTTTTAAGAGCTTTTCCGGATGTAAAAGTAAACCTACAGCTCTGACACCAGCTGTGGCAGAACCGCCTGAATTATTCCGGCTCAAGTGCGCTAATGATCGCCGCACAACTGCAATCAGCTCAACGCACTTCAAACGGAACAATCCCTTGGTCTGTCGGGTCTCCGCCCGATACAACCACGGTTCAACAGGATCGAAGCAGGTTTACCTCGCACGAAGGCGAGTTCACATCGCAGAATAGCTCATCAACTTTTAATTTACAGCCATACATACATTATTACAAACCGAGTTCAAAGATAAGTAAACTTATACAGACCATGTTCAAACTGACAAGCATAACAGCTTGTCCAAACTCACAGCGGAAAGGGAAAAATTTCACACGACTACACACGTCGCGAAGGCGAACACCAAGCTTAGCCCAGGGCCTGGTGTCACTTCGGAGGGTCACTGCCGGCCGGGGACGGGTCCCACTCCACGGACCAGCCAAAAGGAACGGACGTTGGCCACACAAGGTTGTCCGTGGGATTTTCGAAGGTCATATCTGAAATAGATATAAGGAAGGCTGAGTATTCTAATACTCAGCAAGGCTTACCCGGGATTGGGTATACTTTAGCCCATAACTAGACTCATGAAGGTATCATATGGGTCTCTGAGTTTATTTTCAGCTGAAAAGCAACAAAGAGTATAACTACTTTCAAGTTTTAGCTTTCAGATTCTAGTTGAGTATTTATTCTAGATTAGCACCTACACTATGCAAGTAAGGTGGTGATTATCATCCATCAAGATTATCCATCATTTGTTACACTTCTTACTCAATGTGGTAAAAGGGATAAGCAGTCTCATGCATCGTGAGAGGCGGACGATTCCTGAATCGAAATTCAACCTTGCAAGGTAAACCTAACACACACGCTTGGAACACCAACCGGGCGTTCCGAAGCAACCGTTTACCTTTCATTCCGACTCGTGGACAGGCCACCACAAGCTACTTGTAGGACCGTACGCACATCACTCGTGCAGGACATACGTCTGTAGCGCGACTACAAAACCCGTATTCCTGTCTGCCATGCAGAACGTACTCCCACAGGTCGGTGCGTGTGAGCATAACATAAAGATCGAGTGGTGGGAGGTATGTCCACTTACCGGGCCGATTGGTTACTAGGCTTACCGCTTTACCATATTTCGCGGCATGTGGCTAGTACTGTTCAAACGCTTAGCCACCACTACCACACATATCGACCTTATCAACTTTTAACGAAACAGACAGGGTAAACTTCCAGGTCATGATACAGCACATGACCCTATCCGTCATCCTTATAGTGGTTGCAGAATTGTAAACAAGCAACTCCTATATCGCGCGAGTGACAGGAAATCACTCGACTTCTACCGGTCCTATTAGCGGAGCATCTATCCGATAAGGACTCGGGAGCATTACATTGGATTCCTAGGATTCCTGCATCTAGGGTTTCACTTCAACTCCTAGACTTAATGCAAGATATAATATAGATAGACATAGATTGTAGTATAAATAAGGTAGTGGGATATGTCCGGGGCTTGCCTTCTTGAGTAGGGTTGGGGGCAGGAATGTCAGAGGCTTCCGAACTCGGGTTCGGGGCTTCAGTTAGTCCCTCGACGACTTGTGTTGGGTCTTCGGGAAAGCCTTGGTCTTGTCCTAAGACCAATTCGTAGTCCCCGTCGTCGAGCGTCGTTGATTCTATATGAGATGCAATAAATTAAATAAGTGAAATTTAAATTTAAGATCTCACATTTCAAATGTTATAACTCATCCAATTAACACACAAGAATTCATAAAATAAAGAGAGTTTAGGTTTGAAACACTATTTATAAAGGAATCACCAAGATATTGCAGAGTTTGTTGCAAACGAGAACTAAAACATTTAAATTACATTTGAAAAGAATCAAAATTTAAATTCAAAACTTTTAAATAAAAGATCATAGGTTTTGGAAATTTGATTATACATTAAGGATCAAATAATATCACATTAGAGAATGACAATAGATCTTAATTAGAAAAGGTTATACAATAGGTTTAGTTAATATTTCAAATTTGAAAGTTCAAATTAAAAGAAGTTAAGTTTAAATCAAATTTGAGTTTGAAACTTTACACAAAGTTACCTAGAGCTTATAGAACATTCATGCCAAACTTTATAAGCAACAAAGCATGAAATATCAAGGTTAAGTATAAACTACTCTTTAATTTTAGGTTTAAAATAGAGGTAAAAGTATTTTGTTTCAAACTAAACTTCATTAACAGAAGTTATAGAGTTTGAAATCTAGTTTCTAACAAAACTAGTTTTGCCATTTTTGAAATTTTCTATGAATTGTTATGAATTTAGCAAGGCAGAACATGCACTCACATGAAATAACAAATATTTCTATTACAGACTAGTCCCTAGCTTTAACAGGTAACCCCCTGGAAAGAACTCAGTCTTTGCAATCAGGTCCAGGGGCCATGGCCGGCGATGGGGTCTCGGGTCCGGCCAAATTCCGGCCGTGGGGGTCGACGGCGACGAGGGGCAAGGGGAGGGAGAGCACGAGGGGGGTCTTAAGATACCTATTTGTCACACCCGATTTATAAGAACATAAATCGAGCAATCATATATGCGCCAGGATCGAGTCACGCATATATACAACAGATTATCAAGATATCACAACACATGTCACGAATAAAAGCGTATAAATTATAAAATGAATATCTTTTTTACAACTGAATCAAGAATCAGTTCAAGGATTGCGGAAGCGTAAAATGAATACATGAAGAGCTGGGCGCCTGTAACGCCCCGGAAATTTCAAATCTACGCGTTAAAGAATTCCGACTAAAAACTTATTCATCGTGAAACCCTGACCGCTCCGTCACACGCGCGCCGTCACATCCCCGCCCTGTGCCGCTCAAGTGCCCGGCGTCCTCCCCCACGCGCATTGTCTCGACCCTCGCCACCGCGCGACCGCTCTCCGCATTTGGCGTCGGCGCTCCTCGTGCAGCGCGCGAATCCCGCGCGCGCGTGGCCGACCGGCCGCGGTCACCGCCGCGACCGGCGCCGACACGCCCCCCCTCTCTCTTTCTCCTTCCTTTCTCTCTCCCATTTTCTTTCTTTTCCTTCCTTTTTCTTTTTTTTCCCCAATCTCCCTTCCCTTTCTTTCTTCCTCTTCTTTCCCTCCTTTTCTTTTTCCTCCTCTCCCCTGCTCCCGAGCGCCGCCCCTCCTACTTGTCACTGAGCCTCGGCCCTCCTCCCTCACGCGCGGACGTCGCGCCCGAAGCACCCCCCTCCCCCCGCGCGCTAGCCTCTGCCCGGCCACGCCACGACGCGCACGCACGCGCCGCGCGTGGCCAAGCATCGCGCCGCGCCGCCCGTCGCCACGCCCCCGCCTCTGGCCCGCGCCACACCGCGTTCCGCGCGCACGCGCGCGCCCTGTTCTCACGCGTGCCGCGCCGCTCGTCGCTGCTGCACCCGCCTCGCCGCGCGCGCGCCGCCGCCCTGTGCTGCACAAGCGCCAGGCCCGCGTCCGCCAGCACTCCAGCCGTGTGCACGCCCCGCTTCCACCGCCGGCCGCCCCTGTGCGCGCCCACGCGCAGTACTGCCGGCCGCCCTCTCCGCCGTCCGGCCACGCCAAGTCACCGTGCCGCTCGCCGCTTGCCGAGATGTCCCGTCCACCTCGCCGCTCGTGCCCTGCTCCGCGACAACCACAAGCGGCCGAGCGCCATTGAAGACACCCTGCACCGCCCGCCGGCCGCCGCTACCCCCTTCCTCTCCGCTCCACCGCCTTCTCCCGCTATAAATTGGCCCCCGCGCAACCCCCAGCACCTCACCACCGCCACCGCCTGCCTCTGCCCTCTTCCCTAGCCACAGCGCCGCCGCCGCCCGAGACACCGCCGCTGCCCGCCTGCTCCCGTGGGCGCGCCCCCTCGCCCCACCGCAGCCCGTGGTGAGTGGGGGGATTGGTTCCCCTCCTTCCCCTTCCCCTTTTTCCCCTGCCCTGAGCCGCCCCTAGACCTCGGCCGGCCGTATTGGCCGCCGCCGCCGGCACCCCCACCGCTCCTCTGTTTCGAGCAGGAAGAGGGAGGAAGAAAGGGGTTTTTGCTCAAAGCCCCCTCCCCTTTTCCTATATTAACCCAAAGAAACCCCCCCTTAAGTACTTTTGACTAAATAGACCTTACTCCTTTAATATTTCAAAACAAACCCTCCAATACTTGAACCTAGATACATTTGGCACTCTTTAGCATGCCCCGAGAAATTCTAGGATTTACAAAAAGGTCCCTGCTATTTCCAGATACTTACGAATAAACCCCTAGCGCCCTGTGTGACCACTCGAAACCCCTTTAGCTCGTCATTTTATGTGCGAAACGATCTCCAATCGACCCGAAACTTTACCACGCCATTTCTAGTAGGGTTCCGGCCATGCCATTAAGAAACCACCCAAAGATATTACCCCTAACTCCATAATTAAGTTATTTTCGATTCAAGCTCAACGATGAAAGCTTTTAATTCTTTCGTTTGATTGTGTGTCTGTTTGTTTGCGTCGTAGGACACGGAGTGAACGAGGAAGGTCCCGACTGTGACCGAGCGAACGAGGATCAGTACTGCGACCCCGAACCCGAGGGACAGTGCTTCGACCAGGACCTCCCGCAAGGATTTGACGATGGCAAGTTCAATTCCGCCCTTTGATGCATGTTTCTGTCCTAGTTTTTATAAACACAACCCAGTGGCCTGTTTTATAAAATTGCATGGTTTTGCTTGCTGAAAACATGGTAGGATAGCCACCCTTGTTTGTGATAACCATACCTTGACCACTTGGTTTTATAAAGAAAATGCGTGTGTTTGGGAAGAGATAAAATGTGGTTTTGAAAAGTGAGTTAGACGGGATGGATGGAAATTCTATGTGAATTGCCGTTGGTGTGCTCGTACCTGTGTGGTTGAGCGTGGAAGGGAGATATCCATCTTGTCACCCCTAAGGACCGAGTTGATGTGACATCTCACCTAGCTTCTTGTCGTGCGAACCACTTGACCGTTGTATGGGCAACGGCTTAGCATAAATCCCACTAGTTAGTCTGGTAGCCATCAGGAGAGCTGGGAGCAACGGGTGATCAAGGAGAAGGGATAAGCTCTGTGTGACTTATGCCCCGGTTAAACCTCGGAGATAGGTCGAATGACCCCTTGATGGATCCCGTGGTGGCTAGTCAGGTCTAGCTAAGGTGGGTAATGGCTTTGTTGGGATCTGCACCGACACTAAGGTGATCGTGCTGTGGTACCCCACCTGTGGGTAAAGTTGCACACCTCTGCAGAGTTAAAATCTATTCGAATAGCCGTGCCCACGGTATTGGGCAAGTTATGGTGTGGTCACATAACTAGTGTTTATCTCTGGGAATGGATGGGCTGGTGTGAGTTGTTTGGAAAGTGTCTGGCAGTTGTGCCGTGTGCTACGACGGACGGGGAGTCCGGTAGCAGTTTAAAACCTGGATCCTGTGTGGATCAACACCGTGTGCTCCTTGGTACATGAAAACTCATTTTAAAAATGCTTTTAAAACAAACCCCTGCATACCACAGAGTTTTCCGCAAATGAACCATAACCTTATCCTTGGATTGTCCTGTGCATTAAATTCTGTTATACCCCTCCGTGGGTGTGATTGGACTTGCTGAGTACGTTTGTACTCATCCCTTTCTTACTTTTACAGCGGAAGACCCAGACTATGTCCCCGAAGACAACGAGTAGGGTTTCGTCCTGCACCCAGTCTTGCCTGTGGTTAAGGCCACCGTGGATTCCGCATGGCGCAAGACTCTGATGATCCTCTTTTCGTAGCTAGTATAGTAGTGTGGGTTTTAGTTGTAATCCTCGCGATAGTGGCGCTTCACTGCCCATTACCGCGCAGAGTTGTACAGTGATGTACCATCTGATGTAATAAAAGTGTTATCAGCCTCCTGGGACTGATAATTCGACACTTTTAAGTCTTCCCTGATGGGGGGACGCTTCAGCGCCACAGGGACGTCGACTGGGAGACAAACGCCTAGAAGTCGTTGAAGCCACTGACGTAGTCATCCACGTTGCCGGGCACTGAGCAGCAGTCGAAGATATCCAAGAGAACAGGAGAGTAGAGAGACAAGTGTGAGTACAAACTAGTACTCAACAAGTATAACACAAACTATGAGGCTCTAGGCTAGCTGACTCAACTGCGTTAGCTTTTAGTCTTGGCAAATTTTATTAAAGCTAATTACTACAAGTGGATGAATTACCATAAGCCAATTGCATAATAAATTAGTCAGTATTAATTAAGAACTACTGAGAACCATCCAACCAAAACCACCCGGGGAATCTCCCTCGTCAAAGGTTGATAACCCCACTAATCAGACGAAGGATCTGGGCCGCTCATGACTGTGAGCACAGCTGATATATCAGTTTTACACTCTCGAGAGGTTGCACAACTTTACCCACAAGTCATGGGCTACGCTAGTTGTTCATCACACTTCCTTATCTTCCGTCTGATGCTGCCGGATCTCTGCCTCTAGAGTGGGTTCTGCCTCGAATGTTGCACTCGAGGTATGATGCAAGAAACCCAGGCTCAACTGCTCAAACTCCTCGCATAACTCCTGAGGCATCTGAAAAGCCATGGCCATGTTAACATAGCTCTTCCTGCTCAGAGCATCTGCTACCACATTAGCCTTGCCCGGATGATAGTGAATCTCCAGGTCATAATCCTTGACCAACTCTAGCCATCTTCTCTGCCGCATATTCAACTCACTCTGAGTGAAAATATACTTGAGGCTCTTGTGATCGGTGTAAATGTCACACCTCTGCCCAAACAAGTAATGCCTCCATATCTTCAGAGCGTGCACAACTGCGGCTAACTCCAGATCATGAGTGGGATAATTCAGCTCGTGCCGGCGCAACTGCCGTGAAGCATAAGCTATGACTCTGCCTTCCTGCATCAGAACGCAACCAAGACCATCCCTCGAAGCATCACAATATACTGTGAACCTCTTGCTCTGGTCTGGCAGAGTAAGGACTGGCGCCGTAGTCAACCTCTTCTTCAGCTCCTCGAAGGCATTCTGACGCTCATCAGTCCTAGAGAAACCCACGTCCTTCTCCAGCAAAGAAGTCAAAGGCTTTGCAATCTTGGAGAAATTCTCGATGAACCTCCGATAATAACCTGCTAAGCCCAGAAAAGAGCGGACTTCCTTCACTGTCTGCGGTACAACCCAGTTAAGCACATCCTTTACCTTTCCGGGGTCCACAGCAATACCTCCCTTGGAGATGACATGACCGAGGAATGGAACCTCGTCAATCCAGAACTCGCACTTGCTGAGCTTGGCATACAGCTTGTGCTCTCTGAGCCTCTGCAACACAAGCCTCAGGTGCTTCTCATGCTCTGCTTCTGACTTGGAATATATCAGGATATCATCAATGAATATCACCACAAAGGTGTCCAGATAATCCATGAAAACCTTGTTCATCAGATGCATGAAGAAAGCCGGAGCATTGGTCAAGCCAAAGGACATGACCGTATACTCGTATAGCCCATACTTGCAAGTGAATGCCGTCTTCGGAATATCCTCAGAACGAATCCTCAGCTGATGATAACCCGAACGCAGATCAATCTTCGAGAATACACAAGCACCCTGAAGCTGATCAAAGAGATCCTCAATACGGGGCAATGGATGCTTGTTCTTGATAGTGACTGCATTCAGATCCCGATAGTCGACGCACATTCTCTTCGCGCCATCCTTCTTCTCTACGAGCAATATAGGAAAAGCCCAAGGAGAGAAACTGCAACGGATATAACCCTTAGCTAGCAGCTCGTCGACAGTCTTCTTAACCTCCTCATGTTTGACAGGAGCCATACGATAGGGCCTCTTAGCAATAGGAGCTGTGCCAGGTAAGAGATCAATAGAAAACTCAATGTCGCGATCAGGCGGCATACCTGGCAAATCATCCGGAAAGACATCCGGGAATTCAGACACCACGCGAATACCATCCGTGGGTCTAGCCTCCATCTGATGAAGAAATCCAGAAGGCTCTGTGGCACCAACAGTGACCTCCTGACCATCCGGTGCTGACAGAAGAACCATCCTCTGAGCACAATCTATCCGGACTCCCCACTTAGCAAGAGTCTCCATCCCGAGGATCACATCAATGCCCTTGGAGTCTAGCACCATCAGATTCGCACTGAAATCTACCCCCCTTATGGCCACACTTACTCTGGGACAGAAGACATGAGACCTCAACTGCCCTCCCGGTGAAGATACTAACATGCACCTCTTTAATGTGCTAGTAGGAATGCCATGATGCTCAACAAAAGACTGAGTGATGAAAGAATGTGTAGCACTAGTATCAAAAAGCACTGTAGCAGGATGGGCATTAACCATGAACGTACCAATAGCCACGTTAGGAGCCTCGGCCGCTGACTCGGCCGTCACGTGGTTCACCCTGCCCTGAGCTGGGGCCTTGGGCTGAGCTGCACGGTCCTGCTGTCCTGCCTGCGCCTTCCGAGGGCAGACGTTGGCGTAGTGCCCCGGCTCGCCGCAGTGGAAGCACACTCGCGGAAATGCAGCGGCCTGCTGCCCGGCAGGAGGAGTGGGCGCTCCCTGCCTCTGAGCTGGTGGAGCCGGAGGCGCCGGAAGCCTCTGACCCTGTCCCGCCTGCTGCTGCTGCTGAGGACGAGGCGGGTACTGCTGCCGCTGCTGGTACTGCTGAGGCGGCCTCTGCTGCTGCTGTGGTGGATGCTGATAGCGGGGATGAGTGTTGCTGCCCGAAGAGGATGGAGCCATCTTCCTCTTCTTATCCTCAATCTCCCGGCGCTTACGCTCGGTGTTGAGGGCAGCATCAACCAGCTGGTTGAAGTTGTCGAAGCGGTGGTTCAGCAGCGCATACTGGATGTGATCATCCAGTCCCTCGTTGAAGTACTCCTGCTTATCGCTATCACGAGCGACGTCAGCAGGGGCGTAGCAGGCAAGCTGAAGGAAACGGTCACGGTACTCCGTCACCGTCATCGATCCCTGAAATAACGAACACCGATAACAAGGGTAGAAATCGCTCAATAGGTCAGGCTTACGAGAGAGTTCAAGGATAGATCAAGCTCAAACAAGTTGCAGGGAATTCCATTCAAATTTACCTGCTTAAGGGCACGGAACTCCTTCTGCTTCATCTTCATTATGCCCTCAGGAATATGGTGGTTCCTGAAACGCTCACGGAACTGGTCCCACGTGAGAGCATCACGGTCCCGAACTGGGTAGGACTCCCACCAGTCAAGAGCGGAACCTCGCAGCTGCCCTGCTGCATACAGAACCCGCTCTCGGTCGTCGCACTGCGCAACAACCAACTGACGCTCCACCGAACGAAGCCAGTCGTCCGCCTGGAGTGGGTTCGTGGCGTGAGAGAAGGTCGGAGGATGACCTCTCAGAAAGTCCGCACGCCTATCACGGGGCTGAGGCGGCGGTGGAGGCGGTGGCTGGGCGTGGATGTGCTGCAGAGCCTGGACGGTGTTGTTCAGGGTTGCCATCATCTGCATCTGGAGCTGGAAGAACTGCTCCGGGGTCAGTGGCGGGGGCATCGGCAGCGGCTGACCAGTACCCTGGTTGTTCTGCTCCTGTTGGTCAGAACCGGAACCGGTGCACCTGGTGTTCACCATCTGATTGCAACAAACGAAATTTATGAGAATAAGATATGGTGCTGCTGAGGAGATGAAACTTCGATAGGATATAACAGAGAGAAAGGAATATAGGTTTTACCCCCAACGATCTAAATCAAATTTTATTATTTAGTTCAAGTGGGGTTAGGATCAATTTGCATGAATGAGTATAACTGCTAGACTATGCAATCAACCAAAGATCCAAATCATACATTTGCACAATAACAACCATTCAACATTCACAACTTAGTCGAGTTTTCCACACTACTCGACCAACACACTCGTTCTAGCGTATTTTCACCGGGACAACCTAAACTTATAAATTACAGGGTTAGGCGACTCAGGCCAACGTCTACGGAAGACTCAAGCTATTTCTCAGAAAGGACAGGAGAGAGATAGCAAATCAAGGACTTAAGGCTCAAGGAATAGAAGCAGAAAATGAGGTTTGGGTTTTGCGGAAGCAGAGCAAGCGAAAAGAAGTCCTAAACTCGACCAGTTCTATCTAGGCTTCGTCCTACAGTCGACACGGCTCTGATACCAATCTGTCACACCCGATTTATAGGAACATAAATCGAGCAATCATATATGCGCCAGGATCGAGTCACGCATATATACAACAGATTATCAAGATATCACAACACATGTCACGAATAAAAGCGTATAAATTATAAAATGAATATCTTTATTACAACTGAATCAAGAATCAGTTCAAGGATTGCGGAAGCGTAAAATGAATACATGAAGAGCTGGGCGCCACAGGGACGTCGACTGGGAGACAAACGCCTAGAAGTCGTCGAAGCCACTGACGTAGTCATCCACGTTGCCGGGCACTGAGCAGCAGTCGAAGATATCCAAGAGAACAGGAGAGTAGAGAGACAAGTGTGAGTACAAACTAGTACTCAACAAGTATAACACAAACTATGAGGCTCTAGGCTAGCTGACTCAACTGCGTTAGCTTTTAGTCTTGGCAAATTTTATTAAAGCTAATTACTACAAGTGGATGAATTACCATAACCCAATTGCTTAATAAATTAGTCAGTATTAATTAAGAACTACTGAGAACCATCCAACCAAAACCACCCGGGGAATCTCCCTCGTCAAAGGTTGATAACCCCACTAATCAGACGGAGGATCTGGGCCGCTCATGACTGTGAGCACAGCTGATATATCAGTTTTACACTCTCGAGAGGTTGCACAACTTTACCCACAAGTCGTGGGCTACGCTAGTTGTTCATCACACTTCCTTAGGTGAGATGGCTAGCAAGCACACTACGAGACCGTTACAAAGGACCACGTTGGTAAGGTGTAACCGCTAAGGATTCTGGATCAGCGACGATGGGGCCCACCTCCGGGGGTACAAGACACACAGCACAGACCAAGCCGGAGGAGCAGGGACCATTGAAGCTTACCACCCCTCTTGCCCACGCAGGTAAGTTACTCCCGAACCAACACGACCTAATTAGTAAGTCAAGACCGTCCCATTCCAGTCCTGTGGTTGCGCGGTTGTCCCAGGTTGTCGCTCTATGAACCGGTCCTTATGGAGAGTGGCCAAACAAGCACTAAGCACCGTGCTGGCCCCCTAAACCATGTTTCTACAAAAGCATATTTTAAGGATGCACAAACCACTCAAGCACACAGCACAGAGGGTCGGCTCCAGAATTAAATTGCATAAGACCATTAATCAAATTAATTAAAAAGGACCAAAATTTGTTGTAGCGCAGCAACCTAGCACAACTAACCAAATGCAACCCAAAGGATATATTTAAAGGGTAAATAAGTGGCTAGGAAAGTCCTTATAGGCATACAGTATTAAAATGCAGTATGAAATTGTATTTAAAAGTGATAGGAGGTTCATGTTATACTTGCCTTCCTCGTACTCTCCCGGCTGCTGCTCAAACTGCTCGGAAGATGGCTGCTCCTGGTACTGCTCCGGTGGCTCGACGTCTATTCACGATCGCAACAGCAATACATGGGCCACACATGCACACACATGCAAACAATTGCAAATATAAGAAAACAGTACAACATTACATAGAAACAGCACACAAACTAGTCTAAAGCTATTCTACGCGTTATAACGATCGCGTGGATATATAGAACACCTAAAACGAAGCTAAAACGCGAAAACTACGCTCGAAACAAGATCCAGGGGCTTATTTGTAAGAAAAACATGACTTACAGGGGGTTCTGCACAAAACCTGAGGACTTAAACGTAATTAAACCCTAGACGCAAGGGCTAACTCGCTAAAAAACCTTAGACTGGACTGCGGGTTGAATTTCCAGAGAAGCCAGGGGGTCAAACAGGAAGAAAAGGACCTATCTGTAATTATTTTTGAACTAAATAGGACCGCGGGTTGATTTCTCCAAAAGGCAGGGGCTCTTTAGCAAAACTAATAGGCTAAAGCGGTATGTTTTAATCCGGGCCGCCGGATCTAGCATCTGCGGCTCAGATTAGATCCTAGCGGTGAAGGGGTACGCGCTGCCCCTGGCCGCTGGATCTGGATCCAAAGGTTCAGATCTATACTTAGCTGCCTTCAATCTGGATCACTCATCCGGGATTGGATGGTCCAGATCTACTTTACACCCGAACCGGTACGCTTCAGTCTGGGCGCTTGGATCTCGATCCTACGGCTCTCATCGAAGGGCTTCGTGATCTAATCTCATCCGCGAACATCAGATCGGACGGCCAGAGAGAAAGGGGGACCCCGGGGGCGGCGATTGCTCGCCGGCGACCTCCCCCCGCGGCGGCGCTTCACCGGAGTTCGCCAACATCGGTGCTCCGGAGGTTCTGGGTAGTCGGGATCGCGCCGGGGAGAGAGGGTGGACGGTGGTGAACCCGTCTGGGCCATCAGTGCGGCAGTTCGGGGTCGGATTAGACCTCGCCATGGCGAGCGGCGGCAATGGAACGCCGGAATGATGTTCCGGCCACCAGAGGGGGCTACGCGGCACTACCTCATGTGCAAAAGGGAGAAGGGCGTCGGGCATTGCTCACCGAGGGCCCGAGACAAGCGGAGACGCGGCGCAGGGGCGACTCCGGCGGAAACTGGCGGCGAGGTAAGCCGGTGCTCGCGGACGGGTCGACGTGGTGATGCTCCGAGCGCCTGGATCCCTCGGTCGGGCTCGGGGACCGACCTTGCACTGGGGCGGAGCTCCCGCGGGGTCCGGTCGGGGCTGGATTGCAGCGGAGCGGCGTGCCCGCGGGCGAGCAGGGGCGCCGGGCGGCGGAGCAAGGCGGCCGTGGGGCTTGAGCGTCGGTGGCGGCTACGGGTTAGGGTTAGGGTTAGGGTTCCGGAGGGGTTGGGGCGGCGCTTTGTAGGGTGGCGGCGGTCCCATTGACGCGCGGGCCCGAGGAGCGCAGCTCGCCGGCGGTTACGGGGAGGAGGTTGCGCGCCGGGGAGAAACGAGGAGGGGGAGAAGAGAGCGCTGACAGGAGGGGCCTGACGGTCAGAGAGAGGGAGAGAGGAAGGGCGCGGCGTGCGAGTGGAAAACCGGGTGCCGACAGGCGGGCCCGTGTGGCAGCGAGAAAAGGGAGGAGGAGAAGATACGCGGGCTGGGGAAAACGGGCCAGGCTCGGCCCACGCGGGGGAAAGGGAAGAGAGGAGCCCGAGGGGAGGAGGGAAGCTGGGCCTCGGGCGGCTTTGGGCCGTGGAAAGAAAAAAGAGGGAGAGGGGGTGCTGGCCCATGCGGGAGAGAGGAGAGGAAAGAGAGCTGGGCTGGGCCAAGACTTTGAGTTGGGCTGCCTTCTTTTGTTCTTTTTCCTTTTCTTCTTTTGTTTTTCTAACTCACTAATTCAAACAATTCTAATTGAATTCAAATACAATTTGAATTCAAACCTATACACTCAACACAAATAAAACAATGCACCAGCATGAATGCACAATCAAGTTGATCTTATAATTAATTTTTATTTTCTTATGTTATAAAATTACTTTAAATGCGATACAAATTAGAGGAAACCCTGGAAACTTTTATTTAAGCTCAATAAATTCCTCAAAATTTAGGAAAATTACATTAGGGTGTTACACTATTGGTGGTCTTGGAGAGGCTCGGGGTGGCCGGAGAAGTGCTGCCCACGGGAGGCCGAGCCGGCGGCCGGAGATGTGCGGCGGCGGTGGGGTTCCGGCGTGCGGAGGAGGAAAGGGCCGGGCTGGGAAGCTGCAGTGGAAGACGAGGAAGCCAACGGTGTGGTCGATTTGGGGAGGGAGAGGGCGGAGGGGGAAGCTCCACGATGAACTGAGGTCACGGCGGCGCTAATGGAGGGCGGCAAGGTCTGTGCGCGCGCGAGGAGGTCCGGGGTGCTTTTATAGGCAATTGGGGTGAAGGGAGGGAGTCAAGGCGAGCTGAATTTCGACCTTGAGCCGCGACGGGGGGGGGGGGTGAACCGGGAATTGCAGCGGCGGCAACAGAGGTGCCGGCGAGCGGCGCTGGCAACGCGCAGGCGCCGTGGCACACGGGCAAGGCGCCAGCAGCAGGGGATTTGAGCGGTGAAAGGAGGGGAAGCGACGCGTGGCGAGGGAGGAACAGGAGGTGGCCGGCGGCGGCCAAGGCCGACGTACTGTGCCGGCGGCAGGGCGCCAGAAACAGAGCAGAGAGAGCAGGGGCGCCAGGAAGAAGAAGGGGGTAAGAACTGAGCCGGGGACTGATTTGCAATTTCAGAGAAAAGCAGGGACCTCACTGAAAAGGTTCATCTGCAGTTGAGCAACAGTTTTGAAGATATTTTAGACTTAGTAAAATTTTCACATTTTATGTAAGTCCTATGGATAAAATTACTTTTACAAATATATCCAAGGGTAATTTCACATATTTTTTTGCAATTTAACCACAGATTCCATCTTTTGCAACACAACCCTCATACTTTTAAACTTTTCCCTCTATTTCCACCCATTTTGCATAAAAGGACCTCTAGTTAAAATTAATTACATAAATATCACTTTTTCCATAACCTTACACATATTAAACACACCTTTTGCCATACTTTGGACACAAAAGCATACCAAAACTCTAGGGTATGACCCAGCTTATTACCTGAGTGTCACACAAATGAGAAAATGGTCAAAACAAGAATTGTAGAACTTTTCAAAACCTACAACTTTTATTTAGGGTTCAAATTCAAAAACCCAAAGGATAGAGCTTTATTTTAAAACCTCGGACTTAATTCAAACTTTATAAAGTTTTTGTCCATATTAGGGTAAATTTCAAGTATTTTTGGACTTAATTGCAAGTTTTATGTAATGCAATGATGACTAACACTCTTACACGTTGACCCTTAGTAAAATTTAAGAGTTACCTTTGTAATTCAAATATTTTGCATAAAAGGACTCATATTTTTTAAAAATTACACATAAGTTGCATAAGTCCTCATGTCCACACATTCACTCAGTTTCACTCAATTCAATACATACATTACACATTCTTTCCTAATGTGTTACAATTTTTACACCTAGGGTGTCACAGCTACCGGCCTCAACTAACCATGGGATATACCACAACCAATAGGTAAAGTCTGATCTAGACACCACGTCTATACAGTCCTTTACTAACTCTAGAATCGATCTTACTCTAGAGCATCCACCACACTAGTGAACTATTGATCTGGCAAACAACTAGGGCGAACTAGATCTAATCTTAACTAAGAATCTAAAGCGCAAAAGTATCATGAACACTTACTATGATTGATAAGCATCCGTTGAGGTACAAGCTGGAGAAGAACGCCGGGGGCCGACAACCACGGCACCTCCCCGACTTCCCCTCACTTTCTTCCTATTTTCTAAGCACTACCTAGACAACACTAAGCCTCTAGAATGAGCCTAAAGCTCACCTATGAAAGTGAGAGCACAAGAGAGGAGTGTCTGATGATGTGTCTTCATTTGGAGCCCCTCCCCTTATATTTATAGGTGTGTCAAAGGGGTGCTTCAACCGGCAAATGAGGGGAGCTCACTTGGAACCGACCTTGAGATCCAATGGAGAGGTGCCACGTGCAGGAGGTAAGGCGGTGCGCCAAAACTAGTTCGGCCAAACTAGGATAACCGCCTTGGGCCACCCCCTTTGGCAGGGACACTGGTAAGTGGGCCCTCTGGTCCATGATCGATGGGTTGGCACTATCCTAAGTCTGTTGCATGCTCTGGTGGGCCCATTGATCCATGGGAGGCTTAACAGCGCGTCCTGATTGGCCGGAGAGTTATTGCCTTGGATTGAGAGTGTGTTTCCTTGCTCTTGAGTCTGTCATGTGGGTCCTTCAATCCTCGTGCTTTCTCATGATTGGTCAGTCTTTTGTGCCTTGGATTTAAAGGTGTGTTTTCCCTCCATTTTAGCTCAAATTCCAGCATAGCTATATTTTCCGGGGACATGTGGAATTGATATTATTTTGGATAAACATGCCTGCAAGAAATGTTAGTTCTCCCAATTTTCTGATCAAATTGACGGTCGAAAATGGTTCGTAACGAGCGTCAACAAGATTCCCCACACTTAGTCTTTGCTTGTCCTCGAGTAAATGTTAGGACTAAGGTGGAACACCACTTTCTTTTGATATGATACCTGCATACAGGTTATTCCAAACTTCACCTTTACCTGTGAATCTTGATGTGTCTACCATAATGGTTTGGATAGTTGAAGAGTGGAATGGTATTGACTTGAGTCTCCTCCACTTCTCCGCTGTATGACTACGGGATGATAGATTCTTGAAAAGACCAACCATAGCTTTACTCCTCCATGGAATCTCTCCAGTCACTTAGTGTGTATGTATCCTCACCAAAGCATTGCCTCTTTCCATCCTACTTCTAAAGATAGCTTATGTGTAGTGTCGGTGTTTTACGGCCACGCCCACCGAGGGATACCCCCGAGATCGTGAGTTTGTTGGTAGGGTGTCACCGAGATTAGGAACTCAAAGGTGCAACGAACACAAGGTTTAGACAAGTTCAGGCCGCCGAGAGTCTAATACCCTACATCCTGTGTGGTTTGTATTATCTTTGATGGTGATCGTCCCCGAGGGGGTCCCTATCCGCCGTTATATAGTCTGAGGGGACAGGTTTACAAGGAAGTTCTAGTCGGGTACAAGCCTAGGAGTCCACCCCGAGTACTTCTCGGGTAGTTTTCTACCATATTTGACTAGTTTCACTACTGTATGAGTAGTCCTACTGCACTACGAGTAGTTACAAAAGATGTAGGGTGTGGGCCATATCCCATCCCGTATCCTAGGAGAAGTACGCCACATGGACAGTCCCGTGTGCTCGGATCTGACAAGCTCCCGAGATCTTCGTAGCCGAGTACTACAGGCGTCCGAGTACTTCTGAAGGCATCTTCGAGTTCTCCCAAACTTCATCTTGAAGGTGTCCTCCGAGTACTTCCTTAGCTGCGTCGAGGGTCTGAGGTGCTCATGCCCCGAGCAGTTGTCCAGTCTTCTTTTATATGGGGTGCGATTAAACTCGCACTCCATGTGGAGTAGCCCCCGAGCCTTAGCTTGACTCGTAGAATCAGGCTGAGGGTCAATTTAATCTTAAGTCTTCTGTACTTATCTTCTAGCTGATTTGAAAAAATAAGTCGCTGATTACATGTGTCCCGCAGCCCTCGAGTCTTGAATCCAAATCCCTAAGTTTTGGAATAAAGGATCCAAAGAATCGTAGCATGCAATATATGACAGTAAAGATTTGATGGTGAACATGGGCAAATCGGTTTAGTAAATTTGAAAACCACTTTTTTGGGGATGAATTCCTTGAAAAACTGGTTAAGCAAATAACATCACCAATAAACACCCAAAATTATCTCTCAAATCAATCTTTGTACCCTGAGTCAATGACTACATAAGACCTCTGGGTAATAATTTGAACAAACCCCTTATTTCGGAGTAGAATCCCTGAAATAATGGTTAACAAACATCTACCCAAGATAAATCTTAAAAAGCATCTTGGATCGGGTATTGTCGAGTAGCTTTACAGCATCCAGCATGTAAGCATGAGAGCTGTCCATTGAGGCACGCTGAGTGCCTTGTCCCATCAAGCCCCTCGAGCCAAGGAGCCAGATGATAAGCATAGAGCAGACGTAGCAAACGGTGACGCTAGCCCCCGAGCCCAGGCATTGGGTAAGTAGCCGCTGAGTCTTGAATAGTCGATGAAGCCATCTAGTCAGAGTTGATCCCGACTAGAATTTTAGTCGAGACGAGTAGTCGAAGTAGTCGAATAGGTGTAGAACTAGTCATAAACTAGTAAACCTCTTGCCATGGGAGTGAGGCCCCTTCAATAACATAGTGTACAAGTCAAAAACTAGTAATACGTTATTGGAAATAAGGGAGTGAGGCCTCTTCAACAAACTTGCGTGTAATATGAGACTTAAATGAGTAAAATGGAGTTATACTAGAAATATGAGCGCAAGGCCCCTTCAGTAACCAAAGAGACTAGTCGGAAAACTTGCGCGTAATACCAGTCGTAAACCAGTAAAATGGAGTTGTACTGGAAGTATGAATCTCCATGCACCAATAGAAGATGTCCCCAGTTGATCAAGGATGAAAATGGCGTAAATGCTCGATATTTCAAGAATTAGGAACCTCCTGGCCATCAGGGTACTACAGGCGATAAGATCCAGGTCCTGTAACCTTATGCACAATAAAAGACCCTTCCCATCACGAGTTAAGCTTGTGTAGCCCGGTATCATCCTGGATTAGTCGAAGAACCATATCTCCAACATTAAAAGAGCGTTGTTGAACGTTCCTGTCATGGTAATGACAAACTCCTTGTAAGTAGCGGGCCGACTGGAACAAAACATTGTATCTGATTTCTTTAGCTGAGTCAAGCTCGAGATGTCTTGCAATGTCAGCCTCGCCTTCTTCAAACATCTCCAGTCGTGGAGTCTTCCACATCATGTTAGCTGGTAATATAGCTTCAGACCCGTATACGAGAAAGAAAGGTGATTGTCCTGTGGTTTTGCTTGGTTGTGTGCGAAGCCCAGACTACTGATGAGATCTCATTGATCCACTTGCTGCCCTTTTTGCTATTCTCGTTGTAGAGTCTTTTCTTCAATCCATCAAGAATCAAGCCGTTGGCGCGCTCAACCTGGCCATTGGCACCCACGGGTGAGCCACTGAAACATATTTGACTTCAATGGAACTGCGTTCCCAAAAATCACAGAACTGATGTGAGTGGAAATTGGATCCTAGATCTGTAATGATAGTGTTGGGGAAGCCAAAATGATGTAAGATGTCGCAGATGAAAGTAACCACTCGATCCGCAGAGAGCGTTGCGATTGGCTAGTACCCGATCCACTTGGTAAACTTGTCGATGATCACCAACACGTGTGTAAAACCTCCTAGCACAGTTGTTAAGGGCCCTATCATGTCTAGGCCCAAGCATGCAAATGGCCATGAAGGTGGTATGGTGATGAGGTTGTGAGCCAGAACATGAGGCTGTCTGCCAAAAATTGGCAGTTGGTACACCAGCGGACAAGGGCTTCGGCATCTGCCAAAGCAATCGGCCAATAGAAACCAGATCAAAATGCCTTGCCGACTAGTGTGCGAGAAGCCGCTTGGTTCCCGCACACGCCTTCGTGAATCTCTTGGAGTATCTCTTTGCCCTCCTCCATGCTGACACACTTCATGAGTATGTCTGATGCTGATCCACGCTTGTACAGGTTACCCCCGAGTAGAACATACCCTTTGCTGCGCCTTGGGATGCGAGTAGCTTCAGCGCTTTTTGGGTCGACACCGGGAGGTAGTTTGTGCTTCTGGATGTAGTTGATGAAGGCCGCCCTCCAATCGACCTCGATCATCAAGACCTCTCAATCAGGGTCCTCGGGACCCTGAGCGATGGAACTTTAGTTTGGTGCCTGTGACAGTTCGTGTATTTGTAATGCTAGGCATACATTTTGTTAGTGTGAAATATGTGTTTATTTGTATAAAACTCGTGTGTGTTATGTGAAACTTTTGCTGTGGCAGAACCGCTCGAATTATTCCGGCTCAAGTGCGTTGATGATCGCCGCACACCTGCAATCCGCTTAACGCACTTCAAACGGAACAATCCTTTGGTCTGTCGGGTCTCCGCCCGATACAACCACGGTTCAGCAGGATCGAAGCAGGTTTATCTCGCACGAAGGCGAGTTTACATCACAGAATAGCTCATCAACTTTTAACTTACAGCCATACATATATTATTACAAACTGAATTTAAAGATAAGTGAACTTATACAAAACCATGTTCAGAAAGACAAGCATAACAGCTTGTCTAAACTCACAGCGGAGGATAAAGTTTCACGCGGCTACATTCGTCGCGAAGACGAACACCAAGCTTAGCCCAGGGCTTGGTGTTATCGCGGAGGGTCAGTGCTGGCCGGGGACGGGTCCCACTCCACGGACCAGCCAAACGGAACGGACGTTGGCCACCCAAGGTTGTCCGTGGAGTGGGACCCGTCCCCGGCCGGCACTGACCCTCCGCGATAACACCAAGCCCTGGGCTAAGCTTGGTGTTCGTCTTCGCGACGAATGTAGCCGCGTGAAACTTTATCCTCCGCTGTGAGTTTAGACAAGCTGTTATGCTTGTCTTTCTGAACATGGTTTTGTATAAGTTCACTTATCTTTAAATTCAGTTTGTAATAATATATGTATGGCTATAAGTTAAAAGTTGATGAGCTATTCTGTGATGTAAACTCGCCTTCGTGCGAGATAAACCTGCTTCGATCCTGCTGAACCGTGGTTGTATCGGGCGGAGACCCGACAGACCAAAGGATTGTTCCGTTTGAAGTGCGTTAAGCGGATTGCAGGTGTGCGGCGATCATCAACGCACTTGAGCCGGAATAATTCGAGCGGTTCTGCCACAGCTGGTATCAGAGCTATAAGGTTACCTTGGAGATACATTTTACCTTAAAAATGCTTTCAGTATAAAAATTTGGCCAACAAAACATTTGGCAAAACTGCGTTGGATCCGTTAAGGATTGAGCTTAGTACGTAAAGCCCTAGGGTAATGCTTATGAGGGAAATAGAGGTGGCTATAGTATATATATAAATAACTCTAACTACCAGCATTACTTTTCTGTCAAAACTTAAATTCATGTACAACCCCAACTTTACATTCTGTAACGACACCTTCGACGATGAGGTAAGGAGGTAACGATCCTCAGCCAACTGAGGGAGCTTGGCCTTCCCGTCGGTGATGCGAACCGAACGCTGTTTCTCAAGCAGTGGCCTACTTGAGATGCTGCCAATGTACCAACCTCGGTTGACTACATTGGGAGTATATGGTTCGGCGCAGGGTATGGCGATCGCAGATCATACCCCCGCATTTTGCGGTACCCCCGTGAATACGTTATCTCGATAACGTATGTTAACGTTGTCTGTACGGCGGTAATTGTACAGATGCTGTTTCTATAGTGAACAGTAATGATTGGGGACGCTTTCATGACATGCTGGCATGAAAGGTTCACTATATATATATTGTGGTTTTCTGCAGGTACGCTAACCTCGTTGCGTAAGCTTGAACGTAAGAACGACTAGTATATATATAGGGAGAGACGTATTTATATGATGCCACCGTAACTAACCACGTAAGACCAAGAATACTTGGCAGTTATTTTGTTTGTGAGGACGCGTAGAACGTGCATGCATCATGACATCTTGGATTGACCTGATTGCCTTGTTTGTACTGAAATATGTTGCTTGTATCTAAATGCCTGTTTTGACTTTGTGTAGTAGGAGCCAACGTAATCTGCTAGACTAACTTAGAGTTAAGACAGTCTTTTGTGAACCAAGTGGATTGGGTTATGTTTGGACCTTATCATCGATCTTAGTTTGACAGCCAAATCAAACCCCTGATCTTGCTTTGAATCTGTTTCGGCAGAACCATTGAACTTTTCTTTTTGAGCTTTTCTTTTGGTGGTTAAACCTTGATAACTGTCAGCAAACCATTCAATCCATTATTTAGTGAATCATCTGTCCTCTCTCGATGTTGTAGCATATCTTGTTGTCTATTCTGGTTACAACATCTGAAAGTTGCACCTTCGATTTTTGCTCAGATGATTTTGGATAAATTAAAAAGATGTATGACAATAATTACATTTTGCATACAATTCTCCCGGCAAAAAGTCATGCATCATAACATATACCATTTTGGTCAATGCATGGTGTTGCATCATCATCGAAAGCCCGTAGACTAACTAACGAGTGTGCCTCCTGTACAGCTTTAGGTTGTCTTCAGCTTCTTAAGACCTATCTTGTTGCTGTTGGCACTACAGGGTTGCTATTCCTCTTTTGTGGTGGTGTTTAATCACATGACCATGATGCCGTGTTGGAACCTAAGGCCTCATGTGCGCTGCAGCCATATGATTGAGCCATTAGGAGCGCACTGGTGACTAGGTCTATGTGACGTAACCCCACTGCAATCTCTTCTTTTGCAACCTTACTAGTGTCCTAACTTTTGATCCTCGCTTAAGGATATAGACCTACCCAGGTGTTAGTTACGAGCGAACGGATGTGGAATGCGAGTCTTATGCATCATCAACTCATGAGGGTATGCATCATACTTCATGCATTTCATACGTGCATACATTGCAAGTATCATCATCCTTGCATCATGGTGTATGCATCATTTGGTCAACATCATGGTAATTGCATTGTGTCATATGCATCATCTCGGTCGTGCATGGGATTCCTCATCCTCACGTTGCACCATCAATGCAATCATACATCTCAATAGTGCATCACATTCATGGTTACATACCAAGCAATGCACTCTGAATCGGAGCATTCTATCATTATCCCTTGATTGCATCGATATAAATAGGCATGTTTTGCAATCAACCTCATCTAAATCATTCAGATAATAAATTCTGAGCAAGAATATTTCAAACATCACTTTGTCAATCCCTTGTACTATCCTTACTTGTTGTCCATGAGTTTTCTGATGAATGTCGCTGACATTTATTGTCCTCCTGTTGTGATCGTAGCTCTATGAGAACTCGATCACCTTTTCCTCTCTTATCTTGTCAAACTCATCTATGTACAATCTCTTCATGCTCTCGTTATACTCATCTCGTCATGCTCTCATCATCAACCTCAATCTTCTCTGGTGTGATTGCTTTTTGCCACTTTTGATGGGTAATTTACTTCTCTTCCCTTTAGAGTCTTTCGTCCGAATCTCGGGACGGGATTCTTTTTAGGGGGGGAGGCTGTGACAGTTCGTGTATTTGTAATGCTAGGCATATATTTTGTTAGTGTGAAATATGTGTTTGTTAAGTGTAAAGCTTATGTGTGTTTATGTGAAGCTTTTGAAAATTTAAAGTGCAAGTAAAAAGGGGTATTTTTTGTAATTACAGAAAAACCTAGGGTTGTTTTTGCAAAATGTGTTTGGATGGGAGGTAATTTCGAAATAAGTGAAGGGTGGTTTTGCAAATGTGTTTTTCTTATTTTATTCCCTGTAAAAAATATATATTTATCCAAAAGTTGCATTTGAAATGCATGTGTTGAAGTGTGTAAAAATTTTGGGTAAAGTGGTAAGAATAAGGGTATTTATGTGATTTTATAAAAGTACAAGTCCTTTTATGCAAATGTTTGATTTACAAAAGTAACTTTCAAATTTACTCAGGACTAAAGTGTAAAAGTGCAAGTCATCATGACATATCTATCCAATCATGATGACGAGTCTATCCCGTCATTATGACATGTCATAAATGTTTGCATTTAGGTCCTGAATTTTATAAAATTTCATTCTTTAGGACAAAAGCATTTCAAATCCGACTTTTGTTCAAAGATTCACGTGTAAAAATATAAGTTTTGAGTTTTTGAACTTGAGCCCTAAAGCAATGTTGTAGAGTTTGAGAAACTCTCCAACTTTCGTTTTGGGCATTTCTTCATTTGGGTTTTAAATCAACAGGAAATTTTGGTTTTACAGACGAGCCCCTGCAGTTTTCTGAAACCGCGTATAAGTCCTTGGGAAATCTGTTTTCCCTTTCTCCTCTATTCTTTCTCTCTCTACCTTATCCTCCCCTGGCGTCTGTCTTATCTTCTCCACCGGCAGTGCTTATCTCTGTCTCTCTCTTCCATCTACCCTTCCTCCACCTCTCTTTCTCCTCTTCCTCTGGCTCGGACAGCTCACGGCAGCAGGCAGGCCCGAGCGGCAGGTGGCGAGGCGCTGGCGGGGCGGCGCCCAGGCGCGCGAGCGGCGACCAGGACGGACGCGCGCGCAAGCGGGAGGCAGGCCAGCGGCTGGCCAGCGGCGCACAGTGCGTGGGAGCAGGCGCCAGGCGAGCGCAGGGGCGGCGAGCGGGCCCAGGCGGCGCAGGCCGGGCGGGAGCGAGCCAGCAGGCGTGCGCGCGGGCGCTGGGAGATGCGGGCTGGGCTCGTGCGGTGCGCTGCAGCAGGCAGAGCCGTGGCGGCGCGTAGGCAGGCGGAGCGCGGCTCCCAGACGCGGGCGTGCGGCTCAGCTCGGCGCGCGGGTGAGAGGAGTGAGCGGAGGCGCGCAACGGGGACGGCTCGCGGGCGTGCGCAAGCAGGGCGGCCGTAGGCGCGGGGGCTGGCGCGCAGGCGCTCTGCAGGTGGCCCAGGCGGAGTTCTAGAGCGCGTGGAGGCCGAGCAGTAGGCGGCGCTGGCTCGGATGGCGCGCGGAGCGAGGAGCACCCAAGCGGAGGCAGGCGCTAACGGCAGACACAGGAGCGAAGCTCGGCTCGAACGGGGATGGCTTGGGCAGAGCAAAACAACAGGGGTGGGCTGGAGTAGGCGTGCGCACAGAAGGAGAAGCACCAATCCAGGCGTAGTGCGCGCGGGAGCTGAAGTGCTGGGCGCAGTGCAGGGCGACGCGAGCAGAGATGGTTCGGCTCGGCGCAGACGCGCGGCAGCGCCGGAATGGGCGCAGAGGGCGCTGGAGGCACGGTTGGCGGCGCGCGCGCGAGTGGTTCGGCCGGGGTGGAGCAACAGCGTGTGCAGGTGCTGGTGGCGCTGGCCGTGGCCCGAGCAGCGTGAACAGGCGCCAAGCTGATGGCGTGAGCAGGTGCAGGAGTTGGGCCGGCACGTGCACGAGCGCTAGAGCGACAAGGCCGGGGCCACGGGTTCGGTAACAGCGTGAAAGAGGGGCAGCTGTGCGGACTGAAGTGCGCAAGCGCGTGCGCGCGGAAGGAGCTGCGGCAACAGCTGCGGGGTTGGCGGCCGCGGGCACACGGGCGGTGCAAGCAAGACGCGACGCGGACCAAGGAACGCGCGCGGCTCAGGCGTACGCGGATGAAACTGAAGTGCAGCAGCTCAGAGCAGAACCGCACGGAGGGCAGTAAGGCCGCGCACTACGGTAGTTTAGCGAGGGCGGCCGTGGATGGACCTGCGACACGACAAGGTCGGAACGGAGAGCAGGTCCGGCATCAAGCGGAATAGCAAAGAGCGGACGTGCGTGCCGCAGAAGCGCGCACAAGAGAGTAGAAGAGCAGCAGAGGCAATTGTAGCGACAAGCAAATGATGTCGCAATAGGTGGAAGGGACGGCGGAGTTACACGACCCAAAGATCCGAGCGGAATTGAACTGGCGCGTTCGCGAGTGCGAACGGGAGTGTTTGCCAGTGGCCGGCACGACTCGATTCAGCAAGCGCGTGCGAGACAACAGGCCATCTTCCACCCACGACAACCCTTCCCGGCGAACTTCTTCGTTATCCACGGGATCTCGTCATCGTCGAGCTTTTCTCTTCACCGATCCTGTTCGCCACGGGAATTCACTTTTCATCCGTTCTTCTCCACAACCAAGGTTTGCCCTAATCCACTGAATCTTCTTAATGCCGGCGATTCCTTTGCCGGAATGTCGTCGTTAACTTCCTATTATCTGTTTTCCCGACCAGGGACTTAATTACTACGTTTTAGAAAAGTTCGAGGGTGTTCTTTGTAAAATTTCCAAAGCTTTCTGTATTTCAAATCGATGAACTTCTACATTTCATAGATTTTCATAGGAAGTTCATAAAAATATAAAATCAGTTTTGTTTGAAATCCTAAGTCAAATCCTACAAGTTTTAAGTTGTACTTGTGAGTTGAAAATCTTTGATGTGTGGTTTAGGTCAAATATTAGGGAATGAATGTTCTATTGTGCTTTTATATTGTATGCATGTGCTATAGCTGAGAAATAATTATAAGATATATGTTTTAAATAGAGATGTGTGATGTTTAGTTAATCCTGTTATACGAATGCTCATATCCCTACCATCAAGACGTTGTCCTCGTCTTGATTGCTGCTTCTTTAAGTTCCTTGTCGTATAAGGATCCTCGTTAGTTCTTGTGTATCTGTTGCTTAGCCAAAACATCTCTGCAGCTCTGCTTCAGCGTTGGCTATCAGTTCAACCGCTAAGCATCCATTTCCTTAAGTCTATGACGTTCCTGTGTGACAGCTGTCAGTCGATACTTCTACCATCGGCTGGTTAGCTGATACGATTATTACCTTTCTAGTGTCGGCTACCGCTGATACAGTTCTTTTGTTCTGTCTTACATCGACTGCATATAGTCGATGTATCAAAGATGCACACACTCTTAGGATTCTTGCTATCGGCCGACCTAAGCCGATTTTAGTTGTTTTTCCATATCGGTCAAACACGGCCGATCGATTCTTAGTTTTCCCCATCCTCATCCACACACTTCTATCAGCCGATTTATCGACTGAGAGATCGGCTATACACCTATGGATTATATACCCTTAACCACACTCCAATCGACTGTACGTCACTCAATAGTTGTGCTGACGTAATCGAGTCGATACAACCACACTTAGTTACCTAGAATAACACTTAAGCACATCTCAGTTAAGACAACTGTTTTAGGAATCATCCTTCTGCCAGGGTAATCGATGCTTTTATCGATCACCTAGGAAATCGATGCACCTTTCCATCGGCTAAACCTCTGTTGTTTCCAATCGGCTCTGTTGTAACCCTCAACAAGTAGCCGATTCTAATTAGTTATCCTTCCAAAGCTCTATCTAAGTTTAGTTTCAGATCTTTTTGGTTGTTACGTAAATAGTGTGTTATATGAGTGCTGGACTGCAACTTTGCTGTAAAATAAAATAGTTTTGTGTGCACGCTTGAATGGAATGTTACATTGCATGTAGATACGATTACTTCGGCAACGGTACCTACGAGATCTCCCCGGAGTCTACGGAGGATGTTCCTGAAGACCAAATGAACGTCACCAAGGAATTAACTGAAGCCCCGAACCAAAGTTCGGAAGATATTGACATTTCTAACTTCAGACCCACCAGTAAAGGCAAGCCCCGGACATATCCCATTATTTTATTTACACTGCAATCTATGCTTATTTATATTATATCTTGCATTAAGTCTAGGAATTGAAGTGAAACTCTAGATGCATGAATCCTAGGAATCCAATGTAATGCTCCCGAGTCCTTATCGGATAGTTGCTCCGCTAATAGGACCGGTAGAAGTCGAGTGATTTCCTGTCACTCGCGCGATATAGGAGTTGCATGTTTACATTTCTGCAATCGCTATAAGGATGATGGACAGGGTCATGTGCTGCATCATGACCTGAGGTTTTACCCTGTCTGTTTTGATAAAAGCTTTAAGGTCGAAATGTGTGGTAGTGGTGGCTAAGTTTTTGAAAGTACTAGCCACATACCGCGAAATATGGTAAGCGGTAAGCCTAGTACCCGAATGGCCCGGCAAATGGACTTGTCTCCACCACTCGACTTTTATTTTATGTTTACACGCACCGACGTGTGGGAGTACGTTCTGCAAGGCAGACAGGAATACGGGTTTTGTAGTCGCGCTACAGACGTATGTCCTGTACACATTGGGTGTGCGTACAGTCCTGCAGTCGCTTGTGGTGGCCCTGATCCATAACCCGGTATATGAGGGAAACGGCTGCTTGGAACGCCCTGTTGGTATTCCGAGCGTGTGAGTTAGGTTTACCTTGCAAGGTTAAATTTGATTCGAATCGTCCGCCTCTCATGAGGATTGAGACTGCTTATCCCTTTTACCACATTGAGTAAGAAGTGGAACTAATGATGGATAATCTTGATGGATGATAATCACTACCTTGCTTGCTTAGTGTAGGTGCTAATCTAGAATAAATACTCAACTAGAAGATGAAAGCTAAAACTTGAAAGTAGTTCATACTCTTTGTTGCTTTTCAGCTGAAAATAAACCCAGTGCCTTCACAATGCCTTCATGAGTCTAGTTATGGGCTAAAGTATACCCAATCCCGGGTAAGCCTTGCTGAGTATTAGTATACTCAGCCTTGCTAGTTTTATATTTTTTAGGTAAAGCCTTTGAAGACCCCACTCTCTCCTTACCTTGGCCCTGTGCTCTCCCAGAAGGTTGGTCCGTGGAATGGGGTCCGTCCCCGACCAACATTGATGATACCGAGTGATGTCGTGCCCGGGCTTAGCATGACATCCATCTTGACGACGTATTGTAAATCTTCGCAAATGTTTTCCGCTGCTATTAACCCTAGCTTTAACAGTTTGTAATCTTTTCTCTAGATTTGAAACTTCATACTTCTTTGGGACAACCCTTGTTATGTAATTATCTATGATGTAAAATGTGATGGTGATTGTATCTCTGGACTCACCTTCGTGTGAGGTAACCTTATTTGATCCTGTGTATCGGTGGTTTATCGGGACGTTACCCGACAGGCCAAGGGATTATACCGTTTAAAGCACGTTGGAGCCCTCGGGGTGGACTCACGTACTTGATCCGGTATAATTCAGGTTGGTTCTGCCACAGTGCCTTGATGGAAGGGTGATGCAACTCATGAATGAAAACTCTTGGTGGGACATTAGCACGATCAGAACCCATTTTGGAGAGCACATCCGCGCCCACATTGTTGTCGCGAATCACGTGGTGAATTTTCGACCCCCAGAACTTGCTCTCGAGCTTGCGTATTTCCGTAACGTACGTGTCCATGGTATCCTTGTTGATGTCGCACTCCTTATTGACTTGTTGAACCACTAGTTTGGAGTCACCGTAGATGAGTAGTCGCTTGATGCCCAGGGTGATTGAGTTGTTCTCCTCTCGGGCTGATGAAAAGTACTCAAGCACCACCACCACCGAGCTTGAGTGAGCCATCAAAGTACATGACCCAATGCTCTAGCTGGTTTGTTGGGGCTTCCACTTGGTTTTCTCGCTACTCCGCCATTAAATTGACTAGTGCCTACGATTTGATGGCTGTCCGGGGCTTGAAGTCGAGTGTGAGGGCTCCCAGCTCCACAGCTGTCACACCTGGTTTTGAAAAAGGAACCGAATGCATCTCATATGTGCGGCAGGATCAAGTTCCACACATATGATAGACAATACAAGTGTATATCCAAAACAATGTCATAACGAAAGAGAGTATCATAGTATTTTATTACATGACCGAAAGTCTTAATCTTAAATAAATAAGTAAAAATTTATAACTAGCAGTGGACTTCAACTTCACAGGCAGATGACTGGAAGAAATACGCTTAGTACACTTTGAAATCTTCAGGGAACTTCGGACAATTATCTTGTTTTGAGCAGCATTAGTTTTTAATAAAGCAAGCATGAGTACACTTATGGTTGGTACTCAGCAAGAGGAGTAAATTATATGACATGCAAGGCCAAGATCAAGGATAAGCTGATATGGTTTGACTGCAATAAGCATTTTTAGTTGATCAAGTTTTATTTAGCAAGCATTAACTAAATGTAAGTATATACCATCCCTTAAATAAATAAAAGAGATAAGATAGCAACATTATGAACAAAGAACCTCAATTTATATCATCTTTAAGCTCGATTATCATGTGAGGGTCCAAGCCACTCTTAACCGTGAGCACGGCTAATATATCAGTTTTTACTCTACAGAAGATGTACACTTTACCCATAATTCGTGTTTGCCTTGATGCCCGGGTTTGCAAGGCCCTTAAACACTACCAAGGTGAGTGGCAGGAATTCACTATGAGGCCTTTACAAAGATTCGCTAACTTGCAACGGTCCGCTAAGGTTTCAGGCCGCAGTGGTCATAACTCTTCCTAATGAGGCGGTACCTTAGCCAAGGACCATAAACAAAGCTTACAAGAGGACCGAGCTACACCCCATCAACGCACTCCCCTCTTGCCCTTTCGGTAAGACCATTACAAGCTAAAGTTTCTAATTATTTAGCCAAGACCAGAGCCATGTAGTATTGTGGTTGCACTGTTTTCCTAGGTGGTTCTCCATGTTCCAATTAATGCAATGATCTTAATTATCACCATAAAAGTACTCCAGAACATGAGTAAACCAGTGTAGCATGATTTCAGATTATCCAACCAAAGTCTAAGTAATAGCAACTAGCATAGCTACAACATAAATATAATAAATCAGGTTTAATCAAGGAAGTTCAAAAGAAACTAGGCACATCCTTAGTTTGGGATCCATCATATTTTAGACACATGCACGTATATAAAGTAAATATGTGTATTTATAAAGTTATTAGGACTGGAATATGATTGAGGACCACTTGCCTTCATCAAGGAACTGCTGCTGCTCAGGAACGTCTTCAAAGCTTGGCTCTTGCGGACCCTCGAACTGCGCACTGTCTATCGTAATACACAAATACATACAAGCAAACAATACAATAAATAAGAAACAATACACAAACAATATAAATATAGCAAAACAACATTATAAAACTAGTGTATATGTTGCAAGGGTCGCGTGAGCGCGAGAATCGATGAAAACGGAGTTAAAACGAAGAAGTTGTGGCTAAAACATGATTCCAAAGGCTTATTTGTGAAGGATTTGAATTGAGAAGTGCTCTGAACAAAGAAACCGAGGGCTAGAACATAATTAAACCTTAGATCTAGGATTTAGATTGCAAAACAGAAGGGCTAGGGACAGCGGGTTCTATTTTTGGAAAAGATAGGGGCCTAAACAGAAGAAAAAGGATCTATTTGCGAATACTTTTGAACTGACGTGGACTGCGGGTTGATTTCAAGAGAACTCAAGGGCTAAAGTGCAAAATCACCTCGGGTTGACCGGTATCTGTTTTATTTGACTTGGGTTAGATTAGATCTAACTCGTTGGATCGGGATCCAATGGCCAGGGACGGCTAACGGCGCGGGGCGGCGGCGCTGGGCGCCGGGGGCGAGCGTAGGCGGCGGCGGATGGCGGTGGGCTCGCTGGACTTGACCGAAAACGGCCGTCCATGCACGATTTTGAGTGCGGGTTGCACAGGAAGAACGCGGGCGCTACAAGTAACTCATCTAAAGGCTCGGGTTGATGAGGCGGAGGTGGAAGACGGCGGCCGGCGGTGAGGTACGGCTCGGGGCAACGGCGAGCAATTGGGCGCACGTGAAAGCGGGGAAAATGGGATATAACCAGCTGGCGATGATACTTACCCCACGGCGAAGCTTCTGCGGCGGCTTGCGGCGGCAAAAGAGCGGCGGAGCGGTGAGAGCGACGGTGACTGAAGCGCGGAAGCAGCAGCGGCGGAGAAAGCTCGTGCGGGTCCGCTTGTCAGCGAGAGAAGGGGGAAGGGGAGAGGAAGCAGGCCGCGCGGGCGGACTGGGCCGGGGAAAGGAGGCTGGGCCGTGCGCGATAGAGGAAGAGAAGAGAAACAAGCCAGCTGGGCTAGGCCGTGCGGGGAGAGAGGGAGGAAGAGAGTAGGCCGGCTAGGCTTGGGTCGCAAGAAAGAAAAGAGAGAGGAAAAAGAAAAGAGAGGGTGGGCCGGGCCCAATTAGAAATAAAGGGAGAAAAAGAATTGCATTTGAAATTTAAATTCAAATGGAAGGCAAACAATAAAACAATGCAATACGGCATGGAATGCACAAAACCTATATTTCCTTATATTTTATTTTATGGTTATGTAAATTACTATTAATTCATGGTAAATGCTCTAAAATCAAAATGATGGAATAAAAACCTTATGGATCCTAAAAGAAATCTAGCAAAATTTATTTAGGTTTCTAATTTGAAAATTAGGGTGCTACAATAGCCCACTTGGAGATGCGCCCGGTAGCGTCCAGCTTGTGGAGGATATCCGCCAATGGGAAGTCGGAGACCACCAAGATATTGTATGTGTCGAAATAGTGGTGAAGCTTCCTGGAAGTGATGAGTATACCACAGTGTAATTTCTGAATCATCGGGTAACGAACCTTAGATTCAGAGAGGACTTCACTAATGAAGTAGACTGGTCGCTGCACCCCGAAGGCGTGGCTGTCCTCCTGGCGTTCCACCATAATTGCCGTGCTGACGACGTGAGTAGTCGCGGCGATGTAGAGTAGCAGATTCTCGCCTGGTTCGGGAGCCGTCAGGATGGGTGGCGACTGCAAATAGTGCTTGAGATCTTGCAGCGCTTGGTTTACCTCCTCGGTCAATTGGAACTTGTCGCAGTGCTTGAGTAACTTGAAGAAGTGTAGTCCCCTTTCTCCAAGTCGGGAGATGAATTGATTCAAAGCTGCCGTGAAGCCTGTGAGTTTCTGGATGTCCTTGATCATCCTTGGAGCATCCATGGCTGCGATGGCGTTGATCTTCTCCGAGTTGGCTTCAATTCCTCAGTGGCTGACAATGAACCCGAGTAGTTTTCCTTGAGGCACGCCAAAGACGCACTTTGTCGGGTTAAGCTTCCATCAAAACTTCTGCAAGCTGTTGAACGTTTCCTCGAGATCGGTGATAAACTCGTCATGGGATCTGGTCTTGATGACCACATCATCCACGTAAGGTTCAACGTTATGGTGTAGCTGGTCCGTAAGGCATAGTTGGATGGCCCGTTGATTTGTGGCTCCTGCGTTCTTCAACCCGAATGATATTGTAGTGTATGCGTATGCTCCAAAGGGGGTAATGAACACCATTTTAATCTGATCTTCTTCTTTGAGAGCTATCTCATGGTAGCCCGAGTAGCAGTCGAGGAAGGAGAGCAGGACGCAACCAGCCGTAGAGTCGATGACTTGGTCGATGTGTGGGAGGCGAAGGGGTCCTTCGGGCAATGTTTATTGAGATCAGTATAATCCACACACATCCTGCATTCATTGTTATTCTTTTTCAAGATGAGTACAGGGTTAGCTAACCACTCGGGGTGGTACACTTCTTTAATAAAACCGGCCGCGAGTAGTTTTGCTAGCTCTTTCTTGATGGCCTGCCTCTTGTCGGGGGTGAAGCGTCATAGTCGTTGCTTCTTCGGAGTGGCTTTTGGGTTGAGTTTTAGGCAATGCACAATCAACTCCTTGGGCACCCCTGGCATATCTACTGGTTTCCATGCGAATATGTCCCGATTAGCCCTAAGGAAATTGACGAGCGCGCTTTCCTATTTGTCGCCTAAGCTGCCCCCGATCGAAGCAGTCTTGGACGGGTCGCCTTCTTGCAGCTGGATGGCCTTGATACCGATGTTGCTGGGGTTGGGTTTAACCCTTGACTGGCTAGGCCGCTGGTTGGAGATCTCCATCTCTGAGTTGGTCAGGTTCTGCGTAGCGCAAGTACTTCTGCAGACGGCACTAGCATGCATGATGTCATAGCGTACTTGATCACTTCCTGGTCGTAGTCGTATGACTTCTTTAGGTCGCCACGGAGTGTGAGTACACCTGTCTTGCCTGGCATTTTGAGTAGCAGGTAGACGTAGTGGGGCATGACTATTAATTTGGCTAGTGCTGGTCTGCCAAGGATGGCATGGTATGATGAGTCGAAATCCGCCACCTTGAACTTGATGTACTCGGTGCGGTAGTTGTCTTTCATCCCAAAGGTGATTGGTAGGACCACTGACTCGAGTGGTGATTGGTAGGACCACTGACTCGAGTGGTGTAGCCGCGTTACCCAGGACAATGCCGTAGAAGGGACCTTTGCTACGGTTGAGCATCTTGGAGATATCCAGGCCCATCTTTTTTAGAGTACTCGCGAAAACTGGTTGAGGCCGCTCCCGCCGTCGATGAGTACTCGGGTTAGTTGTCAGTCCACTACGACAGGGTCTAGGACAAGCGGGAATTTTCCCAGCTCAGAGAAGCTGGTCCATTGATCACCCCTTGAGAAGGAGATTGGGACCTCGCTGTATCTCAGAGTCCTTGTCGTGGCCGGCTCCACAGAGAGTATTTCGCGCAGGGTCAACTTCTGCACGCGCTTGGAAGGGAATCCATCGTCTCAACCAAAGATGATGTTGATGACGTTCTTTGGATCTTGGAAGTCTTGAGCCCCCGACTTGTCACCTTCCTCATCATCCTCCTTGTCTTTTCGCTTTTCTTCTTGAGGGAGTGGTGGTGCATTCAGTGACTTGCGGATGATGATGCGCTCGAAGAGCATGTATCGTTATCGGGCATTGTTTGTGCATGACTTTCACAAATTCCGAGTCATTGTTCCCTGGCTTCTTGCCACATAGATTGCGCTCGACAACCGCGACTTCATAGTCTGGCTTGCGCTTTCGGGTATTTCCCGAGTGGTTCCGTTGGCTCTTGTCGAAGTGACCGTTGCCATTGCTTTATTTGTCGTGGTTGCACTTGGAGAAGCGGTTGTTCTCCTCATCCTCTTGGTCAGCCCACTGTGCCATCATGTCCCACTACTCTACAATAGTGGTCGGGCGATTGCGCCCAAAGTTGTGGTACGTGTGGTTCGAGAAGAGCCCGTTCTGGAAGCAGCTGATGACGTTCTCATCAGTGATGTTGGTGATGGTGGTGTGCGTATCGAACAAACACCAGGTGTAGGACCTCAAGGTCTCATTCATCTCTTGCTTCACCTGGAACAGATTGTGGCGAGTACCCGCTCTGATCATGGATCCTTAGAGGTTGTCGATGAAAGCCCGTTTGAGGTCCTCCCACGAGTCGATGGAGTTTGTCTTGAGGCTTTCAAGCTACGTGAGGGTGCGGACTCTAGAGCCACTGGGAAGAAGAGAGCTTTGGTGGAGTTGGATCTCCTTGAAACTTCAATAACAACAGAGTAGCATCGAATCCACTGGCGTGGGTCTTGCTTACCATCGTACTTTGGGATTCCGACTAGTTTGAAGTCCTTTGGATAGGACTTGTCGGTGATAACACGCCGCGTGTTGCGGCCTTTGTTGATCTTCTGCCTGACGTCGATCGTGGGAGCGTTGTGAAGGCTAGCCTCGAGTGGATCTTAGCCTTGATGCCTTGCGCCATGCTAGTTGCGAGTGGATTGTTGTACTTCTTGTTCATTGTTGCCATGCGCGGATAGGTAGCTCTCGTTGAACTGGCAGTTGTCATTCCTCCGGCTACCGGGGCCTCCTCCGGGGGTGCGACTGACCAGTGTGGATTCGCCATGGCGCTCAGACCTCGAGAGCGGATTCCGAGTGGAAGACACTAGATGTTGCCCATCGAGTTGCACGAGCGCGCGCTGGGTCAGATACTCCAGTCTTTTATCTGAGAATTTGGTGGGAGTTGTTGAGCTAAGAGGGCTGCTTCTGTGATGGTGCTAATCGGCGTATGATACTCTTGATCCGCGACTGTTGCAAAAGTGTTGTTTAGATCCCTTGGTTCGCGGGCACGATTTTGTGTATTGCGCCTGCGTTGGGCATGCTTGGCGTTCTTTACCCGCCGGATCCTTCAGTGCTCCTCATCTTCATCCTAGGGAGCGTCAGCTGTGGGCTCGTCGACTGAGACGTCCGTGAGTTGCTCATTGTCGTACTGGGCGTCCAGCTCGTCATCCTCTGCGTTGCGAAGGAAGGCCATGTAGACTTGATGATCCAGCGAGTGGTTAGCTGTAAGGCTGTACTCGAGTGGCTCTGTGCTACTTTCTCCTTCTTTCGCGATGGGAGTAAGAGGTTTGCCCTCTTGGAAGGGCAGTTCCTGCTTGAAGGCCATAAGGCGGGACTCGTAATCGAGTAGTTCAGAGGGCTCAAAGCCCTTCCAGTACATGAAACGGCCTTGCGGCGCTGATGTTATGGTTAAACCCAGATGGCTGCCCGAAAACAATTCGGTGTGGCCATCGGGTTGCGAGTGGTTTTAAAGGGCAGGGGCCGCCCAACGGGTGGTGGCTCCCTCATCTCCAAGTCCTTCTCGGGACTGGCTTGAAAGTGTAGTACTGAGCGAGGAGTACTCTTCATTGGAGTCCGAGTAGATGTCAAAAAGGGGCCCCCCGGCAAGCGATGGCTCCCACGTCCTTGAGCTTGAGGAGCAGATCCAAATCTTCCTCCAAGTTGGAGAAGAACTTAGATTGTGTGGCCTCTGTAGATTGGTTTGAGTCCGATCCAACTAGATATGGTGCGTCACGAGTGGAAGTCACATCGAAAACGGACATCTTTTCGATCTGCAGGGTGAGATCGGGAAGCAACAGCTCATCGAGATTGTCGATGAACTTGTCAAGATTGCTGCTTCGAGTTGATGAAGAGGCCTCTGACTCTCTGGAGTTGGCTAGGTGGCTGTTGAAGCCACCCAAACCATTGGCGACGCAGATCCTGGAGCCGAAGATGAAAGTTGTGCCCTCGTCGAGCACAGGGCTGGTGAAGTTGAAGGATGCCATTGAATTCTTCAGTGGATGCTCGATGAACACCCCTACCTCAAGTGCCAGCTGTTGGTGTTTTACCACCACGCCCACCGAGGGATACTCCCGAGGTGGTGATTTTGTAGGTAGGGTGTCGCCGAGATGGAATGAAATGACTAACTTCGAGTGTAGAAGTTTAGCCTGTGGAGTGTACGTGATCCTGATCAAGCAAGTATGAAAAGACATCTCACTAGGGTCACAAAATTTGATGAAGCTCAATGCAACAACAAGGCACATATGTATATGGTTTCCTTCATGAAGATTGACATATGGCTTTGGTATGACAAATATGAGGAGTTTGTAAAGTTATGGAGGATTCTCTTTTTTTTGAAATAAAATTTCCCAAATATAAAAGCAGAGAAAGCAAGGATTCCTTCATCAAACCATATCTCACTTTTCATTACTTAACAATTATGGGTCCATAGGATATGATTCACAAGTTAATGTTTAGCAAGGAATAAAATATATGGAAGCCAAACAATCTTGAAGTGTGTGATCAGAGAGCACCATTGAGTTTAATTTTAGGGATTAACAATGAATTTCATTTGAACTCATGGATCAGGGAGATTTGAGGGGTAGAGTGCACAAACTGTTGCGATGGGGTCTAGGCCTTTTGCGTGCCGGTTCTTTCAGTCTTGTATACATGTCTGTGGGTGATCTCGAGCGTATATGCATCAAGACTCCGAGAGATCTCCCCCGCACTTGTTCTTGTACCTGGTGCTTTATTCAAAATAAAAAGGTGGAAAAAAAGGACTCTAGTGATTTGAGAACCAGGGAGCCTTACTTTATTCAAACTCAAATATTTTTAGGGTTTTTATTTTATTTTATTTTCACCATGAGACTTACTCAAACAAGGCTGAATTAAAATTGCATCAACATAAGTGAAGAAGGATACACTTATGATGGACCCTCGAATGGTGATATGTACCTCCTTCGTATATTGCGCAATATAAATCCAATGCCTTGGCTTACCTTTCCATTTGAATTCAGCTCAACGACTCACCCATTTGGATTTGAAGATTCTCCTAAGGGGTTAGTCCACATATACAACCAAGATCTATACAAGCATTGACTCTAAGGTTCGTTAATCAAAAATGACACCATGTCTAGTTTGATTACTTTTTAACCTAAGAACCACGCTTAACTTAGAAAGCCTATGAATGCATTTTGCATCACACATTCAAACCAGAGCATACGAGAATAGATAAAGGGAGCATGAAAGCATGATCAAGATATATTCAAATAGAGATAAGCATGAGTATAAGAGTGGTGAACCTCGGGCTACCTCCCGAAAGGGCTTTATTTAAAGTCAAAAGTAGGACATACCTGGAGGTGCTTACCATGGCGTTTTGTTGATGAAGAACTCAGAACTGCTGCCGTGGTGACTCCACTCTTTTTTTTCTTTTTTTTTTGAGCAAGATGCAAGAACTAACGCCATCTCCAAACCAAGATAAGACTTGACATGAAAGGAACTTACTTGGGGTACTCACATACCTCCCCCACACTTGGAGGTTGCCTTGTTGAGCAACGGAACTCAAGTGTGTGGGGTTCAAGTTTCCTTTTGTAAACCTTTCCTTACCAAGAATTACCATGGTATTGTAGTAGGTGTAGCTCTTATGTTCTTAGGCGTCGCTTGTCCTTTGTTCTTTTTAATCTCCACCTAAAATTGTTAGTGACCAAAAATACTCATAGGAGAGTTTATCCTATAGACATGATCTTGCTTTTATTTGGATAGTCTGGCTATCTCCCGGCAGTGCTTTATTTTATGGTCACAAGCTTGACCATGGGAACGTCCACTTGCAGCTATCTTTGGCGATAATATTCCCGTATCACCACCAATTGTAGATGTGTCATTGAAGTCTTAGCTACAAGGTTAGTGCCACAGTGCATCAACAAAATTTGCAATGCCAATGATAAACAAATGCATCTACAACCAACCTCCTAAAGATTTTACAAGAGAGGACCTCAAGGTGGTTGTAGTCCTCGTGCATGCTCGGGCACAAAGCATGGCAAACTCTGAAGAGGCATTGAACGAACATGGTTCTTGTGTCATTTCAACAATGAAGCTCCCATGCTTATTTATGGAATCCTTTTCTCCGGACTTCAGAGTCGGCGCCTCACAAAATTCCATGACCCATGGGTTCTCCATCTCAAGAGATTCATTGTGAGAGATCATGGTTTGATCTTGATCGTGGTCGAGGACAACGTACTCCGGGCCAGCGGGAAGAGGCTCAAACTCGATCGAGGATGATGATGATGATGGTTTGTCTTCACTAATGTGAAGGATTCCTTGCAAGTTGTACTCTTTGGAAATGACAGATTTTGCTACCTCAAAGAGAACGGGCTCGGACGATACGAATGGAGATACATGCATCATCTTCTCGAGCGGGTTTTGCTTGGAAAGAGGCTTTGCCATAGTACTTTCTAAGCAAGAGATAGCGGTGGCAGAAGCAATTTCCCTAAGCTTTTCATCTAGGCTCCCTCGAGAAACATTTATCCTAAGAAGTTTTTCTAGAGGGTAGCCTAGGAGGAGATCAAAATCGATGATGTTATAGATGTCAAAATCTAAGTGCACCTCAATTTTGTCTATGGTGATCGGCACGTCCCTTGAGATCCCCCCAACATTTGAAGATGAGTCCCAAGGGACTTCTGAGGTATTTGTCGGTCGTGGTTAGAGGCTTGTTATGCACAAGGGTGTTTACGTGGTACTCAGATATGATGCAAGCCTCGATAGCAGGATCATGAAGAGCTTCTACGGCATTTCCCCTCATAGTACAATGGATGGTTGTGGAAGTTGAGCTGATCCGAATTGCTTCGGAGGTATGCTTTACCTCCTTTGACCAATCTATTATGGTTGCATGGTGGAAAACTTCATCAAGGGTCTCATAAAGACAAAATGATGTCGTAGGCTTCTCGTGCATAAGATGATTCAAGGTTTTTCTAATGTTCCACAAAAGATTATCCTCGAATCGGGGAGAGAACTCCGAAGGTTGAATTTCTTCTTCCTTAGGTGTTCGTGGTCCGGGGGAGGGATCAACAGATGAATCTCGGGATGTGAAAGGTGAAAACTCGGATTTGGCTGTTGAGAGACTCACATGCCTCGACTCGGATTCCTATCGGCGGGGTTCCTTCCGTTGGAGTTTTGTGTGCAAATGAACCTCCGGCGGCGACGTCGAGGTCTAGGGCAGATTTCATGTCTAAACCCAAGCAAAAGATGTCTAATGATACATCATCAGACATAGACAAGTCTGGGCTAGATGCCAAAAGGCATGAGAGTCTAGCCCATGCTGCAGCTATGGACTCCTCTAATTGCTCAAAGTCGAGGATGTCAATCGGTAGGGAGTACATGCGTTCCGTAAGGGAGAATGAATAACAAAAGTCAACTTGAAGTACTTCCCAATCACCACTCATATTCCTCATCATGCGGGTGTACCATTGCTCTGCCCTCTCTATGAGAGAGAAAGGAAACAACTTCCACCGCAAGGTTTCCTGTGTCATGCCTAGGATTACCAAGCACAAACATAGTTCCTCGAACTCTTGCAAATGATCATAGGGATCTTCGTTAATTGCGATTCCAAACCATGGCTATAAAGCCAGGACAAAGTTCGTAACCAGATGAAGGGATTTGTTTTGAAGATTGTGATGGCTCATAGAACCCGCCCTTTGAGGTAGAGAGCTGTTGAATGGATAGCTTCTCCATGGATAGTGGGGGTAGAGATAGAATCAAATAAAAGAAAAAGATATGAGGGCGAACTAGGTCCGAAAAGAATATAGCAACGGTTCCCCAGCAACAGTGCTAGAAAGCTTGTTGGGTATTTTTATAATCACAAATAAATCTGCAAGTGCACAGATACCGTTGTAGCATTCACCCAGGAGTATTTTGGGATATCGTATCCATTGAGGAACGTGTGTATATTCTCTAAGGTTCAGGTTCGTTCAAGGACACCACACTGGATAGAGGAAAGGGGTAGAGAGAATTCCTAAGGCTAAGAATCTGTTGTCCGTCAAAACCCACCGGCGAGCAGCGACAGGCAACATGAGGAGCCGGGAGGCTCCCAGGACTGTTGGTGGGCCCCGGTCCCTTGGTCAATGGCCTAGGATTCGGCACACGACCTGGCATCTGGGTTGCTAGGCGTGCCACCTGACCTTGTACCTAATCAGGAAAGTGTAAAAGTGATTCATATTAGTTTCCTGCATGCACAGACACGTATAAACATTAGTCCGAGCCATGATCGGCTCATCGGGTGATTCCCGATATCGGCTGTAAAGAGCCGATTGTGTCCAGTATCAGATCGGATCTAAATATTTAAATAAAGCATGCATATCCGATGGTAATATAAAACTTGCTCTGAAACTAGTAAGCTAATCCAATCTACGATGGTTAAAGCTTTCACTGCATAACTAGAATATCCTACACGTAATTGAGCCTAACAGATATGAAAGGTAACAGAATAGCAACCTAAACAGAGACCTAAAAATCAACAGAGAGCCGATTCCCGGAACAATCCCTCTTTAGGTTGATACAAAGCATCAAGCGTACTGCCGGAACGTTCAACCCATTTGAAGGGCCTAATATGCAGATGTTAAGCTAAATCTTCGATGAACAAAGACTAACTATAACAGATTGGATCCACTAATCAAAAATAGGGCAAGGTGCTGCCCTCACACCCGAGATCGGGCACGAAGATAGCTAAACTTTTATAGGTAACAAACGATGCATGAATAAAGCATGAAAAAGTCGATGCTACTTTATAAACGCCAAGATAACTAGTGTTACTCGCCATCAACAATGCTTCAGTATGAGAAACACAAAGGTAGACAGGCAAGAACGATGCTGCACCAATCACGCTGCACGGCACTTACCCGAGAAACCCTAGAATAGGGGTGGCAATGCGCCGAGAGTTGTTGTGAATGAATGTTTGTTCGTCCCTCATTCGTAGTCCAAGGTACATATTTATAGTCTGGAGACTTGCCTTCCCCAACCAATCCTAACTGACTATGACATGAATCATGGCTATCTCTATATAAACTATTTTAAACGCACACACCTATCTAGATACATGGCCAATCTTGGCCTCAAACGCCCGCGCAGGGGCCGATTCGCAAGCCCACTACGATTATCTTTTGATCCCATCTTGCTTCGCGGCCCACCTTCTGGCCCAGCTAAATTATGGCGAGAACACATGCCCCCTGGTTTTGGCAATAATTATTCCAAAACCATTTTTCTTTTTCATCGCCCCGCCTCTTCGACTTCCAAAATCCGTACATGCGTGCCTCTTCAACTTCCAGGGGATGTGACTGCTTTGCATCAAACTCCTTGGAAACCGTCACGGTGCCGATTCATATTCCACTCTATCTTTATAAACCTGCCCCCGGTAGTTTTCTTTCTCTCATCCCCTTCCTTCAGCCATTAGCAACCGCACCTAATACAACTTTCCTTCTCTTGCAATGGCTTCTTCTTCCTCTACTTCCTCTGTCATTTCCTTCGAGTCCGAGTCCACCCGAGAAGCCACTCCAGAATATGACCCCATTGCCGCCTACGAGGCCTGCATTCCTCTGCATTGGGATGCAGAGGAGTGGGACTTCCAGACCTGGTCAGAGGACGATGAGTCCCTGACCGATGGTGAAGACCTCCAACTTCTCCTCATTGGGGAGTTGGATGAAGATAACGAGGATGACATGTTCTGGGATGGGGACTTCTTCTCCTCAGAGGAAGAAGTCGATTCTTCATCAACCGAGGAGGACTCAATAGCAGGAGGCTATCTACTTGGTGGGTCATCGGAGGACGATGATGACAATGATGATGATGAAGATGAAGAAGCCGAAGACAGCAGCGGCTTCAGCAGCGACAGCGGTAGAGACGATGATGGCGACGACGACGACAGTGACGCCAGCATGGCTCCTCCGATCAAGCGCCGCAGAATCTCCGGCACCTACTTGTAGTAGATCGTAGGACTAAGCCGATAGATCGGCTCTACGAGTAATCGGCTCCCCTTTTGTAATCATTTCCCCTTATAAATAAAATCCTTTTATTTTAAACCGCAATTTGTCAAGAAGCCGATCTTGGGAGCCGATGGCAACGCATCGGTTCCTTTCCTTAAAGTGCCGATCCGGATCTGAGTCGATTCTCAAATCAATTCCATTTTCTGCTTAAATCCAGAACCTTCCTGAAACAGATCTTCAAAGATTCCCCGAATCCAATTTATTCTCCAAAACACTTTGCTAATAAACCCTAATCACAAAGACCCGGACCAAAGCCTTAGAGCACGAACTCAAAACTTGCGCCGCCAACCCTAGATCTAGTTTCTAGGTTCTCGATCTCCGTTGGGGTTTAAGATGGCGGAATCTTCGAATGCCGATGCAGGCGTCCTTGGTCTGAAGGTAAAACTCTGACCTTTGCTAAATTAATGCAGTAATTATTAGATCCCTTGCATCATTAAATGATCTTTTTCCGGTTATTTAGCTTTTATTGATTCTTTAGGTTTCAGATATTCTTTTGCCGCATCCTTCTTCCCTCAATTCTTTTTGTCTCGGGCCTCGTTCTTACGAGAAACCTGATTTCTTGTGAGGCCAATCGAATCCTATTCGTGAGCTAGAACATAGACTTAGATTCCTGGGCCGACAGCCTGCATGCTTGGCCAAATCTTCCCGAGGGCTGGGTGACCTGGTACAACAGAGTAGCAAAAACCTACCAGCCCACATGGGAAACCATAGGGATAACCGATGCTCTGTCTCTGTCTTTGTTCCATCTTGAGAAGAACGAGAGCCTCCTGAAAACCATCGGCTACTTTTGGTTCGATGCCTTGAACTACTTCTTATGTGGCCACGGGCCGATGACTCCAACCCTCCTAGATGTATTAATGATTACTGGTTTGGACATCTCATCATCTTGCCCCTCTGCCTTCAGACTGCCCGAAGTCCCCTTCAAACTGTCCTCCAAAACAGAGTGCACAAACTTGGGTGCATACCTGAACCAGCATATCAAAACCAAAGGTCCTATGACTGAGAAGGAACATACGGCCTTTCTGAACCTTTGGTTGGAACACTTCTTATTCTGTGGTCCTTCCCTTGCCCCAACCAAGAACTATCTCCCTCTAGCATATGAACTGGCCAAAGGTAGTACTGTTAGCCTTGGTAAATTATTTCTTGGGGAAGTGTATAGATATCTCCACCTGAAGTCTTTGAGCCTGCTTACCCAAAAGAAACTCAGGACCAGTGGTCCCTGGTGGTTCATCCAGTTATGGGCTCACCTAAATTTTCAGGATTTTATACCAAACTTCCCTGTTTTGGCCAATAACTCCTTTCCAGATCAGAGTGGGAGGCGAATCAGGTGTACCAGTTTCGGCCAGGATCTGTACAGTCTTCCTAGCAGCAAGTTGAATCCCTCAGCTGCTTCAAACTAGTTTAGGATATTCTATAGGGGTCTAGACAACCCTATCTTCCTTCCCTATATTGATTCTAAAATTTTTGAGAACCCAATCACCTTTAGATTGGCTGATTTTGCTGATGATGATAGCACTCGGCATTTATACTCTATCATGATTCTCCCTTGCCTTCTTCCAGTTGGCATGAGCACCTCCAACTGAATCATCAAGCCTAGATATGAGTTTTATCAGCCGGTCGTAGCAGCCCGGCAATTTTGTCTCGGGCAAGTTCCTCCCTACTTCTTCCTTCACTATTTGACAACAATCAGAGCTGATCTGCCCGATGTCCTTACCAGCCAGAGATGCTACAGCCTATTCTCTAATCTTCTCATCCCAATCCCTGCCGACTTAGCGTTCACCTCTTCGGCCATCGGATTCGAGAACTGGTGGTCAATGTGAAAGACTCATATCTTCCGAAGAGCCTTAGGGCCAATGCTGCAGCAAATTCACGCTGAGTATGTAGCCCCTGAGGAAGAGGTATTACATCAGTTCAGTACTTCTTCTTGACTTCGCTTAACCCCTCCTCGAATTCCATTTGTTTTCTGTGCAGCAGAAAGATGGTCCGGAGCCTAGGAACGATGATGGCTCCACCTTCACATTCTCATCAGTTGCCCCCGTGGTCCTCTTCAGCAAAAAGTGCACCTCCCCCATCAAAAGCCATCATGCGGATCCAGCCTAGCTCCACGAAATCGACCCCCAAACGGAAGCGTAACATTGCTGCCCCCCGAGCCCAAACTAAGGCGAGGAAGATGGCTGTCAGGAAGATTCGGAAAGAAGCTGGGCCATCTTCCACCGATCAAGAAGCTCCGATTGCCAACCAGGTTTAGATCATCCCTCTTATAATTGATCCTCTGAACATGTATATTTTGGCTTAACTGCTCTTTCCTTGCTTGCAGGCTGATATCGTGGATATTTTCAGCGGAGAAGAGCCAGCGCGCCAAGAAAACCCAACTCCAAAGGCCCAGAGGATCCTTTGACAATGGTCAATGCCTTACTCAACCCTCAGGATCCAATCCTGACGACTCCAGAGAACCCCGCAACGCCAGCCGATACTTTGGTCGGCCTTCAGGATCTGCAGGAGCCGATCGTCACCACATTGGCTGTCGATCCTTCTCCGCTGTAACACCCTAATGTAATTTTCTCAAATTTTAATGAATTTATTTAGGCTTAAATAAAATTTCCAGGGTTTTCTCTAATTTATCTTGCATTTAAAGTAATCTTATAACGCAAGTAATTAAAATTTATTATAGGATCAACTTGTTTGTGCATTCATGCTGGAGCATTATTTAATTGTGTTGAGTTTATAGGATTTGAATTCAAATATATTTGAATTCAAATAGGTTGTTTGAATGGTTTGAGTGTAGAAAAGAAAAAGGAAAAGAAGAAGGAAAGAAACCAGCCCAACCCTCTCTCAGCCCGGCCCACCTCCTTTCCCTCTCCCTCTCTCCCCTCGGGCCCTTTTCCCCTCCCCTCTCCCCTCCCCGCTTGGGCCGCGCCGGCCCAGCTCTCCCCGTTCCCAAGCCCAGGCACGCCCCCTCTCCTCTCTCCCTCTGACCCGATGTCCCCACGCGTCAGCGCCCCCTTCTCCTTCCTCCCTTTCTTCTCCGGCGCAACTCCCCCCCCCCCCCCCCCGAGATCCCCGGCGAGCTGCTTGCCCTGGGCCCGCACGCCGAGGCCTCGACCCCCACCTTTAATTGGCCCCGCAGACCCTCCCCACACCCTCTGCCTTACCCCGCCGCCACCCAAAACCCTAGCGCCGCCGTTCCCTCGCTCCGCCGCGCCAACCTCCTCGGCGTCACCGTGGTCCGGGCGCTCCGCCGTGCTTCGGACCACCACGACCCCCGCAAACGCTCCGCCTCGATCCCTAGAAGCTTCTTGAGCCGGCATTGGAGCCCTAGCCCCCGGCACCGCCGGAATTGAGCCACGACCTCACCGCCGGTGATCTGCTCCGCCGCCTCAATTCTTCCCCTCCGTTGCGTCCCGGGCTCTCTTAACTTCTTGATCACCCGCGCAGGAGCTTCTTGAGTCGACCCAGAGTGATTAGAGCACCGGAGTCCGCCTGTGGCCGTTGGACCGCGAGCACCCAATCATCTCCGCCGCCGGCCGTCGTCGTTTTCCCCCTTCCGCGGCAGCTCCGCCCACCCCGAGCCCTTAGTGAGCCTCCCCTCCTTCCCCTGGTTCTTTTGCGCTGGATCTCGTAGTCTTTGGCAGCCTGTGAACTCTGGAACGCCGCTCGCCGGCGATGTCCTCCACCCCGAGCCGCCCTCATCATCGATTCGCCCTAGCCGTGCCCAAACTCGCCACCACAAGTGCCCAATTGGATTCGTCGTGCCAAGCCCTAGCTCCTAGACCTGATCTCGTGCAAAACCAAGCTCGAACGGCCAAGATAGGCCAAGTCCGGTGAGTTGCAGCTGTGCACCACCGCGGGACTCTCTTCTCCGGTGAACCCCACCGCCGGCCGTGCCCCTTTCAACCTCAGCCACCCAATCTGCAACCAACGACGGAGATTAGATCGCGCACGCTTAGATCTGAGCCGTGAGATCGAGATCCAAGGGATCCAAATCGCGCATACCGGTTCGAGGTAGGGATGAATCGGAGCCGTCAGATCTGGGATAGGTGGTCTAGATTAGATCCGTTTGAGTGTGGGCTCGGTCCGTTGGATCTAGATCCTGCGGCTGTTAGACGCGCGTACCGCTTCGCGATAAGGATTAGATCTGGGCCGTAGGTGTTAGATCTGGTGGCCCAGATTAAAGCGTACCGGTTCGGTCTACCAGTTTTGGTAAAGAGTCCCTGCGTTTTTCAAGAATCAACCTGTCACACCCGATTTATAAGAACATAAATCGAGCAATCATATATGCGCCAGGATCAAGTCACGCATATATACAACAGATTATCAAGATATCACAACACATGTCAGGAATAACATTAATATAAATCGTAAACGATTCATAAATGAATTATGTTATTACAACCGAATCAAGAATCGGTTCAAGAGTTGCGGAAGCGTAAAAGAGATACACGGAGAGCTGGGCGCCACAGGGACGTCGACTGGGAGACAAACGCCTAGAAGTCGTCGAAGCCGCTGACGTAATCCTCCACGTTGCCGGGCACTGAGCAGCAGTCGAAGATATCCAAAATAGAACAGAAGAGTAGAGAGGCAAGTGTGAGTACAAACTCGTACTCAACAAGTATAACACGAGCATGAGGCTCTAAGGTTAGCTGACTCAACTGCATTAGCTTTTGATCTTGGCAAATTTTATTTAAAGCTAGTTACTACAAGTGGATGAGTTACCATAACCCAAATTGCATAAGAATTAATCAATATTAATTAAGAACTACTGAGAACCATCCAAACCAAAACCACCCGGGGAATCTCCCTCGTCAAAGGTTGATAACCCCACTAATCAGACAGAGGATCTGGGCCGCTCATGACTGTGAGCACAGCTGATATATCAGTTTTACACTCTCGAGAGGTTGCACAACTTTACCCACAAGTCGTGAGCTACGCTAGTTGTTCATCACACTTCCTTAGGTGAGATGGCTAGCAAGCACACTACGAGACCGTTACAAAGGACCACGTTGGTAAGGTGTAACCGCTAAGGATTCTGGATCAGCGACGATGGGGCCCACCTCCGGGGGTACAAGACACACAGCACAGACCAAGCCGGAGGAGCAGGGACCATTGAAGCTTACCACCCCTCTTGCCCACGCAGGTAAGTTACTCCCGAACCAACACGACCTAATTAGTAAGTCAAGACCGTCCCATTCCAGTCTTGTGGTTGCGCGGTTGTCCCAGGTTGTCGCTCTATGAGCCGGTCCTTATGGAGAGTGGCCAACCAAGCACTAAGCACCGTGCTGGCCCCCTAAACCATGTTTCTAACAAAAACATCTTTTAAGGACGCACAAACCACTCAAGCACACAGCACGGAGGGTCGGCTCCAGAATTAAGTTGCATAAGACCATTAATCAAATTAATTAAAAAGGACCAAGATGTGTTATAGCGCAGCAACCTAGCACAACTAACCAAAATGCAACCCAAAGGATATATACAAAGGATATAAAGTGGCTAGGAAAGTCCTTATAGGCATACAGTATTAAAATGCAGTATGAAATTGTATTTAAAAGTGATAGGTGGTTCATGTTATACTTGCCTTCCTCGTACTCTCCCGACTGCTGCTCGAACTGCTCGGAAGACGGCTGCTCCTGGTACTGGTCCAAAGGCTCCGCGTCTACTCACGATCATCAAACATAGCCCACACATACACACATGCATAACAAGAGCAACTTATAAGAAAACAGTACAACATTACATAGAAACAGCACACAAAACTAGTCTAAAGCTATTCTACGCGTTACAACGATCGCGTGGATATAAAGAACACCTAAAACGGAGCTAAAACGCGAAAACTACGCTTAAAACAGGATCCAGGGACCTATTTGTAAGAAAAATAGGGCAACCAAGGGCTTCTGCACAAAAACCGAGGACTTAAACGTAATTAAACCCTAGACGCAAGGGTTAGCCTGCAAAAACTCTAAACAAGGACTAGAAAACCTAAATCCAGAGAGCTCAGGGGTCAAAAGGGAAGAAAAGGACCTATATGCAATTATTTTTGAGCTACTGATGGACTGCGGGTTGATTCTTCAAAAAGACAGGGCCTCTTTAGCAAAAAGACAAGGCCGAAAGGGTACGTTTTAATCTGAGCCGTTGGATCTGATTTATACGGCCTAGATTAGAAACTATAACGCGAAGGGGTACGCGCGATCGTCGGCCTTCGGATCAAGATCGGACGGTTGAGGTGAGATCTGCGGCTGAAGCTCACGCGGTCCACCGGATTTTAAACGAGCGGCTGAGATCTAATACCGATTGGGATCTAATCCAGATCGTCGCTTCGGGCTCTAACGGCTTGGATCGCGCACCGGTCTGGATCTAATCCAGACCGTAGGACTGGATCGGACGGCCAACGGGGCTCCGGCCAGCTCCGGCGGCGGGGAGGCGTTGGGCGCGGTGGAGGCGGCGGAGGTTCGCCGGAGGACACGCGCCTTGGCGCTTCCGGCCTCGGTTCGGGGTACGGCCAGCACGGGGAGAGAGAGGGGAGCACGGGGAAAAGATCCAGGGGGTGCGGGGAGGGCCAAGGTGGCCGTAGCGGCGGGGCGGCGGCAGCCCGTGGCTCGGGAGCGCCGGCGAGCGTGCGCGGTCGCGGAGAGGCGAAACCGAGGGAAAAGAGAGGCGGGAGAGGGTCCTTACCCCACCGGGGTAAGCCCACGGTGCTTGGGCGATGGAGGAAGGCGGCGAGGAGACAGCGCGGCGACGACCCGAAGCTTGCGGTGATGGCGAGCGCGGCGGCTAGGGTTTGGTGCGGGCGAGCACGGCGGCGACCTGGGGGAAACCCTAGAGAGGCGGCGGGCTTTGTAGGGCGGCCACGCAGCGTCCTGGCGAGCGGGCCCGAGGAAGAGCTCGCCGGAGAAATCGGGAGGAAACCGTTGCGCCGGGGAAGGAGGAGAGGGGAAGGGGGAACGGGGCTGACGTGCGGGGCCCACCTGGCCAGAGAAAGAAAGGAGGGGAGAAGAGGCAGCGCACGGGCTGAGCCGAGCGAGCGACAGCGAGCGGCCTAGGGGAGCTGGCGTGCGTGCGAGCTGGGCCGAGGGAGGAAGTGGGCCGGGCCAAGAGTTTGAGGCTGCTTTCTTCCTTCTTTTCTTTTCCTTTCCTCTTTTCCAAACTCAATCTATTCACACAAATCCATTTGAATTCAACCAAATTTGAACTCAAACCCTACAACTCAACACAAACAAAATAATGCTGCAGCATGAATGCACAAACAATTTAATCCTATGATATATTTTAATTACTCGCGTTATAAACTTACTTTAAATACGAGATAATTTAGAGAAGACCCTGGAAAATCTATTTAAGCCCAAATAAATTCATTAAAATTTGAGAAAATTACCTTAGGGTGTTACAAACCTACCCCCCTTACAGGAATCTCGTCCCGAGATTCGGATAGGTTAGCTAGCAAAGAGATCGGGATATGTCTTCCTCAGCTCATCTTCTTGCTCCCAAGTAGCCTCATCCTCCGTGTGATGACTCCACTGAACTCGGCACATCCTGATCTTCTTGTTCCTGGTAACCCTCTCAGACGTCTCCAGAACCTTCACCGGATGCTCGATATAGGTCAGATCCTCCTGCACATCCAACCCTTCTATCGGTGCTTGCTCTTCTGGCACTCTCAAGCACTTCTTCAGCTGAGACACGTGAAACACATCGTGCACTCCCGAGAGATTGAGAGGCAACTCCAAACGATATGCCACCTCACCTTTCCGTTCCAACACCTTGAATGGACCAATGTATCGAGGAGCTAGCTTCCCTCGTGCATTAAACCTACGGATTCCTCTCATCGGCGAGACCTTCAGGTATACATGATCACCCACTGCGAAGGTCAGATCTCGGCGACGAACATCCGCATAGCTTTTCTGACGAGTCTGAGCGACCCTCAGATTCTCTCGCACCTGCTGTACCAACTGTACCAAACACCTGCCTCTCGCCAATCTGATCCCAATACAATGGAGTCCTGCATTTCCGACCATACAGGGCCTCGAAAGGAGACTTCTTCAGACTGGCCTGATAACTGTTGTTATACGAAAATTCTGCATACGGCAGACATTTATCCCAGCTGGTACCATACTGAATAGCGCAGGCTCGAAGCATATCCTCCAACACTTGGTTGGTTCGCTCTGTCTGCCCATCTGTCTGAGGATGATAAGCAGTACTGAAGCGCAGCTTCGTATCCAACGAATTATGCAGCTGCTCCCAGAACCGTGAAGTGAACTGGGATCCTCGATCAGATATAATCTTCTTAGGAACACCATGCAGACAGACAATCCTGGAGATGTACAACTCTGCGAGTCTAGCACCGGAGTAAGTAGTGTTCACCGGGATGAAGTGAGCGACCTTGGTCAACCGATCCACTACTAGCCATATGGAGTTGTACCCTTTCTGAGTACGAGGCAAGCCAACAATGAAGTCCATAGTGATTTCCTCCCATTTCCACTCTGGAATCTTCAGCGGCTGCAATAACCCTGCTGGCCTCTGATGCTCTGCCTTGACGCGTTGACAAGTGTCACAGATAGCCACGTACTCCGCAACGGAACGCTTCATTCCATACCACCAGAATCGTTCCTTCAGGTCGTAATATATCTTCGTGCTGCCTGGATGGATGGAATATGCTGTATCATGAGCCTCACTCAGAATCAACTTCCTGAGATCTGCTACATCCGGCACACATATACGACCCTTGTACCACAAGGTACCCTGATCATCCTCTCTGAAATGAGGAGCCTTGCCAATCTTGAGCAACTCACGAATCTCCTGCAGCTTCTGATCTCCCTTCTGATGCTGCCTGATCTCAGTCTCTAGAGTGGGTTCCGCCTCGAACGATGTACCCGAGGTGTGATGCAAGAGACCCAGACTCAACTGCTCAAACTCCTCGCATAACTCCTGAGGCATCTGAAAAGCCACGGCCATGTTAACATAGCTCTTCCTGCTCAGAGCATCTGCTACAACATTGGCCTTGCCCGGATGATAGTGAATCTCCAGGTCATAATCCTTGACCAACTCTAGCCATCTTCTCTGCCGCATATTCAGCTCACTCTGAGTGAAAATATACTTGAGACTCTTGTGATCGGTGTAAATACCACACCTCTGCCCAAACAAGTAATGCCTCCATATCTTCAGTGCATGTACTACTGCGGCTAACTCCAGATCATGAGTGGGATAATTCAGCTCGTGCCGGCGTAACTGCCGCGAGGCATAGGCTATCACTCTGCCCTCCTGCATCAGGACGCAACCAAGACCATCTCTCGAAGCATCACAATACACTGTGAACCTCTTGCTCTGGTCTGGCAGAGTAAGGACTGGCGCCGTAGTCAACCTCTTCTTCAACTCCTCGAAGGCACTCTGACGCTCATCAGTCCAAAAGAAATCCACACCCTTCTCTAGCAAGGAAGTCAAAGGCTTCGCAATCCTGGAGAAATTCTCAATGAATCTCCGATAATAACCTGCTAAGCCCAGAAAAGAGCGAACTTCCTTCACCGTCTGTGGTACAACCCAGTCAAGCACATCCTTCACCTTTTCGGGGTCCACAGCAATACCTCCCTTGGAGATAACATGACCGAGGAATGGGACCTCGTCGATCCAGAACTCGCACTTGCTGAGCTTGGCATACAGCTTGTGCTCTCTGAGCCTCTGCAACACAAGCCTCAGATGCTTTTCATGCTCTGCTTCTGACTTGGAATATATCAGGATATCATCAATGAATATCACCACAAAGGTGTCCAGATAATCCATGAAAACCTTGTTCATCAGATGCATGAAGAAAGCCGGAGCATTAGTCAAGCCAAAGGACATGACCGTATACTCGTATAGCCCATACTTGCAGGTGAATGCCGTCTTCGGAATATCCTCAGGACGAATCTTCAGCTGATGATAACCAGAACGCAGATCAATCTTCGAGAATACACAAGCACCCTGAAGCTGATCAAAAAGATCCTCAATACGGGGCAATGGATGCTTGTTCTTGATAGTGACTGCATTCAGATCCCGATAATCGACGCACATCCTCTTCGCGCCATCCTTCTTCTCCACAAGCAATACAGGAAAAGCCCAAGGAGAGAAACTGCGACGGATATAACCCTTAGCTAGCAACTCGTCGACAGTCTTCTTAACCTCCTCATGCTCGACAGGAGCCATACGATAGGGCCTCTTAGCAATAGGAGCTGTGCCAGGCAAGAGATCAATAGAAAATTCAATGTCGCGATCAGGCGGCATACCTGGCAAATCATCCGGAAAGACATCCGGGAATTCAGACACCACGCGAATACCATCCGTGGGTCTAGCCTCCGTCTGATGAAGAAATCCAGAAGGCTCTGTGGCACCAACAGTGACCTCCTCACTATCCGGTGCTGACAGAAGAACCGTCCTCTGAGCACAATCTATCCGGACTCCCCACTTAGCAAGAGTCTCCATCCCGAGGATCACATCAATACCCTTGGAGTCAAGCACCATCAGATTCGCACTGAAATCTACCCCCCTTTATGGCCACACTGACTCTGGGGCAGAAGACATGAGACCTCAACTGCCCTCCCGGTGAAGATACTAACATGCACCTCTTTAATGTGCTAGTAGGAATGCCATGATGCTCAACAAAGGATCGGGTAATGAAAGAATGTGTAGCACCAGTATCAAAAAGCACTGTAGCAGGATGAGTGTTGACCATGAACGTACCAATAACCACGTTAGGAGCCTCGGCCGCTGACTCAGCCGTCATGTGGTTCACCCTGCCCTGAGCTGGGGCCTTGGGCTGAGCTGCACGCCCTTGTTGTCCTGCCTGCGCCTTCCAAGGGCAGATGTTGGCGTAGTGCCCCGGCTCGCCGCAGTGGAAACATACTCGTGGGAGTGCTGGAGCCTGCTGCCCAGCAGGAGGAGTGGGCACTCCCTGCCTCTGAGCTGGTGGAGCCGGAGGCGCTGGAAGCCTCTGACCCTGTCCCGCCTGCTGCTGCTGCTGAGGACGAGGCGAAAACTGCTGCCGCTGCTGGTACTGCTGAGGCGGCCTCTGCTACTGCTGCTGAGGATGCTGATAGCGGGGACGAGTGTTGCTGCCCGAAGAGGATGGAGCCATCTTCCTCTTCTTATCCTCAATCTCCCGGCGCTTGCGCTCGGTGTTGAGGGCCGCATCAACCAGCTGGTTGAAGTTGTCGAAGCGGTGATTCAGCAGTGCATACTGGATGTGATCATCCAGTCCCTCCTTGAAGTACTCCTGCTTATCGCTATCACGAGCGACGTCAGCAGGGGCATAGCGGGCAAGCTGAAGAAAACGGTCACGGTACTCCGTCACCGTCATCGATCCCTGAAATGACAACACAGATAACAAGGATAGAAATCGCTCAATGCGTCAGGCTTACGAAGGGGATCAAGGATAGATCAAGCTCAAAAGAAATTGCGGAGAATTCCATTCAAATTTACCTGCTTAAGGGCACGGAACTCCTTCTGCTTCATCTTCATGATTCCCTCAGGAATATGGTGGTTCCTGAAACGCTCACGGAACTGGTCCCACGTGAGAGAGTCGCGGTCCCGAGCTGGGTAGGACTCCCACCAGTCAAGAGCGGAGCCTCGCAGCTGCCCTGCTGCGTACAGAACCCGCTCTCGGTCGTCGCATTGCGCAACAACCAACTGACGCTCCACCGAACGAAGCCAGTCGTCCGCCTAGAGTGGGTCCGTGGCGTGAGAGAAGGTCGGAGGATGACCTCTCAGAAAGTCCGCACGCCGATCACGGGGCTGAGGCGGCGGTGGAGGCGGTGGCTGGGCGTGGATGTGCTGCAGAGCCTGGATGGTGTTGTTCAGGGTCGCCATCATCTGCATCTGGAGCTGGAAGAACTGCTCCGGGGTCAGTGGTGGGGGCATCGGCAGCGGCTGACCAGTACCCTGGTTGTTCTGCTCCTGCTGGTCAGAACCGGAACCGGTGCGCCTGGTGTTCACCATCTGATTGCAACAAACGAAATTTATGAGAATAAGATATGGTGCTGCTGAGGAGATGAAACTTCGATAGGATATAACAGAGAGAAAGGAATATAGGTTTTACCCCCAACGATCTAAATCAAATTTTATTATTTAGTTCAAGTGGGGTTAGGATCAATTTGCATGAACGAGTTTAACTGCTAGACAATGCAATCAACCAAAGATCCAAATCATACATTTGCACAATAACAACCATTCAACATTCACAACTTAGTCGAGTTTTCCACACTACTCGACCAACACACTCGTTCTAGCGTATTTTCACCGGGACAACCTAAACTTATAAATTACAGGGTTAGGCGACTCAGGCCAACGTCTACGGAAGACTCAAGCTATTTCTCAGAAAGGACAGGAGAGAGATAGCCAATCAAGGACTTAAGACTCAAGGAATAGAAGCAGAAACAATGATGGTTGAAGATCTGCGGGGGCAAGGCAAGAGGAAAGAAGTCCTAAACTCGACCAATTCTATCTAGGCTTCGTCCTACAGTCGACACGGCTCTGATACCAATCTGTCACACCCGATTTATAAGAACATAAATCGAGCAATCATATATGCGCCAGGATCAAGTCACGCATATATACAACAGATTATCAAGATATCACAACACATGTCAGGAATAACATTAATATAAATCGTAAACGAATCATAAATGAATTATGTTATTACAACCGAATCAAGATTCGGTTCAAGAGTTGCGGAAGCGTAAAAGAGATACACGGAGAGCTGGGCGCCACAGGGACGTCGACTGGGAGACAAACGCCTAGAAGTCGTCGAAGCCGCTGACGTAATCCTCCACATTGCCGGGCACTGAGCAGCAGTCGAAGATATCCAAAATAGAACAGAAGAGTAGAGAGGCAAGTGTGAGTACAAACTCGTACTCAACAAGTATAACACGAGCATGAGGCTCTAAGGTTAGCTGACTCAACTGCATTAGCTTTTGATCTTGGCAAATTTTATTTAAAGCTAGTTACTACAAGTGGATGAGTTACCATAACCCAAATTGCATAAGAATTAATCAATATTAATTAAGAACTACTGAGAACCATCCAAACCAAAACCACCCGGGGAATCTCCCTCGTCAAAGGTTGATAACCCCACTAATCAGACAGAGGATCTGGGCCGCTCATGACTGTGAGCACAGCTGATATATCAGTTTTACACTCTCGAGAGGTTGCACAACTTTACCCACAAGTCGTGAGCTACGCTAGTTGTTCATCACACTTCCTTAGGTGAGATGGCTAGCAAGCACACTACGAGACCGTTACAAAGGACCACGTTGGTAAGGTGTAACCGCTAAGGATTCTGGATCAGCGACGATGGGGCCCACCTCCGGGGGTACAAGACACACAGCACAGACCAAGCCGGAGGAGCAGGGACCATTGAAGCTTACCACCCCTCTTGCCCACGCAGGTAAGTTACTCCCGAACCAACACGACCTAATTAGTAAGTCAAGACCGTCCCATTCCAGTCTTGTGGTTGCGCGGTTGTCCCAGGTTGTCGCTCTATGAGCCGGTCCTTATGGAGAGTGGCCAACCAAGCACTAAGCACCGTGCTGGCCCCCTAAACCATGTTTCTAACAAAAACATCTTTTAAGGACGCACAAACCACTCAAGCACACAGCACGGAGGGTCGGCTCCAGAATTAAGTTGCATAAGACCATTAATCAAATTAATTAAAAAGGACCAAGATGTGTTATAGCGCAGCAACCTAGCACAACTAACCAAAATGCAACCCAAAGGATATATACAAAGGATATAAAGTGGCTAGGAAAGTCCTTATAGGCATACAGTATTAAAATGCAGTATGAAATTGTATTTAAAAGTGATAGGTGGTTCATGTTATACTTGCCTTCCTCGTACTCTCCCGACTGCTGCTCGAACTGCTCGGAAGACGGCTGCTCCTGGTACTGGTCCAAAGGCTCCGCGTCTACTCACGATCATCAAACATAGCCCACACATACACACATGCATAACAAGAGCAACTTATAAGAAAACAGTACAACATTACATAGAAACAGCACACAAAACTAGTCTAAAGCTATTCTACGCGTTACAACGATCGCGTGGATATAAAGAACACCTAAAACGGAGCTAAAACGCGAAAACTACGCTTAAAACAGGATCCAGGGACCTATTTGTAAGAAAAATAGGGCAACCAAGGGCTTCTGCACAAAAACCGAGGACTTAAACGTAATTAAACCCTAGACGCAAGGGTTAGCCTGCAAAAACTCTAAACAAGGACTAGAAAACCTAAATCCAGAGAGCTCAGGGGTCAAAAGGGAAGAAAAGGACCTATATGCAATTATTTTTGAGCTACTGATGGACTGCGGGTTGATTCTTCAAAAAGATAGGGCCTCTTTAGCAAAAAGACAAGGCCGAAAGGGTACGTTTTAATCTGAGCCGTTGGATCTGATTTATACGGCCTAGATTAGAAACTATAACGCGAAGGGGTACGCGCGATCGTCGGCCTTCGGATCAAGATCGGACGGTTGAGGTGAGATCTGCGGCTGAAGCTCACGCGGTCCACCGGATTTTAAACGAGCGGCTGAGATCTAATACCGATTGGGATCTAATCCAGATCGTCGCTTCGGGCTCTAACGGCTTGGATCGCGCACCGGTCTGGATCTAATCCAGACCGTAGGACTGGATCGGACGGCCAACGGGGCTCCGGCCAGCTCCGGCGGCGGGGAGGCGTTGGGCGCGGTGGAGGCGGCGGAGGTTCGCCGGAGGACACACGCCTTGGCGCTTCCGGCCTCGGTTCGGGGTACGGCCAGCACGGGGAGAGAGAGGGGAGCACGGGGAAAAGATCCAGGGGGTGCGGGGAGGGCCAAGGTGGCCGTAGCGGCGGGGCGGCGGCAGCCCGTGGCTCGGGAGCGCCGGCGAGCGTGCGCGGTCGCGGAGAGGCGAAACCGAGGGAAAAGAGAGGCGGGAGAGGGTCCTTACCCCACCGGGGTAAGCCCACGGTGCTTGGGCGATGGAGGAAGGCGGCGAGGAGACGGCGCGGCGACGACCCGAAGCTTGCGGTGATGGCGAGCGCGGCGGCTAGGGTTTGGTGCGGGCGAGCACGGCGGCGACCTGGGGGAAACCCTAGAGAGGCGGCGGGCTTTGTAGGGCGGCCACGCAGCGTCCTGGCGAGCGGGCCCGAGGAAGAGCTCGCCGGAGAAATCGGGAGGAAACCGTTGCGCCGGGGAAGGAGGAGAGGGGAAGGGGGAACGGGGCTGACGTGCGGGGCCCACCTGGCCAGAGAAAGAAAGGAGGGGAGAAGAGGCAGCGCACGGGCTGAGCCGAGCGAGCGACAACGAGCGGCCTAGGGGAGCTGGCGTGCGTGCGAGCTGGGCCGAGGGAGGAAGTGGGCCGGGCCAAGAGTTTGAGGCTGCTTTCTTCCTTCTTTTCTTTTCCTTTCCTCTTTTCCAAACTCAATCTATTCACACAAATCCATTTGAATTCAACCAAATTTGAACTCAAACCCTACAACTCAACACAAACAAAATAATGCTGCAGCATGAATGCACAAACAATTTAATCCTATGATATATTTTAATTACTCGCGTTATAAACTTACTTTAAATACGAGATAATTTAGAGAAGACCCTGGAAAATCTATTTAAGCCCAAATAAATTCATTAAAATTTGAGGAAATTACCTTAGGGTGTTACACAACCCGCGGTCCACCCTTAGTTCAAAAGTATTTGCGGTTAAGTCCTGTTTTACCCGTTTAGACCCCTGAGCTTTCCAGTTTTTTGAACCCGCCGTCGAAGCCCCGGGTCCTCACGTTCTAGCCCCAGTGTCTACCCTTTATTTGTGTTTAGACCCTCGGTTTTTGCGCAGAACCCCTTAGAACCTCCAGTTTTCTTACAAATAGGTCCCTGGATCTTGTTTCAAGCGTAGATTTCGCATTTTAGCTCCGTTTTAGGTGTTCTTTATGTCCACGCGATCGTTGTAACGCATAGAATAGTTCTAGGCCAGTTTTGTGTGCTGTTCTATTGTATTGGTGTACTGTTTTCTTATAGTTAGCTATTGTCTGTGCATGTGTGTATGTGTGGACCATGCTTGATGATCGTGAGTAGACGCGGAGCCTTTGGATGAGTACCAGGAGCCACCATCTTTTGAAGCTTTTGAGCAGCAGCAGGAGAACTTTGAGGAAGGCAAGTATAACATGAACATCCTACCACTTTTAAATACAGATTTCATACTGCACTTTAATACTGTATGCCTATAAGAACTTTCCTAGCCACTTTATATCCTATATATATCCTTTGGGTTGTATTTTGGTTAGTTGTGCTAGGTTGCTGCGCTATAACACACTTGGTCCTTTTTAATTAAATTTGATTAATGGTATATGCAACTTGATTCTGAGAGTGGCCCTTTGTGCTGTGTGCTTGAGCGGCTCACGTCTCTTTAAAAGATGTTTTTGATAGAAACATGGTTTAGAGGGCCAGCACGGTGCTTAGTGCATGGTTGGCCACTCTCCATAAGGACCGGTTCATAGAGCGACAACCTGGGACAACCGCGTAACCACAAGATTGGAATGGGATGGTCTTGACTTACTAATTAGGTCGGGTTGGTTCGGGAGTAACTTACCTGCGTGGGCAAGAGGGGTGGTAAGCTTCAATGGTCCCTGCTCCTCCGGCTTGGTCTGTGCTGTGTGTCTTGTACCCCCGGAGGTGGGCCCCATCGTCGCTAATCCAGAATCCTTGGCGGTTACACCTTACCAATGCGATCCTTTGTAACGGTCTCGTAGTGTGCTTGCTAGCCATCTCACCTAAGGAAGTGTGATGAACAACTAGCGTAGCTCACGACTTGGGGGTAAAGTTGTGCAACCTCTCGAGAGTGTAAAACTGATATATCAGCTGTGCTCACAGTCATGAACGGCCCAGATCCTCCTTTTGATTAGTGGGGTTATCAACCATTGATTAGGGAGATTTCCCCGGGTGGTTTTGGTTTGGTTGGTTTCTCAGTAGTTCTTAACTAATGTTGATTAATTTCTTATGCGATATGGGTTTATGGTAATTCATCCACTTATAGTAAATAGTTTTAATAAAATTTGCCAAGATTAAAAGCTACTGCAGTTGAGTCAGCTAACCCTAGAGCCTCATATTCGTGTTATACTTGTTGAGTACAAGTTGTGTACTCACACTTGCCTCTCTACTCTTCTGTTCTATTTCGGACATCTTCGACTGCTGCTCAGTACCAGGCGACGTGGAGGACTACATCGGCGGACTCGACGATTTCTAGGCGTTGTCTCCCAGTTGACGTCCCTGTGGCGCCCTACTCTTCATGTATTCATTTTACACTTCCGCATTCCTTGAACTGATTCTTGATTCAGTTGTAATAAAGATATTCATTTTATAATTTATACATTTTTATTCGTGACATGTGTTGTGATATCTTGATAATCTGTTGTATATATGCGTGACTTGATCCTGGCGCATATATGATTGCTCAATTTATGTTCTTATAAATCGGGTGTGACAGATTGGTATCAGAGCCAGGTCGACTATAGGACGAAGCCTAGATAGAACTGGTCGAGTTTAGAACTTCTTTTTTCTTGCCTTGCTTCCGCAAATCTTCTAACATCATTCCCTACTTCTATTCCTTGAGTCTTAAGTCCTTGATTTGCTATCTCTCTCCTGTCCTTTCTGAGAAATAGCTTGAGTTTTCCGTAGACGTTGGCCGGAGTGTATAACCCTATAAGCTATAAGCTTAAGCTCTCCCAATGAAAATACGCTAGAACGAGTGTGTTAGTCGAGTAATGTGATAAACTCGACTAAGTTGTGAATATTGAATGTTTGTTATTGTGCCAATGTTTGATTTGGATTTTTGGTTGATTGCATAGTTAGAAGCAAGACTTGTTCATGCAAAACGACCTTAATACGAACCTGAATTAAATAATCAAAAGCTGAGTTAGAACGTTGGGGGTAAAACCGTACATTCCTTCCTTTCTATTTTATCCTGTCAGAGTTTTCCATCCCGAAGTTATACCCTATCTATCTCTTATAAATTTCGCTATGCTGCAAACACATGGTGAACACCAGGAGCACCGGCACCGGTTCTGGCCAGCAGGGGCAGAACAACCAAAGCACTGACCAGCCGCTGCCGATGCCTCCACCCCTGACTCCGGAGCACTTCTTCCAGCTCCAGATGCAGATGATGGCCACTCTGAACAACACCGTTCAGACGCTACAGCAGATCCACGCTCAGCCGCCACCTCCTCCACCGCAGCAGCCCCACGACAGGCGCGCGGACTTTCTGAGGGGTCACCGTCCGACGTTCGCTCATGCGGCTGATCCACTTCAGGCCGACGACTGGCTTCGTCAGGTGGAGCGCCAGTTGGACGTCGCTCAGTGCGACGACAGGGAGCGAGTCCTGTACGCAGCAGGGCAGCTGCGAGGCTCAGCCCTCGATTGGTGGGAGTCCTACCCAGCTCGGGACCGCGACACTCTCACTTGGGTCCAGTTCCGGGAGCGGTTTAGGCACCACCATATCCCTGCTGGAGTGATGAAGATGAAGCACAAGGAATTTCTTGCGCTCAAGCAGGTAAATCTGAGTAAAATCTTTCCGCAATTTCTTTTTGACCTCAAACCCACCCTTGCTATAAGAAATGCTGAGTAAATTCCCATCTTCTTTCCGGTGATTATCATTTCAGGGAGCTATGACGGTGACTGATTACTGTGACCGCTTCCTCCAGCTCGCACGCTACGCCCCCGCTGAGGTCGCCCATGATGGCGATAAGCAGGAGCGCTTCAGGGAGGGACTGGATGACCACCTGGAGTATGCGCTCATGAACCACCGCTTCGACAACTTCAACCAGCTGGTTGATGCTGCCCTCAACACCGAGCGCAAGCGCCAGGAGATTGAGGACAAGAAGAGGAAGATGGCTCCTGCTGCGTCGGATAGCAACACTCGGCCTCGATACCAGTACCCGCAGCAGCAGCAGCACCAGAGGCAGGTCCAGCAGTACCAGCAGCGCCAGCAGCAGTACCCGCCTCGTCCTCAGCAGCAGCAGCAGGCGGGACCGGGCCAGAGGCTTCCAGCGCCTCCGGCACGCTCTGCTCCACCGGCTCCACCAGCTCCGCGGCAGGGAGTGCCTACTCCTCCTGTCGGGCAGCAGGCTCCAGCATTCCCACGGGCATGCTATCACTGTGGCGAGCCGAGGCACTACGCCAACGTCTGTCCCCGGAAGGCGCAGGTAGGATAGCAGGGGCGTGCAGCACCGCCCAAGGCCCCAGCTCAAGGCAGGGTGAACCACGTGACGGCCGAGTCAGCGGCCGAGGCTCCCAACGTGGTTATTGGTACATTCATGGTCAATACTCACCCTGCTACAGTGCTTTTCGATACTGGTGCTACGCATTCTTTCATCACCCAGTCTTTTGTTGAGCATCATGGTATTCATACTAGCACATTAAAGAGGGGCATGTTAGTATCTTCACCGGGAGGGCAGTTGAGGTCTCATATCTTCTGTCCCAGAGTCAGTATTGTCATAAGGGGGGTAGAGTTCAGTGCTAATCTGATGGTGCTAGACACCAAGGGTATTGATGTGATCCTCGGGATGGAGACTCTTGCTAAGTGGGGAGTCCGGATAGATTGTGCTCAGAGGACGGTTCTTCTGTCAGCACCGGATGGTCAGGAGGTTACTGTTGGTGCCTCAGAGCCTTCTGGATTTCTTCATCAGATGGAGGCTAGACCCACAGATGGTATTTGCGTGGTGTCTGAATTCCCGGATGTCTTTCCGGATGATTTGCCAGGTATGCCGCCTGATTGCGACATTGAGTTTTCTATTGATCTCTTGCCTGGCACAGCTCCTATTGCTAAGAGGCCCTATCGTATGGCACCCGTTGAACATGAAGAAGTTAAGAAGACTATCGACGAGTTGCTAGCGAAGGGCTATATCCGTCGTAGTTTCTCTCCTTGGGCTTTTCCTGTATTGCTTGTAGAGAAGAAGGATGGCGCGAAGAGAATGTGCGTCGATTATCGGGATCTGAATGCAGTTACCATCAAGAACAAGCATCCGTTGCCTTGTATCGAGGACCTCTTTGATCAGCTTCAGGGTGCTTGTGTATTCTCGAAGATTGATCTACGTTCGGGTTATCACCAGCTGAAGATTCGTTCCGAGGATATCCCGAAGACGGCATTCACCTGCAAGTATGGGCTATACGAGTATACGGTCATGTCTTTTGGCTTGACCAATGCTCCAGCTTTCTTCATGCATCTGATGAACAAGGTTTTCATGGATTATCTGGACACCTTTGTGGTGATATTTATTGATGATATCCATTCCAAGTCAGAAGCAGAGCATGAGAAACATCTGAGGCTTGTATTGCAGAGGCTCAGAGAGCACAAGCTGTATGCCAAGCTCAGCAAGTGCGAATTCTAGATTGACGAGGTCCCATTCCTCGGTCATGTGATCTCCAAGGGAGGTATTGCTGTGGACCCCGGGAAGGTGAAGGATGTGCTTGACTGGGTTGTACCGCAGACAGTGAAGGAAGTCCGCTCTTTTCTAGGCTTAGCAGGATATTATCGGAGGTTCATTGAGAATTTCTCCAAGATTGCGAAGCCTTTGACTTCCTTGCTAGAGAAGGGTGTGGATTTCTCCTGGACTGACGAGCGTCAGATGGCCTTCGAGGAGCTGAAGAAGAGGTTAACTACGGCGCCAGTCCTTACTCTGCCAGACCAGAGCAAGAGGTTCATAGTGTATTGCGATGCTTCGAGGGATGGTCTTGGTTGCGTTCTGATGTAGGAAGGCAGAGTGATAGCTAATGCCTCGTGGCAGTTGCGTCGGCACGATCTGAATTATCCCACTCATGATCTGGAGTTAGCCGCAGTTGTGCATGCTCTGAAGATATGGAGGCATTACTTGTTTGGGCAGCAGTGTGACATTTACACTGATCACAAGAGCCTCAGGTATATTTTCACCTAGAATGAGCTGAACATGCGGCAGAGAAGATGGCTAGAATTGGTAAAGGATTATGACCTGGAGATTCACTATCATCCGGGCAAGGCTAATGTTGTGGCAGATGCTCTGAGCAGGAAGAGCTATGTTAACATGGCCGTGGCTTTTCAGATGCCTCAGGGGTTATGCGAAGAGTTTGAGCAGTTGAGTCTAGGTTTCTTGCATCACACCTCGAGTGCAGCATTCGAGGCAAAACCCACTCTAGAGGCAGAGATCAGGCAGCATCAGAAAGAAGATAAGAAGCTGCAGGAGATCCGTGAATTGCTTAAGATTGGTAAAGCCCCTCATTTCAGAGAGGATGATCAGGGTACCTTGTGGTACAAGGGTCGGATATGTGTGCCGGATGTAGCGGATCTCAGGAAGTTGATTCTGAGTGAGGCTCATGATACGGCATATTCCATTCATCCAGGCAGCACGAAGATGTATTACAACCTAAAGGAACGATTCTGGTGGTATGGAATGAAGCGTTTCGTTGCGGAGTACGTGGCTATCTGTGACACTTGTCAGCGTGTCAAGGCAGAGCATCAAAGGCCGGCAGGTCTATTGCAGCCGTTGAAGATTCCAGAGTGGAAATGGGAGGAGATCACTATGGACTTCATTATGGGATTGCCTCGTACTCAGAAGGGGTACAACTCTATATGGGTAGTAGTGGATCGGTTGACGAAGGTTGCCCACTTCATTCCGGTGAACACTACTTACTCCGGCGCTAGACTTGCAGAGTTGTACATCTCCAGAATCGTCTGTCTGCACGGTGTTCCGAAGAAAATTATATCTGATCGAGGATCTCAGTTCACTTCACGGTTCTGGGAGCAGTTGCATGATTCGTTGGATACGAAGCTGCGTTTCAGCACTGCTTATCATCCTCAGACAGATGGGCAGACAGAAAGAACCAACCAAGTGTTGGAGGATATGCTTCGAGCCAGTGCTATTCAGTACGGTACCAGCTGGGATAAATGCCTGCCGTATGCAGAGTTCTCCTATAATAACAGTTATCAGGCCAGTCTGAAGAAGTCTCCTTTCGAGGCCCTGTATGGTCGGAAGTGCAGGACCCCGCTGTATTGGGATCAGATTGGCGAGAGGCAGGTGTTTGGTCCGGATATTGTTGAAGAGGCAGAGCAGTTGGTACAGCAGGTGCGCGAGAACCTGAGGGTCGCACAGACTCGTCAGAAGAGCTACGCGGATGTTCGTCGTCGAGATCTGACCTTTGCAGTGGGTGATCATGTATACTTGAAGGTCTCGCCGATGAGAGGAATCCGCAGGTTTAATGTGAGAGGGAAGCTAGCCCCTCGATACATTGGTCCATTCAAGGTGTTGGAACGGAAAGGTGAGGTGGCATATCGTTTGGAGTTGCCTCTCAGTCTCTCAGGAGTGCACGATGTGTTCCACGTGTCTCAGCTGAAGAAGTGCTTGAGGGTGCCAGAGGAGCAAGCACCGATAGAAGGGTTAGATGTGCAGGAGGATCTGACCTACATCGAGCATCCAGTGAAGATTCTGGAGACATCCGAGAGAGTTACCAGAAACAAGAGGATCAAGATGTGCCGTGTTCAGTGGAGTCACCACACGGAGGATGAGGCTACTTGGGAACAAGAAGATGAGTTGAGGAAGACATATCCCGGTCTCTTTGCTAGCTAGCCTATCCGAATCTCGGGACGAGATTCCTGTAAGGGGGGTAGGTTTGTAACACCCTAATGTAATTTTCTCAAATTTTAATGAATTTATTTGGGCTTAAATAAAATTTCCAGGGTTTTCTCTAATTTATCTTGCATTTAAAGTAATCTTATAACGCAAGTAATTAAAATTTATTATAGGATCAACTTGTTTGTGCATTCATGCTGGAGCATTGTTTAATTGTGTTGAGTTTATAAGATTTGAATTCAAATATATTTGAATTCAAACAGGTTGTTTGAATGGTTTGAGTGTAGAAAAGAAAAAGGAAAAGAAGAAGGAAAGAAACCAGCCCAACCCTCTCTCAGCCCGGCCCACCTCCTTTCCCTCTCCCTCTCTCCCCCTCGGGCCCTTTTCCCCTCCCCTCTCCCCTCCCCGCTTGGGCCGCGCCGGCCCAGCTCTCCCCGTTCCCAAGCCCAGGCGCGCCCCCTCTCCTCTCTCCCTCTAACCCGATGTCCCCACGCGTCAGCGCCCCCTTCTCCTTCCTCCATTTCTTCTCCAGCACAACTCCCCCCCCCCGAGATCCCCGGCGAGCTGCTTGCCCTGGGCCCGCACGCCGAGGCCTCGACCCCCGCCTTTAATTGGCCCCGCAGACCCTCCCCACACCCTCTGCCTTACCCCGCCGCCACCCAAAACCCTAGCGCCGCCGTTCCCTCGCTCCGCCACGCCAACCTCCTCGGCCTCACCGTGGTCCGGGCGCTCCGCCGTGCTTCGGACCACCACGACCCCCGCAAATGCTCCGCCTCGATCCCTAGAAGCTTCTCGAGCCGGCATTGGAGCCCTAGCCCCCAGCACTGCCGGAATTGAGCCACGACCTCGCCGCCGGTGATCTGCTCCGCCGCCTCAATTCTTCCCCTCCGTTGCGTCCCGGGCTCTTTTAACTTCTTGATCACCTGCGCAGGAGCTTCTTGAGTCGACCCAGAGTGATTAGAGCCCCGGAGTCCGCCTGTGGCTGTCGGACCGCGAGCACCCGATCATCTCCGCCGCCGGCCGTTGTCGTTTTCCCCCTTCCGCGGTAGCTCCGGCCACCCCGAGCCCTTGGTGAGCCTCCCCTCCTTCCCCTGGTTCTTTTTCGCCGGATATCGTAGTCTTTGGCAGCCTGTGGCCTCTGGAACGCCGCTCACTGTGGCAGAACCAACCTGAATTATACCGGCTCAAGCACGCGAGTCCACTCCAGAGGGCTTCAACGTGCTTCAAACGGTATAATCCCTTGGCCTGTCGGGTAACGTCCCGATAAACCACCGATACACAGGATCAAATAAGGTTACCTCACACGAAGGTGAGTCCAGAGATACAATCACCATCACATTTTACATCACAGAGAAAATTACATTACAAAGGTTTCCAAAAGAGGTACGAAGTTTCCAATTCAGAGAAAAGATTACAAACTGTTAAAGCTATGGTTTTTAGCAGCGGAAAACATACGCGATGATTACAACACGTCGTTAAGACGGATGTCATGCTATGCCCGGGCATGACATCACTCGATATCACCAGTGCTGGCCGGGGACGGATTCCATTCCACGGACCAACCTTCTGTAAGAGCACAGGGCCAAGGCAAGGGAAGAGTAGGGTCTTCAAGACATTACCTGCAAAACATATAACTATCAACGCTGAGTATACTAATACTCAGCAAGGCTTACCCGGGATTGGGTATACTTTAGCCCATAACTAGACTTATGAAGGCTTATAATAGTTCTGGGTTTAGTTTCAGCCGAAAAGCAACTACGAGTAGATCCTTATCCTCAACTTTTAGCTTTCAAGTTCTATGTGATTATCCATTCTAGATAAGCACTTGTTACTCTGTGTGATAAAGGGATTAAGTAGTCTCAATCATCGTGAGAGGCGGACGATTCTGAATCGAATTTAACCTTGCAAGGTAAACCTAACTCACACGCTTGGAACATCCAACGATAGTTCCGAAGCAACCGTTTGCCTTTCATTCCGACTCGTGGACAGGTCCACCACAAGCGACTGCAGGAACATACGCACTCCCAAAGTGCAAGACATACGTCTGTAGCGCGACTACAAAACCCGTATTCCTGGTTGCCCTTGCAACACGTATTTCCCCAATCGAACATAAGTAACCAGAAGAAGCAAGACGAGTGGTGGGAGGTATGTCCACTCCTCGGGCCGATTGGCTACTAGGCTTGCCGCTTACCATATTTCGCGGCATGTGGTTAGTACTTTCAAATGCTTAACCCCGATCGGCACACACCACGACCTTATCAAATTTCAACAACACAGACGGGGTATCACCTCAACCATGATACCGCACAAAACTCCCGTCCGGCATCCTTATAGTGATAACAGGAATGTAAACATTACAATTCCTATATCGCGCGAGTGACAGGAAATCACCCGACTTCTGCCGGCTCTATTAGCATAGCAGCTAGTCAATATGACCTCAGGTGTAATACATTGGTTCCTAGGATTTATGCATCTAGGGTTTCAAGCAATTCCTAAGAACTTAATGCATAGAATACGTAAATAGATACAGATTGCAGTGTAATAAAATAGTAGGTTATGTCCGGAGCTTGCCTTTACTGGTGGGGCTGGGGTTAGTCAAGTTAATAATGTCCGAACTTTGGTTCGGGCCTTCAGAGAATCCCCTGACGAAGTTCTTAGGGTCTTCAGAACAACCTTCTTCTGGTTCCGGGATTAGCTGGTAATTTCCGTTGGCGAGAATGGTCGAATCTACATGATATGCAAGATGGAGTTCAATGGATGCATACACCTTCATCTTAATTCACGGTAAAGTGCAATCCAAAAGGCTAACACTCAAGAACTCATGGTACAAAAAGGAACTTAAGCTTTGAATCATAAGCATTAATTTATGACTATAGCATTAATTTAATTGGAAGCAGAAATTAAGTATTCAAGTTTAAATTAAATTCAAAATTGAGTGTGAACCCTGGATAATTAGGGTCATAAAGTTTTGAAAATTTAAACATAGATCAATTGCATGTTTAAAAGATTCTGACCAAAAGATCTAATTAGATAAACTTTACTGAAAAGACTTAGCTAATTCTACTATAAAACAATTGAATTGATCAACTTAAAAGAATTTAAATTACAAAACAAACTTAGATTTGAAAATTCCACATCAATTCATACTTAATCTATGGTGATTGTATCTCTGGACTCACCTTCGTGTGAGGTAACCTTATTTGATCCTGTGTATCGGTGGTTTATCGGGACGTTACCCGACAGGCCAAGGGATTATACCGTTTGAAGCACGTTGAAGCCCTCTGGAGTGGACTCGCGTACTTGAGCCGGTATAATTCAGGTTGGTTCTGCCACACTCGCCGGCGATGTCCTCCACCCCGAGCCGCCCTCATCGTCGATTCACCCTAGCTGTGCCCAAACTCGCCACCACAAGTGCCCAATTGGATTCGTCGTGCCATGCCCTAGCTCCTAGACCTGATCTCGTGCAAAACCGAGCCCGGACGGCCAAGATAGGCCAAGTCCGGTGAGTTGCAGCCGTGCGCCGCCGCGGGACTTTCTTCTCCGGTGAACCCCGCTGCCGGCCGTGCCCCTTTGAACCTCAGCCACCCGATCTGCAACCAATGACGGAGATTAGATCGCGCACGCTTAGATCTGAGCCGTGAGATCGAGATCCAAGGGATCCAAATCGCGCATACCGGTTCGAGGTAGGGATGAATCGGAGCCGTTAGATCTGGGATAGGTGATCTAGATTAGATCCGTTTGAGTGTGGGCTCGGTCCGTTGGATCTAGATCCTGCGGCTGTTAGACGCGCGTACCGCTTCGCGATAAGGATTAGATCTGGGCCGTAGGTGTTAGATCCGGTGGCCCAGATTAAAGCGTACCGGTTCGGTCTGCCAGTTTTGCTAAACAGTCCCTGCGTTTTTCAAGAATCAACCCGCGGTCCACCCTTAGTTCAAAAGTATTTGGGGTTAAGTCCTGTTTTACCCGTTTAGACCTCTGAGCTTTCCAGTTTTTTGAACCCGCCGTCCAAGCCCCGGGTTCTCACGTGCTAGCGCCTGTGTCTACCCTTTATTTGCGTTTAGACCCTCGGTTTTTGCGCAGAACCCCTTAGAACCTCTAGTTTTCTTACAAATAGGTCCCTGGATCTTGTTTCAAGCGTAGATTTCGCGTTTTAGCTCCGTTTTAGGTGTTCTTTATGTCCACACGATCGTTGTAACGCATAGAATAGTTCTAAGCCAGTTTTGTGTGCTGTTCTATTGTATTGGTGTACTGTTTTCTTATAGTTTGCTATTGTCTGTGCATATGTGTATGTGTGGACCATGCTTGATGATCGTGAGTAGACACGGAGCCTTTGGACGAGTACCAGGAGCCACCATCTTCTGAAGCTTTTGAGCAGCAGCAGGAGAACTTTGAGGAAGGCAAGTATAACATGAACATCCTACCACTTTTAAATACAGATTTCATACTGCACTTTAATATTGTATGCCTATAAGGACTTTCCTAGCCACTTTATATCCTATATATATCCTTTAGGTTGCATTTTGGTTAGTTGTGCTAGGTTGCTGCGCTATAACACACTTGGTCCTTTTTAATTAAATTTGATTAATGGTATATGCAACTTGATTTTGAGAGTGGCCCTCTGTGCTGTGTGATTGAGCGGCTCACGTCTCTTTAAAAGATGTTTTTGATAGAAACATGGTTTAGAGGGCCAGCATGGTGCTTGGTGCTTGGTTGGCCACTCTCCATAAGGACCGGTTCATAGAGCGACAACCTGGGACAACCGCGCAACCACAAGACTGGAATGGGACGGTCTTGACTTACTAATTAGGTCGGGTTGGTTCGGGAGTAACTTACCTGCGTGGGCAAGAGGGGTGGTAAACTTCAACGGTCCCTGCTCCTCCGGCTTGGTCTGTGCTGTGTGTCTTGTACCCCCGAAGGTGGGCCCCATCGTCGCTGATCCAGAATCCTTAGCGGTTACACCTTACCAATGCGATCCTTTGTAACGGTCTCGTAGTGTGCTTGCTAGCCATCTCACCTAAGGAAGTGTGATGAACAACTAGCATAGCTCACGACTTGTGGGTAAAGTTGTGCAACCTCTCGAGAGTGTAAAACTGATATATCAGCTGTGCTCACAGTCATGAGCAGCCCAGATCCTCCTTTTGATTAGTGGGGTTATCAACCTTTGATTAGGGAGATTTTCCCGGGTGGTTTTGGTTTGGTTGGTTTCTCAGTAGTTCTTAACTAATGTTGATTAATTTCTTATGCGATATGGGTTTATGGTAATTCATCCACTTATAGTAAATAGTTTTAATAAAATTTGCCAAGATTAAAAGCTACTTCAGTTGAGTCATCTAACCCTAGAGCCTCATACTCGTGTTATACTTGTTGAGTACAAGTTGTGTACTCACACTTGCCTCTCTACTCTTCTATTCTATTTCGGACATCTTCGACTGCTGCTCAGTACCAGGCGACGTGGAGGACTACATCAGCGGACTCGACGATTTCTAGGCGTTGTCTCCCAGTTGACGTCCCTGTGGCGCCCTACTCTTCATGTATTCATTTTACGCTTCCGCATTCCTTGAACTGATTCTTGATTCAGTTGTAATAAAGATATTCATTTTATAATTTATACGTTTTTATTCGTGACATGTGTTGTGATATCTTGATAATCTATTGTATATATGCGTGACTTGATCCTGGCGCATATATGATTGCTCAATTTATGTTCTTATAAATCGGGTGTGACAGATTGGTATCAGAGCCAGGTCGACTATAGGACGAAGCCTAGATAGAACTGGTCGAGTTTAGAACTTCTTTTTTCTTGCCTTGCTTCCGCAAATCTTCTAACATCATTCCCTACTTCTATTCCATGAACCCATATTGCATAAGAAATTAATCAACATTAATTAAGAACTACTGAGAACCATCCAAACCTGTAACACCCTAATGTAATTTTCCCAAATTTTAATGAATTTATTTGGGCTTAAATAAATTTTCCAAGCTTTTCTTTAATTTTTGTGGCATTTAAAGCAATTTATAACACAAGGAAATAAAATTTATCATAGGATTAAATTGTTTGTGCATTCATGCTGCAGCATTGTTTTATTTGTGTTGAGTTTATAGGTTTGAATTCAAATTGTATTTTGAATTCAAATGGTTTGTTTGGATGTTTGAGTAGAAAAGAAAAGGGAAGGAAGCAACCCAAATCCCATAGGCCCGGCCCAGTTATCTCTCTCCCTTCTTCTTTCTTTCCCCTCCTCACTCCCGCATGGGCCACCCGAGGCCCAGCTCTCTCCCCTCTTTCCTCTCTTCCCCCCGCGTGGGCCGCGCCCCGACCCACCTTTTCCCCAGCCCAGCGCCTCCCTCTCTCTCTCTCTTTTCTCCCGCGGCCCAGCCCGAACCAGCTCCCCCTCAGCCGCTATCCCTCCTTCCTCTCGCTGCCAGCTCGGGCCCGCGCGTCAGCGCCTCCCTCTTCCCTTCCTCTTCTTCTCCGGCGCCCAACTCCCTCCCGATATCCCCGGCGAGCTTTTCCTCGGGCCCGCTCGCCAGGACGCCGCGTGGCCACCCTACAAAGCCTCGCCGCCTCCCTAGGGTTTCCCCCAGGTCGCCGCCGTGCTCGCCCTCACCAAACCCTAGCCGCCGCGCTCGCCATCGCCGCAAGCCTCGGGTCGCCGCCGCGTCGTCTCCTCGCCGCCCTCTGCCGTCGCCCAAGCACCGTGGGCTTACCCCGGCGTGGTAAGGAAACTCTCTCGCCTATCTTCTCCCTCAGTCCCGCCCCTCCGCAGCCGCCCGCCGCCGCCGCCGGAGCTCCCGAGCCTCTGCTCGCCGCCGCCCGACCGCTACGGCCGATTTAGCCGCCTCCTTTTCCCCCAATTGAGTTCCCCGTGTTCCTCTCTCTCTACCCGTGCCAGCTGTACCCCGAATCGAGGCCGGAAGAGTCTAATCGCGTGGACTCCGGCGAGCTTCCGTCGGCTTCCGCCGCGCCCATCGTCCCGCCGCCGCCGGAGCCGGCCGGAGAACCCTCGGCCACCGGATCCGGATCTAACGGTCTGGATTAGATACAGACCTGTACCTATTCCGAGCCGCCCGATCTCGAACTGACGATCTGGATTAGATCCAGATCGCCATTAGATCTCACCCGCTCGTTTTGAATCTGGTGGACCGCGTGAGCTTCAGCCGCAGATCTCACCTCAACCGTCCGATCTTGATCCGAAGGCCGACGATCGCGCGTACCCCTTCGCGTTATAGTTTCTAATCTGGGCCGTATAAATCAGATCCAACAGCTCAGATTAAAACGTACCCTTTTGGCCTTGTCTTTTTGCTAAAGAGGCCCTGTCTTTTTGAAGAATCAACCCACAATCCACCCCGTGGTTCAAAAATAATTGCAAACAGGTCCTTTTCTTCCTGTTTGACCCCCTGAGCTTCCTGGAAAATAGTTTATCAGCCCTAGCCCTGTAGTTTTTGCAGTCTAGCCCTTGTGTCTAGGGTTTATTTACGTTTAGGCCCTCGGTTTTTGCGCAGAACCCCCCTGGAAGTCCAGTTTTCTCACAGATAGATCCCTGGATCTTGTTTTAAGCGTAGTTTTCGCGTTTTAGCTCCGTTTAGGGTGTTCTTTATATCCACGCGATCGTTGTAATGCGTAGAATAGTTCTAGCATAGTTTTGTGTGCTATTTCTATGTAATGTTGTACTGTTTCTTATATTTTTGTCCTTGTTTGCATGTATGTGTATGTGCTGGACTATGTTTTGCTGATACGATCGTGAGTAGACGTCGAGCCACCGGAGCAGTACCCAGAGTAGCCATCTTCCGAGCAGTTCGAGCAGCAGCCGGGAGAGTACGAGGAAGGCAAGTATAACATGAACATCCTATCACTTTTAAATACAATTTCATATTGCATTTTAATACTGTATGCCTATAAGGACTTTCCTAGCCACTTTATATCCTTTATATATCCTTTGGGTTGCATTTTGGTTAGTTGTGCTAGGTTGCTGTGCTATAACACACCTGGTCCTTTTAAATTAATTTGATTAATGGTTATATGCAACTTAATTCTGGAGCCGACACTCTGTGCTGTGTGCTTGAGTGGTTTGGGCGTCCTTAAAAATATGTTTTTTGTAGAAACATGGTTTAGGGGGCCAGCAGGTGCTTAGTGCTTGGTTGGCCACTCTCCCTAAGGACCGGTTCATAGAGCGACAACCTGGGACAACCGCGCAACCACAAGACTGGAATGGGACGGTCTTGACTTACTAATTAGGTCGTTTTGGTTCGGGAGTAACTTACCTGCGTGGGCAAGAGGGGTGGTAAGCTTCAATGGTCCCTACTCCTCCGGCTTGGTCTGTGCTGTGTGTCTTGTACCCCCGGAGGTGGGCCCCATCGTTGCTGATCCAGAAATCTTAGCGGTTACACCTTACCAACGTGATCCTTTGTAACGGTCTCGTAGTGCGCTTGCTAGCCATCTCACCTAAGGAAGTGTGATGAACAACTAGCGTAGCTCACGACTTGTGGGTAAAGTTGTGCAACCTCTCGAGAGTGTAAAACTGATATATCAGCTGTGCTCACAGTCACGAGCGGCCCAGATCCTCCTTTTGATTAGTGGGGTTATCAACCTTTGATTAGGGAGATTCCCCGGGTGGTTGTGGTTTGGATGGTTCTCAGTAGTTCTTAATTAATACTGATTAATTTCTTATGCAATTGGGTTATGGTAATTCATCCACTTGTAGTAATTAGCTTTAATAAAATTTGCTAAGACTAAAAGCTAATGCAGTTGAGTCAGCTAGCCTAGAGCCTCATAGTCTGTGTTATACTTGTTGAGTACTAGTTTGTACTCACACTTGCCTCTCTACTCTTCTGTTCTATTTCAGATATCTTCGACTGCTGCTCAGTGCCCGGCAACGTGGAGAACTACGTCAGCGGCTTCGACGACTTCTAGGCGTTTGTCTCCCAGTTGACGTCCCTGTGGCGCCCAGCTCTTCATGTATTCATTTTACGCTTCCGCATTCCTGGAACTGATTCTTGATTCAGTTGTAATAAAGATATTCATTTTATAATTTATACGCTTTTATTCGTGACATGTGTTGTGATATCTTGATAATCTGTTGTATATATGCGTGACTTGATCCTGGCGCATATATGATTGCTCGATTTATGTTCTTTATAAATCGGGTGTGACAAAACCAAAACTACCCGGGGAATCTCCCTAATCAAAGGTTGATAACCCCACTAAGCAAAAGAAGGATCTGGGCCGCTCATGACTGTGAGCACAGCTGATATATCAGTTTTACACTCTCCAGAGGTTGCACAACTTTAGCCACAAGTCGTGGGCTACGCTAGTTGTTCATCACACTTCCTTAGGTGAGATGGCTAGCAAGCACACTACAAGACTGTTACAAAGGATCACGTTGGTAAGGTGTAACCGCTAAGGATTCTGGATCAGCAACGATAGGGCCCACCTCCGGGGGTACAAGACACACAGCACAGACCAAGCCAGAGGAGCAGGGACCATTGAAGCTTACCACCCCTCTTGCCCACGCAGATAAGTTACTCCCGAACCAACACGACCTAATTAGTAAGTCAGGACCGTCCCATTCCAGTCTTGTGGTTGCGCGGTTGTCCCAGGTTGTCGCTCTATGAACCGGTCCTTATGGAGAGTGGCCAACCAAGCACTAAGCACCGTGCTGGCCCCCTAAACCAAGTTTCTAACAAAACATCTTTTACGGAGACGTGAGCCACTCAAGCACACAGCACAGAGGGCCACGCTCAGGATTAAGTTGCATAAGACCATTAATCAAATTTAATTAAAAAGGACCAAGTTTGTTATAGCGTAGCAACCTAGCACAACTAACCAAAATGCAACCCAGGGTATAATATACCGGATAAAGTGGCTAGGTAATCCTTATAGGCGTACAGTATTAAAATGCAGTATGAAATTGTATTTAAAAGTGATAGGATGTTCATGTTATACTTGCCTTCCTCAAAGTTCTCCTGCTGCTGCTCAAAAGCTTCAGAAGATGGTGGCTCCTGGTACTGGTCCAAAGGCTCAGCGTCTACTCACGATCGCAACGCCAAAACATGGTCCAACACATACGCATACATGCATACAAAGACAAAGGCTAAGAAACAGTACAACATTTCATCAAAACGGCATACAAAACTATGCTAGAACTATTCTACGCGTTACAACAATCACGTGAACATAAAGAACACCTAAAACGGAGCTAAGACGCGAAATCTAGGGCTAAAACAAGATTCAGGGACCTATCTGCGAGAAAAACAGAACTTCCAGGGGTTTCTGCGCAAAAACCAGGGGCTTAAACGTGATTAAAGGCTAGACGCAGGGGCTAACACATGAAAATGCAAGGCATGGACTGCGGGCACTAATTCCAGGAAGCTCAGGGGTTAAAATGGAAGGAAAGGACCTGTCTGCGAAAACTTTTGAACTAGAGATGGACGGCGGGTTAATTCCTCAAAAGGGCAGGGGCTCTTTAACAAAACTGCCACGGCTGAAGGGGGGGGGTACGCAGCTTCTAATCCGGGCAGTTGGATCTAAATCGAACGGTTCGGACGCATTCCGGTCGGACGGTCTGATCTGAACAGCGGGGTTCGGACGGTCCGATCTGGATCGGACTGGTCCGATCTGGTTAGGCTCGCGGGGACGGCGGGTCTGCTCGGCGGCGCACGCCGGCGATGGCGTCGCGACTTCGGGTGCGGCCTACGGTTCATGATTGCCAGCGTAAGAGGGAGAGGGGAACGTGCTGATGCTCACCGAGGGCCTGAACGGGCCGGAGAGGCAGCGAAAGATGGTCGGCGACGAGGTCCGAGCAGCGGAAACTGCGGCGCTCGTGGGGAAGGCTACTGCAGAGGGGCTCGAAGTCCCTTGGACGCGCGGATCGGTCGGGGAAGTCCCTGCGGAGGTAACCAGGGGGTTAAGACGGATCAGGATGCAACGACGATGAGGAATTCCGATGGCGGAGCGGCTCACCGTCGAAGGTTCCTTCGGGAAATTCGGTCGATGCCGAGGCGTAGGGCTTCGATGCTGGGCTCGCGGAGCTTCGGGATGGCGAGAGGGAGCGGACCCGGGGGTTGTGGTGGTCGGGGTGCAGCGGAACGGCCGGTCAGCGGTGAGGCCGAGGCGTCTGCGCGGCGGAGGGAAGAAGGAGGCGGCGGCGCTGCGGGTCTCCAGAGGTGCTGCTACGGCTAGGTTTAGGGTTCTAGGGCGCGGAACCTTCTTGTAGGGCAGCGGCCCACATTGGCGTGCGGGCCCGAAGCGAGACAGCTCACCGGAAGTTTCGGGGGCCGTTGCGCGGCCGGTAGAGGAAGAAGGAAGGAGGGGCCGACAGGTGGGATCGAGCTGGGGAAATGACTGAGAATATAAGGAATGACTGAGAATATAAGGAATGACTGAGGATATAAGGAATGACTAAGGATATAAGGAATGACTGAGAAAAGAAGTAAAGATTGACCTACTTTTCCGTTTCCTTCCTTTTCTTTTCCCGCACGAACTCAAAACTATTTGAATTCAACTCAAATTTGAATTCAACTCCTATGCGCCCAACCAAATAAAACTTATGCACCAGCATGAATGCACAAACATGTTGAACCTAGAAATAAATTTTAATTCTTTGTGAATTAAATTATAAATAAATGCCAGCTAGGCAAAATAAATCCTTAGAAAAGAATTACTGGAGCCCAATTAAATTCATTATAAATCTCGATATTTTACCTTTGGGTGTTACAAACCTACCCCCCTTACAGGAATCTCGTCCCGAGATTCGAATAGGCTAGCTAGCAAAGAGATCGGGGTATGTCTTCCTCAGCTCATCTTCTCGCTCCCAGGTAGCTTCGTCCTCTGTGTGATGACTCCACTGAACACGGCACATCTTGATTTTCTTGTTCCGTGTAACTCTCTCAGATGTCTCCAGAATCTTCACCGGATGCTCGATGTAAATCAAATCTTCCTGCACATCTATCCCTTCCAGCGGTGCTTGCTCTTCTGGCACTCTCAAGCACTTCTTCAGCTGAGATACATGAAACACATCGTGCACTCCTGAGAGACTGAGAGGCAACTCCAAATGATATGCCACCCCACCTTTCCGTTCCAGCACCTTGAACGGACCAACATATCGAGGGGCCAGCTTCCCTCTTACATTAAACCTGTGAATCCCTCTCATCGGTGAGACCTTCAGGTACACATGATCACCTACTGCAAAGGTTAGATCTCGATGACGAACATCCGCGTAGCTCTTCTGACGAGTGTGAGCGACCCTCAGATTCTCTCGCACCTGCTGTACAAACTGTTCTGCCTCCTCAACAATATCCGGACCGAATACGTGCCTCTCGCCAATCTGATCCCAATACAGCGGAGTCCTGCACTTGCGACCATACAAGGCCTCGAAAGGAGACTTCTTCAGACTGGCCTGATAGCTGTTGTTATACGAAAACTCTGCATATGGCAGGCATTTATCCCAGCTGGTACCATATTGAATAGCACAGGCTCGAAGCATATCCTCCAACACTTGGTTGGTTCTTTCTGTCTGCCCATCTATCTGAGGATGATAGGCGGTACTGAAACGCAGCTTCGTATCCAACGAATCATGCAACTGCTCCCAGAACCGTGAAGTGAACTGAGATCCTCGATCAGATATGATCTTCTTCGGAACACCATGCACACAAACAATCCTGGAGATATACAACTCTGCGAGTCTAGCGCCGGAGTAAGTAGTGTTCACCGGAATGAAATGGGCAACCTTCGTCAACCGATCCACTACTACCCATATAGAGTTGTACCCCTTCTGAGTACGAGGCAATCCCACAATGAAGTCCATAGTGATCTCCTCCCATTTCCACTCTGGAATTTTCAACGGCTACAATAAACCTGCTGGTCTCTGATGCTCTGCCTTGACACGCTGACAAGTGTCGCAGATAGCCACATACTCCCCAACGGAACGCTTCATTCCATACCACCTGAATCGTTCCTTTAGATCGTAATACATCTTCGTGCTACCTGGATGAATGGAATATGCCGTATCATGAGCCTCACTCAGAATCAACTTCCTGAGATCCGCTACATCCGGCACACATATCTGACCCTTGTACCACAAGGTACCCTGATCATCCTCTCTGAAATGAGGGGCTTTACCAATCTTAAGCAATTCACGGATCTCCTGCAGCTTCTTATCTTCTTTCTGATGCTGCCTGATCTCTTCCTCTAGAGTGGGTTCTGCCTCGAACGATGTACCTGAGGTATGGTGCAAGAAACCTAGACTCAACTGCTCAAACTCCTCGCATAACTCCTGAGGCATCTGAAAAGCCACGACCATGTTAACATAGCTCTTCCTGCTCACAGCATCTGCTACAACATTGGCCTTGCCCGGATGATAGTGAATCTCCAGGTCATAATCCTTGACCAACTCTAGCCATCTTCTCTGCCGCATGTTCAGCTCATTCTGGGTGAAAATATACTTGAGGCTCTTGTGATCAGTGTAAATGTCACACTGCTGCCCAAACAAGTAATGCCTCCATATCTTCAGAGCATACACAACTGCGGCTAACTCCAGATCATGAGTGGGATAATTTAGCTCGTGCCGACGCAGCTGCCGTGAAGCATAAGCTATCACTCTGCCTTCCTGCATCAGGACGCAACCAAGACCATCCCTCGAAGCACCACAATACACTGTGAACCTCTTGCTCTGGTCTGGCAGAGTAAGGACTGGCACCGTAGTTAACCTCTTCTTCAGCTCCTCGAAGGCCTTCTGACGCGCATCAGTCCAAGAGAAATCCACACCCTTCTCTAGCAAAGAAGTCAAAGGCTTCACAATCTTGGAGAAGTTCTCAATGAACCTCCGATAATAACCAGCTAAGCCCAAGAAAGAGCGGACTTCCTTCACCGTCTGTGGTACCACCCAGCCAAGCACATCCTTCACCTTCCCGTGGTCCACAGCAATACTTCCCTTGGAGATAACATGACCGAGGAATGGAACCTCGTCAATCCAGAATTCGCACTTGCTGAGCTTGGCATACAGCTTGTGTTCTCTGAGCCTCTGCAACACAAGCCTCAGATGCTTCTCATGCTCTGCTTCTGACTTGGAAGATATCAGGATATCATCAATGAATATCACCACAAAGGTGTCCAGATAATCCATGAAAACCTTGTTCATAAGATGCATGAAGAAAGCAGGAGCATTGGTCAAGCCAAAGGACATGACCGTATACTCGTATAGCCCATACTTGCAGGTGAATGCCGTCTTCGGGATATCCTCAGGATGAATCTTCAGCTGATTATAACCCGAACGCAGATCAATCTTCGAGAATACGCAAGCACCCTGAAGCTGATCAAAAAGATCCTCAATACGGGGCAATGGATGCTTGTTCTTGATAGTGACTGCATTCAGATCCCGATAATCGACGCACATTCTCTTCGCGCCATCCTTCTTCTCTACAAGCAATACAGGAAAGGCCCAAGGAGAGAAACTGCGACGGATATAACCCTTGGCTAGCAACCCGTCGATTGTCTTCTTAACTTCTTCATGCTCGACGGGAGCCATACGATAGGGCCGCTTAGCAATAGGAGCTGTGCCAGGTAAGAGATCAATGGAAAACTCAATGTCGCGATCAGGCGGCATACCTGGCAAATCATCCGGAAAGATATCCGGGAATTCAGACACCACGTGAATACCATCCATGGGTCTAGCCTCCATCTGATGAAGAAATCCAGAAGGCTCCGAGGCACCCACAGTAACCTCCTGACCATCTGGTGCTGATACAAGAACCGTCCTCTGAGCACAATCTATCCAGACTCCCCACTTAGCAAGAGTCTCCATCCCTTGGATCACATCAATACCCTTGGTGTCCAGCACCATCAGATTTGCACTGAAATCTACCCCCCTTATGACAATACTGACTCTGGGACAGAAGATATGAGACCTTAACTGCCCTCCCGGTGAAGATACTAACATGCCCCTCTTTAAGGTGCTAGTATGAATACCATGATGCTCAACAAAAGACTGGGTGATGAAAGAATGCGTAGCACCAGTATCAAAAAGCACTGTAGCAGGATGGGTGTTGACCATGAACGTACCAATCACCACGTTAGGAGCCTCGGCCGCTGACTCGGCCATCACGTGGTTCACCCTGCCCTGAGCTGGGGCCTTGGGCGGTGCTGCACGCCCTTGCTGTCCTGCCTGCACCTTCCGAGGACAGACGTTGGCGTAGTGCCCCGGTTCGCCGCAGTGGAAGCACACTCGAGGAAATTCAGCAGCCTGCTGCCCAGGAGGAGGAGTAGGTACTCCCTGCCGTGGAGCTGGTGGAGCCGGTGGAGCAGAGCGTGCCGGAGGCGCTGGAAGACTCTGGCCCGGTCCCGCCTGCTGCTGTTGCTGAGGACAAGGCGGGTACTGCTGTTGACGCTGCTGGTACTGCTGGACCTGCCTCTGCTGCTGCTGCTGCTGCTGCGGGTACTGGTATCGAGGCCGAGTGTTGCTACCCGACGCAACAGGAGCCATCTTCCTCTTCTTATCCTCAATCTCCCGGCGCTTGCGCTCGGTGTTGAGGGCAGCATCAACCAGCTGGTTGAAGTTGTCGAAGCGGTGGTTCATGAGCGCATACTCCAGGTGGTCATCTAGTCCCTCCCTGAAGCGCTCCTGCTTATCACCATCATGGGCGACCTCAGCTGGGGCATAGCGAGCGAGTTGGAGGAAGTGGTCACGGTACTCAGTCACCGTCATAGCTCCCTGCTTAAGCGCAAGGAACTCCTTGTGCTTCATCTTCATCACACCAGCAGGGATGTGGTGGTGCCTGAAACGCTCCCGGAACTGGGCCCAAGTGAGAGTGTCGCGGTCCCGAGCTGGGTAGGACTCCCACCAATCGAGGGCTGAGCCTCGCAGCTGTCCTGCTGCGTACAGGACTCGCTCCCTGTCGTCGCACTGAGCGACATCCAACTGGCGCTCCACCTAACGAAGCCAGTCGTCAGCCTGAAGTGGATCAGCCGCATGAGAGAACGTCGGCGGGTGACCCCTCAGAAAGTCCGCGCGCCGGTCGCGGGGCTGCTGCGGTGGAGGAGGTGGCGGCTGAGCGTGGATCTGCTGCAGTGTCTGAACGGTGTTGTTCAGGGTGGCCATCATCTGCATCTGGAGCTGGAAGAACTGCTCCGGAGTCAGGGGTGGAGGCATCGGCAGCGGCTGATCAGTGCTCTGGTTGTTCTGCCCCTGCTGGCCAGAACCGGTGCCGGTGCTCCTGGTGTTCACCATCTGATTGCAACAACCAAAATTTATAAGAGATAGGTATGGTATAACTTCGGGAAGGAAGACTCTGACAGGATAAAATAGAGAGAAAGGAATGTACGGTTTTTGCCCCCAACGTTCTAACTCAACTTTTGATTATTTAATTCAGGTTCCTATTAAGGTCGTTTTGCATGAACAAGTCTTGCTTCTAACTATGCAATCAACCAAAAATCCAAATCAAACATTGGCACAATAACAAACATTCAATATTCACAACTTAGTCGAGTTTATCACACTACTCAACTAACACACTCGTTCTAGCGCATTTTCATCGGGACAGCTTAAACTTAGAGGGTTAAGCGAATGCAGGCCAACGTCTACAGAATATATCAAACTAACCCTCGGAAAATGCGGGGAGGATTAGCAAACACGAGGTTTAGAACTCAAGGAATGGAAGCAGAAACGAATGTTTGGGTTTTGCGGGAGCAGAGCAAGCGGAGAGAAGTCCTAAACTCGACCAGTTCTATCTAGGCTTCGTTCTACAGTCAACACAGCTCTGATACCAATCTGTCACACCCGATTTATAAGAACATAAATCGAGCAATCATATATGCGCCAGGATCAAGTCACGCATATATACAACAGATTATCAAGATATCACAACACATGTCACGAATTAAAGCTTATAAATTATAAAATGAATATCTTTATTACAACTGAATCAAGAATCAGTTCAAGGAATGCGGAAGCATAAAATAAATACATGAAAAGTTGGGCGCCACAGGGACGTCAACTGGGAGACAACGCCTAGAAATCGTCGAGTCCGCTGAAGTAGTCCTCCACGTCGCCTGGTACTGGGCAGCAGTCGAAGATGTCCCAAAGAGAACAGAAGAGAGGAAAAGGCAAGTGTGAGTACACAACTTGTACTCAACAAGTATAACACGAGTATGAGGCTCTAGGGTTAGCTGACTCAACTGTAGTAGCTTTTAATCTTGGCAAATTTTATTAAAACTATTTACTATAAGTGGATGAATTACCATGAACCCATATTGCATAAGAAATTAATCAACATTAATTAAGAACTACTGAGAACCATCCAAACCAAAACCACCCGGGGAATCTCCCTAATCAAAGGTTGATAACCCCACTAATCAAAAGGAGGATCTGGGCCGCTCATGACTGTGAGCACAGCTGATATATCAGTTTTACACTCTCGAGAGGTTGCACAACTTTACCCACAAGTCGTGGGCTATGCTAGTTGTTCATCACACTTCCTTAGGTGAAATGGCTAGCAAGCACACTACGAGACTGTTACAAAGGATCACGTTGGTAAGGTGTAACCGCTAAGTATTCTGGATCAGCAACGATGGGGCCCACCTCCGGGGGTACAAGACACACAGCACAGACCAAGCCGGAGGAGCAGGGACCATTGAAGCTTACCACCCCTCTTGCCCACGCAGGTAAGTTACTCCCGAACCAACACGACCTAATTAGTAAGTCAAGACCGTCCCATTCCAGTCTTGTGGTTGCGCGGTTGTCCCAGGTTGTCGCTCTATGAACCGGTCCTTATGGAGAGTGGCCAACCAAGCACTAAGCACCGTGCTGGCCCCCTAAACTAAGTTTCTAACAAAACATCTTTTACGGAGACGTGAGCCACTCAAGCACACAGCACAGAGGGCCACGCTCAGGATTAAGTTGCATAAGACCATTAATCAAATTTAATTAAAAAGGACCAAGTTTGTTATAGTGCAGCAACCTAGCACAACTAACCAAAATGCAACCCAGGGTATAATATACCGGATAAAAGTGGCTAGGAAATCCTATAGGCGTACAGTATTAAAATGCAGTATGAAATTGTATTTAAAAGTGATAGGATGTTCATGTTATACTTGCCTTCCTCAAAGTTCTCCTGCTGCTGCTCAAAAGCTTCAGAAGATGGTGGCTCCTAGTACTGGTCCAAAGCCTCAGCGTCTACTCACGATCGCAACGCCAAAACATGGTCCAACACATACACATACATGCATACAAAGACAAAGGATAAGAAACAGTACAACATTTCATCAAAACCGCATACAAAACTATGCTAGAACTATTCTACGCGTTACAACGATCGCGTGAACATAAAGAACACCTAAAACGGAGCTAAGACGCGAAATCTAGGGCTAAAACAAGATTCAGGGACCTATCTGCGAGAAAAACAGAACTTCCAGGGGTTTCTGCGCAAAAACCAGGGGCTTAAACGTGATTAAAGGCTAGACGCAGGGGCTAACACATGAAAACGCAAGGCATGGACTGCGGGCACTAATTCCAGGAACCTCAGGGGTTAAAATGGAAGGAAAGGACCTGTCTGCGAAAACTTTTGAACTAGAGATGGACGGCGGGTTAATTCCTCAAAAGGGCAGGGGCTCTTTAACAAAACTGCCACGGCTGAAGGGGGGGTACGCGGCTTCTAATCCGGGCGGTTGGATCTAAATCGAACGGTTCAGACGCATTCCGGTCGGACGGTCCGATCTGAACAGCGGGGTTCGGACGGTCCGATCTGGATCGGACTGGTCCGATCTGGTTGGGCTCGCGGGGACGGCGGGTCTGCACGGCGGCGCACGCCGGCGATGGCGTTGCGACTTCGGGTGCGGCCTACGGTTCATGATTGCCAGCGTAAGAGGGAGAGGGGAACGTGCTGATGCTCACCGAGGGCCTGAACGGGCCGGAGAGGCAGCGAAAGATGGTCGGCGACGAGGTCCGAGCAGCGGAAACGGCGGCGCTCGTGGGGAAGGCTGCTGCAGAGGGGCTCGAAGTCCCTTGGACGCGCGGATCGGTCGGGGAAGTCCCTGCGGAGGTAACCAGGGGGTTAAGACGGATCAGGATGCAACGACGATGAGGAATTCCGACGGCGGAGCGGCTCACCGTCGAAGGTTCCTTCGGGAAATTCAGTCGATGCCGAGGCGTAGGGCTTCGATGCTGGGCTCGCGGAGCTTCGGGATGGCGAGAGGGAGCAGACCCGGGGGTTGTGGTGGTTCGGGGTGCAGCGGAACGGCCGGTCGGCGGTGAGGCCGAGGCGTCTGCGCGGCGGAGGGAAGAAGGAGGCGGCGGCGCTGCGGGTCTCCAGAGGTGCTGCTGCGGCTAGGTTTAGGGTTCTAGGGCGCGGAACCTTCTTGTAGGGCAGCGGCCCACATTGGCGTGCGGGCCCGAAGCGAGAGAGCTCGCCGGAAGTTTCGGGGGCCGTTGCGCGGCCGGTAGAGGAAGAAGGAAGGAGGGGCCGACAGGAGGGGTCGAGCTAGGGAAATGACTGAGAATATAAGGAATGACTGAGAATATAAGGAATGACTGAGAATATAAGGAATGACTGAGAATATAAGGAATGACTGAGGATATAAGGAATGACTAAGGATATAAGGAATGACTGAGAAAAGAAGGAAAGACTGACCTACTTTTCCGTTTCCTTCCTTTTCTTTTCCCGCACGAACTCAAAACTATTTGAATTCAACTCAAATTTGAATTCAACTCCTATGCGCCCAACCAAATAAAACTTATGCACCAGCATGAATGCACAAACATGTTGAACCTAGAAATAAATTTTAATTCTTTGTGAATTAAATTATAAATAAATGCCAGCTAGGCAAAATAAATCCTTAGAAAAGAATTACTGGAGCCCAATTAAATTCATTATAAATCTCGATATTTTACCTTTGGGTGTTACAGCTGAGCACTTTTAGTCGGCAGGTAGTGTCAGGAGAGGACAAGGACAATGAAGCAGTGATTGCTGAAGCTGATCGTGTCCACCTTGAGGCTATCGCAGCCATGACGAGTTCCTTCAGTAGACTACCTTGTAGGCATCCCTTGTAAGATAAACCTGCATATATCCGAATTAAGATTCTAAAGTTGATGGTTGTACATTGGCTATTTGACCAACTCAGTGCGTTGGGTACAAAGTATTTTTTATATATATGCGATCCCTCTTTCCTTGTGTCCAGCCCGATGTGTAACATCGGCTTGCACCTGTACGGGCCATCAGGTCCTGTCGGCTCATAGCCTAACGCGTGGCATCAGCTTTCTCTTGTACGGGCTGACTGATCGGGCCATCAGGACCTGTCAGCTCATAGCCTAACGCGTAGCATCGGCTTTCCCTTGTATGGGCTGACTGATCATATCGGTTCATAGCCTGATGCGTAGCATCGGCTTTATTGCTCATCATCCCACATACTTGGGAAGTACTCCTTGAGATGCTAACCATTGACCGCCACCGGGAACTTGATGCCATCTAACTTTTCAAGCATATATGCGTTCCCAGGTAGGACTTGGTCAACCCTATAAGGCCCGTGCCAGTTTGGAGACCATTTGCCATACGCTGCATCCTTAGTCCCTAATGGTAGCACCGCTTCCCAAACCAGATCTCCAACTTGAAATTCTTTTGGCTTGACTTTCTTATTGTATGTGCGGGCTACTTTGGCCTTATTTTCTTTGATCTTCTCGAGTGACCAAAGTCTGAGCTCCGTGAGGTCCTCAATATTATCATTCATCAGAGCAGCATACTCTTCAGCTGTTAAGTCATTTTCAAACTCTATGCGTCTTGAGCAGGGTAATACAGCCTCCTGTCCGTACACCAGGTGATAAGGAGAAGTTTTTGTTGCTCCATGGCACGAAATACGGTATGCCCACAATGCCTTTGATAAGACCTCATGCCAACGCCTAGGATGCTCATCGATCTTTCTTTTGATCAACTTGATAAGGCTCTGATTGGATGCTTCAGCTTGTCCATTTGCTTGGGCATAATATGGAGATGACCTAATCAGCTTGATGCCCATGTCAGTAGCGAACTTCTTGAACTCCTCTGAAATGAAGACCGAACCTCCATCTGTTGTAATGGTCTGAGGAATCCTGAACCTGTAAATGACATGATCTTTAACAAAATTAATGACATCCTTAGATGCTACCGACTTCATGGGAACTGCCTCCAACCACATGGTAAAATAATCTATGACGGCCAAAATAAAATGGTGGCCTTTGCTAGATGGAGGATTAATTTTGTCGATCATGTCCATGCCCCAGCCTCTGAACGGCCATGGTTTGATGATAGGGTTCATTATTGATACTGGTACCATCTGTATCTTCCCGAACCTCTGACATGCCTAACATTCTTTATAAAATTTGAAGCAATCTTCAACATGGTGGGCAGTAATACCCCGATCGCCTAATCAGCCACTTCATCTTATGAGCCGATTGGTGAGTCCCACAAGTGCCTTCGTGGACCTCGTGTAAGAGCCGATTGGATTCAATCGGCCCCAAGCATTTGAGCAACAAACCTTCTAAAGTCCTCTAGAACATGTCATCCCCTATCAGGACGTATTTCATGGTCTTGTATCGTATCCTCTTGGGTGCCCCCCCAGCCGAACCCTTCAAGTAATTAAAGATATCGGCTCTCCAATCTCCTTGGTCCAGTAGGTGTACCTGAAGATCGGCTCTGTCCATCATAGCCTTGTATCCTGAAGCCATCTGTGCAAGATCATTGGCCTCTGAATTTTGCGTCCTAGGTATCCAATAGAAATTTATGTACCTAAATTGGGCTATCAACTCTTGATATTGTACACAAAATGGGAAGAGCAACTCGCTCTCACACCTGTACTCCTCTGTGAGCTGAGAAATCACCAACTTTGAATCCCCAAAAATTTCCACTGTTTCAGCTCCAGCCTCAAGAAGCAACTCCATAACCTTACACACCGCTTAATATTCCGCCAGATTATTGGTGCAAGCGGTAGGTAATCTGATCGAAAAAGAATATGTTGCCCCCCGAGGCGACACAAGCAGGATACCTATGCCACATCCATCTCCACAAGCCGATCCGTCGAAGTACATGGCCCATGCGTGTACGGAGAATGCTGCTATGTCAGTATTGATCCTTTCTGCAATGAGACCGCTAGCGCTTGCCCTTTGACTGCCTTCACGGGTTGGTATCGGATATCGAACTCTGACAATGCAAACATCCACATTCCAAGTCGGCCTTTCAACACAGGAGCCGATAGCATGTGCTTGATAACATCCAATTTACAGATGACAATTGTCTCGGCTGATAGCAGGATATGACGAAGCTTTGTGCATGTAAAGAACAAACAAAGACATAATTTTTCAATGTCAGGGTATCTTGTCTCCGCATCTAGCATTCTTCTGTTGAGGTAGAACACAACCCTTTCTTTGCCGTCATGCACTTGTATTACTACTGAAGCGATGGAGGTGTCACCTACTGATAAGTACACGTAGAATGGCCTATCCTGTTGGGGTGGTGTTGTCGGTCAAAACCCACCGACGAGCAGCGATAGGCAACACAAGGAGCCAGGAGGCTTCCGGGATTGCTGGTGGATCCCGATCCCTCGGTCAACGGCCCAGAAGTCCGGCACACGCCCTGGCTTGGTGAAGTGCTACGCTTGCCACCTGACCTATACCTGATTAGGGAGGTGTAGAAGTCGTTATCAGTTATTTTCTTGCATACACAGCCATGTCAAACATCAGTCCGAGCCGCGATCGGCTCTTAACATGACTCCCAAGATCGGCTAGAAGAGCCGATGGAGCCTCTGCACTAGGTCAGACGTGTCTTCGTACCAGGTTGGACCTCGAGTACTTCTCAGAATCAGCTAAAAGAAGCCGATTGCCCCGTTTAACAGATTGGATCTATTAATATTCAAACGTCTTGTACGAATCCGATAGAAAAGATAAAAACATGCTCTATAATTACCAAGCTAATCCAATCTGCGACAGTAAAGGGTTTCACCGTATAACCGGAACATCCTACGCGTGGTTAAGCCTAACAAACATGAAAGGTAACAAGATGCTAACCCAAAACGAGGTCTAAAAACCAACTAACAAGTTGATTCCCGGAACAATCCCTCGTTAGGTTACCATAAAGCGCCAATCATGCAGCCAGAACATTTAACCCGTTTGAAGGGCCTAATCATACGGATTTCAAACCAATTCCTTGTAGAACAAGGAACTACCATAACAGATTTGATCTACTAAGCAAGAACAGAGCAAGGTGCTGCCCTCGCACCTGGAATTGCGTACAAGGGTAGCTAAACGATTACGAACAGCAAGCAAAGCATGGATATACTATTCAAAACTAATGCAGCATCATAATTGTTTAAGATAACTAGTGTTACTAGTCATCAACAACGTTTCAGCACGAGAAACACAAAGATAAGCAGGTAAACACAATGCTACCCCGACCATGCGGAGCATGATCGGAGCAGCATGTCAGTTACGTGGAAAAACCCTTGGGAAAGGGGAGACGATGCGCCAAGAGTTTGTTGTGAATGTTTGATTGATTGTTTTATTGAATCTCACGATACATATTTATAGTCTGGAGACTTGATCTTTTCTTACTAACCCTAGATGATTACGATGCAATCTCTAACTTACTATATTTAAACTATCCTTACTAGATACATGGCCATCCCGGCCCTTGACATGTTCCCACAGAAACCGATTTGCAGATCATTACGATGATTTCCTTCAGCCCATGTTGCTCTCAGCCCATCCCTTGGCCCAGTCAAATTATGGCGATAACACATGCCCCCCTGGTTTTGGCAATGATAATTCCGAAACCATCGCCTCTTCAACTTCTAAGATTTGTACATGCACATGCCGCTCCCAATGCCATCGGATGAGACCCTTTGACTTCTCCCTCTGGAATTACGATAGCACCGCTTCGCCTTCCATCTCTGCCTTTATAAACTGGCATCAGCGGATTTACTTCTATTCATCTTCTTCCTTCGCGCATTAACCGCACCAGCTTATTCTGCATCCCTCGATGATGGCTTCCTCTTCCTCTGCCTCCTCCAATTCCTCTTATTCTTCTTCCATAATCTCCATCACCTCTCCTGGCTCCGAAACCTCCAGGGAGGCAACGCCGGAGTTCGATCCAGTAGCCTCGTACAAGGCTCTCGCTCCTCTGCATTGGGACGCAGAGGAGTGGGACTTCAGCACTTGGTCAGAGGATGATGAGTCCCTGACCGACGATGAGGACCTCCAGATTCTCCTTCATGGGGATCTGGATGAAGGCAATGAAGATTCCTGGGATGATAACTTCTTCTCTTCCTTAGAAGAAGATGCCAAGGACACTTCCACCGACGACGACTCGGCAGCAGGAGGGTTCCTGCACGGTGGATCGTCGACTTCAGAAGACGACGGGGACGCCAATGACGACGCCGGCCATAACAACGGTGATGGTGGCAACAGCAGCAGCAACAGCGGCTGCAATAACGGCGGCGACGATGACACCAGCACGTCCCCCCCATACAAGCGCCGCAAGTCCTTAGGGACTTACTGGTGGTAGTTCATAGGGTCGTCCGCCATTGTGCACAAAGCCGGTAGATCGGCTTCTTTTGTAACAATCTCTTGTAAATGAACCCTGTTATTTCAGCAAGCCAATGTCTGAAAATCTAATCTTAAAGTCCGATGGCATCGCATCGGCCCTTCTCCTTGAATTGTCCGATTCAATCCCCTGATTTTTCTTCGCCATCTAGCTATGTGCCAAAGCAAGTCGATCTTTCTTCTATTGTTACTGCTTTCCCCTGATCCCCAATCAAGTCGAAGAATATGATCATCAAGAAAAAAAACCGCAAAGAAGTCGAACCTGTTCTTTTAAGATCAAGAGACACCCGCAATTGACTTCTCTATTTTTTATCGAACCCCGGGACTTGCAGGTTCTAATTATTGCTTCTAAAGTTGATGGCTTAACATCGGCTATTCAATCTTTAGCTCTGTGCACGGACCTGCACTGCTCTTTCTTTAGATATCTGACTTGTTTATCTCATTCTACTTTACAGCCTGATGCACTGCACCGGCTTTTTAAAGTACCCGATGGATATCGACCTGCAGCCTAACGCACCACCAAGTACCCGATCATGTCGACTTGCAGCCCGATGTATCACATCGGCTTCCCTCACAGATACCCTGATTGTGGGTCCATAGCCTGATGCATTACATCGGCTTCATCACTCGTCTTCCCACATGCTCGGGAAATATTTCTTGAGGTGTTGGCCATTGATGGCTACCGGAAATTTAACTCCATCCAATTCTTCAAGCATGTACGCATTCCCTAGTAGAGCATGATCAACTCTATAAGGCCCATGCCAATTCGGAGACCATTTACCATATGCCGCATCCTTAGTCCCTAATGGTAGCACCGCTTCCCATACTAAATCTCCAACTTGGAATTCCTTCGGTTTAACCTTCTTATTGTAGCGCGGGCTACCTTGGCCTTATTTTCCTTGATCTTTTCCAGCGACCAAAGCCCGAGTTCTGTAATGTCTTCCACATTGTCACTCATTAGTGCAGCATACTCTTCAGCAGTCAAATCATTCTGAAACTCTATTCGTCTTGAACCGGCCGTAATCTCCCATGGTAATACGGCCTCCTGCCCATACACCAAATGATATGGTGAAGTTCTTGTTGCCCCATGGCATGACACATGATAAGCCCATAACGCTTCTGATAATACTTCATGCCAACACCGTGGGTATTCATCAATCTTCCTTTTGATCAACTTGATCAAGCTCTGATTGGACGCTTCGGCTTGCCCATTTTCTTGAGTGTAGTATAGAGATGACCTGATCAATTTAATCCCCATGTCGGCAGCGAACTTTTTGAATTCATCAGATATAAACACCGACCCTCCATCTGTTGTAATAGTCTGAAGAATCCCAAACCTATGAATAACGTGTTCTTTGACAAAATTGATGACGTCCCTCGACGTTACTGACTTCATAGGAACAGCCTCTACCCACTTGGTGAAATAATCTGTGATGGCCAAAATAAACTGATGGCCTTTACGTGATGGAGGACTAATCTTACCGATCATGTCCATGCCCCAACCCCTGAATGGCCAAGGTTATATGATAGGATTCATTGTTGATGCTGATACTATTTGTATTTTTCCAAACCTTTGACAGGCCTGGCATCCTTTATAATACTTGAAGCAATCTTCCAGCATATCAGGCCAATAATATCCCGAGCGCCTGATCAACCACTTCATCTTGTGGGCTGATTGATGAGTACCATGTCACACCTGATTTATAGAGAACATAAATCGAGCAATCATATATGCGCCAGGATCAAGTCACGCATATATACAACAGAACCATCAAGATATCACAACACATATCACGAATAACAGTAACATAAATTGTAAATGAATTAGTTTATTACAACCGAATCAAGAATCGGTTCAAGAATTGCGGAAGCATAAAATGAAGTACATGAAGAGTAGGGCGCCACAGGGACGTCGACTTGGAGACAAACGCCTAGAAGTCGTCGAAGCCGCTGACGTAGTCCTCCACGTTGCCGGGCACTGAGCAGCAGTCGAAGATATCCAAGAGAACAGAAGAGTAGAAATGCAAGTGTGGGTACAAACTCGTACTCAACAAGTATAACACAAACTATGAGGCTCTAGGTTGGCTGACTCAACTGCATTAGCTTTTAGTCTTGGCAAGATTTTATTTAAGCTAATTGCTACAAGTGGATGAATTACCATAAACCCAATTGCATAATAAATTAATCAATATTAATTAAGAACTACTGAGAACCACCCAAACCAAAACCACCCGGGGAATCTCCCTAATCAAAGGTTGATAACCCCACTAATCAGACGGAGGATCTGGGCCGCTCATGACTGTGAGCACAGCTAATATATCAGTTTTACACTCTCGAGAGGTTGCACAACTTTACCCACAAGTCGTGAGCTACGCTAGTGGTTCATCACACTTCCTTAGGTGAGATGGCTAGCAAGCACACTACGAGACCGTTACAAAGGATCACGTTAGTAAGGTGTAACCGCTAAGGATTCTGGATCAGCGACGATGGGGCCCACCTCCGGGGGTACAAGACACACAGCACAGACCAAGCCGGAGGAGCAGGGACCATTGAAGCTTACCACCCCTCTTGCCCACGCAGGTGAGTTACTCCCGAACCAAAATGACCTAATTAGTAAGTCAAGACCGTCCCATCCCAGTCTTGTGGTTGCGCGGTTGTCCCAGGTTGTCGCTCTATGAACCGGTCCTTATGGAGAGTGGCCAACCAAGCACTAAGCACCGTGCTGGCCCCCTAAACCAAGTTTCTAACAAAAACATATTTTAAAGAGATGTGAGCCACTCAAGCACACAGCACAGAGGGCCACTCTCAGGATTAAGTTGCATAGGACCATTAATCAAATTAATTAACAAGGACCAAGTATGTTATAGCGCAGCAACCTAGCACAACTAACCAAAATGCAACCCAAAGGATATATAAAAAGGATATAAAGTGGCTAGGAAATCCTTATAGGCATACAGAATTAAAATGCAGTATGAAATTGTATTAAAAAGTGATAGGAGGTTTATGTTATACTTGCCTTCCTCGTACTCTCCCGGCTGCTGCTCGAACTGCTCGGAAGATGGCTGCTCCTGGTACTGCTCCGAAGGCTCGACGTCTACTCACGATCATCAAGCATGGTCCACACATACACACATGCACAAACAAAAGCAAACTATAAGAGAACAGTACACCAATACAATAGAACAGCATGCAAAACTATGCTAGAACTATTCTACGCGTTACAACGATCGCGTGGACATAAAGAACACCTAAAACGGAGTTAGAACGCGAAAACTACGCTTGAAACAAGATCCAGGGACCTATCTGCGGGAAAAACTGAGCCACAGGGGGGGTTCCGGACAAAAACCAGGGACCTCAACATAATTAAAGGGGTAGACACAGGGGCTAGCACGTGATAACCCGGGGCTGGGACGGCGGGCACTAAAACTGGAAAGCTCAGGGGTCGAAACGAGTAAAAAATAGGACCTGACTGCAAATATTTTTGAACTAAGGGTGGACCGCGGGTTGGTTTTCGAAAAGCTCAGGGGCTCTTTAGCAAAACTGGCAGGGCGAAGGGGTACGCGGCTTCTAATCTGGGCCGTCAGATCTGGATCGAACGGTTCGGTCCTAGTCTAGTTCGGACGGTCCGAACTGCACGGCGGGGTCCGGACGGTCCGATCTGGATCGGACTGGTCCGATCTGGTCGGGCTCACGGGGACGGCGGGTTTGCACGGCGGCGCACGCCGGCGACAGCGTTCTGGCCACAAGAGCGAGCTTTGGTCTACGACAACTAGCGCAAGACAACCAGGGGAACGATGTGGTGCTCACCGAGGGCCTGAACGGGCCGGAGAGGCAGCGCAAGATGGTCGGCGACGAGGTCCGAGCGGCGGAAACAGGCGGCACTCGAGGGGAAGGCTGTTGCAGGGGGTCCTCCGGCTTCTGATCACCACGGGTTGGCTCGGGGTGTTCCTGCAGAGGTGCCACGGGGGTTAAGAGGGTCGTAGGGCTAACGGCGGCGAGGAATCGAGATGGCGGAGCTTCTCACCGGCGGCGGGTCCCGTTCAAATTCCGGCAAGTGCACGGGCCAGGGTCACGAGGGAAGAGCTTGGGAAGCTTCCTGGCGGTGAGGTGAAGCTCAGGTGGGGGTTGGCTGGGGCTGGGGCGCAGCAGGGCAGCCGGTCCACGGTGAAGCAGGAAGCTTTGCGCGGCAAAGCAAGCAGCGGCGGCGCTAGGGTTCGGGGTGGCTGCAGCGGGGTAGGGGTAAGGGCGCAGGGGGTTGGGGGATCCTATTTGTGGGGCGATGGGGCAACCTAGGCATGCGGGCTGGCACGAGGGCTCGCCGGACATTTCGGGCGGTCGTTGCGCGGCCGGTAGAGGAAGGAGGAAGAAGGGGCCGACAGGTGGGGTCGAGCTGGGGGAGTGACTGAGAAAGAAGGAATGACGGGGAGAAAAGAACGGGAATGACTGAGAAAAGAAGGAATGACCGAGAGAAAAGAAGGAATGACTGACCTACTTTCCGGTTTCCTCCCTTTTCTTTTTCCAAACCAACTCGATTCTATTTGAATTCAACTCCTATGCACTCAACCAAATAAAACTTATGCACCAGCATGAATGCACAAACATGTTGAACCTAAAATAAATTTTAATTCTTTGTGAATTAAATTATAAATAAATGAAAGCTAGGCAAAATAAATCCTTAGAAAGTTACTGGAGCCCATTTAAATTCATTATAAATTTAAGAAAATTACATTAGGGTGTTACAAACCTACCCCCTTACAGGAATCTCGTCCCGAGATTCGGATAGGCTAGCTAGGAAAGAGATCGGGATATGCCTTCCTCAGCTCATCCTCTCGCTCCCAGGTAGCCTCCTCCTCAGTGTGATGACTCCACTGAACACGGCACATCTTGATCTTCTTGTTCCTAGTAACTCTCTCAGATGTCTCCAGAATTTTCACCGGATGCTCGGTGTAGGTCAGATCCTCCTGCACATCCAACCCTTCTAGCGGTGCTTGTTCTTGTGGCACCTTCAAGCACTTCTTCAGCTGAGACACGTGGAACACATCGTGCACTCCTGAGAGTTTGGGAGGCAACTCCAAACGATATGACACCTCTCCTTTCCGTTCCAGCACCTTGAACGGACCAATGTATCGAGGAGCTAGCTTTCCTCTTACATTAAACCTGCGGATTCCTCTCATCGGCGAGACCCTCAAATACACATGATCACCCGCTGCAAAAGTCAGATCTCGACGTCGAACATCCGCGTAGCTCTTCTGACGAGTCTGTGCGACCCTCAGGTTCTCTCGCACCTGCTCTACCAGCTGTTCTGCTTCCTCAACAATATCCGGACCGAATACCTGCCTCTCGCCAATCTGATCCCAATGCAGCGGAGTCCTACACTTCCGTCCATAGAGGGCCTCGAAAGGAGATTTCTTCAGACTGGCCTGATAGCTGTTGTGGTAGGAAAACTCGGCATACGGCAGGCATTTATCCCAGCTGGTACCGTACTGAATAGCGCAGGCTCGAAGCATATCCTCGAACACTTGGTTGGTCTTTTCTGTCTGCCCATCTGTCTGAGGATGATAAGCAGTACTGAAGCGCAGCTTCGTATCCAGCGAATCATGAAACTGCTCCCAGAATCGTGAAGTGAACTGAGATCCTCGATCAGATATGATCTTCTTTGGAACACCATGCAGACAGACAATCCTGGAGATGTACAACTCCGCGAGCCTAGCACCGGAGTAGGTAGTGTTCACCGGAATGAAGTGAGCAACCTTCGTCAACCGATCCACTACTACCCATATGGAGTTGTACCCCTTCTGAGTACGAGGCAAGCCAACAATGAAGTCCATGGTGATCTCCTCCCATTTCCACTCTGGAATCTTCAACGGCTGCAATAGACCTGCAGGTCTCTGATGCTCTGCCTTGACACACTGACAAGTGTCACAGATAGCCACGTACTCCGCAAATGAACGCTTCATACCATACCACCAGAAACGTTCCTTCAGGTCGTAATACATCTTTGTGCTACCTGGATGAATGGAATACCCGTATCATGAGCCTCACTCAAGATCAGCTTCCTGAGATCCGCTACATCCGGCACACATAGTCAACCCTTGTACCACAAGGTACCCTGATCATCCTCTCTGAAATGAGGTGCCTTGCCAATCTTGAGCAGTTCACGGATCTCCTGCAGCTTCTTATCATCTTTCTGATGCTGCCTGATCTCTGCCTCTAGAGTGGGTTCTGCCTCGAATGATGTACCCGAGGTATGATGCAAGAAACCTAGACTCAGCTGCTCAAACTCCTTGCATAACTCCTGAGGCATCTGAAAAGCTACGGCCAGGTTAACATAGCTCTTCCTGCTCAGAGCATCGGCTACAACATTAGCCTTGCCTGGATGATAGTGAATCTCCAGGTCATAATCTTTGACTAGTTCTAGCCATCTTCTCTGCCGCATGTTCAGCTCACTCTGCGTGAAAATATACTTGAGGCTCTTGTGATCAGTGTAAATATCACACCTCTGCCCAAACAAATAATGCCTCCATATCTTCAGAGCATGCACGACTGCGGCTAACTCCAGATCATGGGTGGGATAATTCAGCTCGTGCCGGTGCAACTGTCGTGAAGCATAAGCTATCACTCTGCCTTCCTGCATCAGGACGCAACTAAGACCATCCCTTGAAGCATCACAATACACTGTGAACCTCTTGCTCTGGTCGGGCAGAGTAAGGACTGGCGCCGTAGTTAACCTCCTCTTCAGTTCCTCGAAGGCCTTCTGACGCTCATCAGTCCAAGAGAAATCCACACCCTTCTCTAGCAAGAAAGTCAAAGGCTTTGCAATCTTGGAGAAATTCTCAATGAACCTCCGATAATATCCTGCTAAGCCCAGAAAAGAGCGAATCTCCTTCACTGTCTGCGGTACCACCCAGTCAAGCACATCCTTCACCTTTCCGGGGTCCACAGCAATACCTCCCTTGGAGATCACATGACCGAGGAATGGAACCTCGTCAATCCAGAATTCGCACTTGCTGAGCTTGGCATACAGCTTGTGCTCCCTGAGCCTCTGCAACACAAGCCTCAGATGCTCCTCATGCTCTGCTTCTGACTTGGAATATATCAGGATATCATCAATGAATATCACCACAAAGGTGTCCAGATAATCCATGAAAACCTTGTTCATCAGATGCATGAAGAAAGCCGGAGCATTGGTCAAGCCAAAAGACATGATCGTATACTCGTATAGCCCATACTTGCAGGTGAATGCCGTCTTCGGGATATCCTCGGAACGAATCTTCAGCTGGTGATAACCCGAACGCAGATCAATCTTCAAGAATACACAAGCACCCTGAAGCTGATCGAAAAGATCCTCAATACGGGGCAATGGATGCTTGTTCTTGATGGTGACTGCATTCAGATCCCGATAATCGACGCACATTCTCTTCGCTCCATCCTTCTTCTCTACGAGCAAGACAGGAAACGCCCAAGGAGAGAAGCTGCGACGGATATAGCCCTTGGCTAGCAACTCATCGATGGTCTTCTTGACTTCCTCATGCTCAACAGGTGCCATACGATAGGGCCGCTTAGCAATAGGAGCTGTGCCAGGTAAGAGATCAATGGAAAACTCAATGTCGCGATCAGGCGGCATACCTGGCAAATCATCCGGAAAGACATCCGGGAACTCAGACACCCCGCGAATACCATCCGTGGGTCTAGCCTCCATCTGATGAAGAAATCCAGAAGGCTCCGTGGCACCAACAGTGACCTCCTGACCATCCGGTGCTGATAGAAGAATAGTCCTCTGAGCACAATCTATCCGGACTCCCCACTTAGCAAGAGTTTCCGTCCCGAAGATCACATCAATGCCCTTGGTGTCTAGCACCATAAGATTTGCACTGAAATCTACCCCCTTATGGCCACACTGACTCTGGGACAGAAGACATGAGACCTCAACTGCCCCCCCCCCCCCCCCGTGAAGATATTAACATGCACCTCTTTAATGTGCTAGTAGGAATACCATGATTCTCAACAAAAAAACTGGGTGATGAAAGAATGCGTAGCACCAGTATCAAAAAGCACTGTAGCAGGATGGGTGTTGAACATAAACGTACCAATGACCACGTTGGGAGCCTCGGCCGCTGACTCGGCCGTCACGTGGTTCACCCTGCCCTGGGCTGGGGCCTTGGGCGGTGCTGCACGCCCCTGCTGTCCTGCCTGCACCTTCCGGGGACAGATGTTGGTGTAGTGCCCCGGCTCGCCGCAGTGGAAGCACACTCGCGGAAGTGCAGCGGCCTGCTGCCCAGGAGGAGGAGTGGGTGCTCCCTGCCTCGGAGCTGGTGGAGTCGGAGGCGCTGGAAGCCTCTGACCCTATCCTGCCTGCTGCTGAGGACGAGGAGGATACTGCTGCCGCTGCTGGTACTGCTGGGGCGGCCTCTGCTGCTGCTGCTGCTGTGGATGCTGATATCGGGGACGAGTGTTGCTGCCCGACGAAGATGGAGCCATCTTCCTCTTCTTATCCTCAATATCCCGACGCTTACGCTCGGTGTTGAGAGCAGCATCAACCAGTTGGTTGAAGTTGTCGAAGCGGTGGTTCAGCAGCACATACTGGATGTGATCATCCAGCCCTTCCTTGAAATACTCCTGCTTGTCGCTATCATGGGCGACGTCAGCAGAGGCATAGCGGGCCAGCTGAAGGAAACAGTCACGGTACTCCGTCACCGTCATCGATCCCTAAAATCACGAACACAGATAACAAGGATAGAAATCGCTCAATGTGTGAGGCTTACGAAAGAAATCAAGGATCGATCGAAGCTCAAAAGAAATTGCAGATAACTCTATTCAAATTTACCTGCTTAAGGGCACGGAACCCCTTCTGCTTCATCTTCATAATGCCCTCAGGAATGTGGTGGCTCCTGAAGCGCTCACGGAACTGGACCCAGGTGAGAGAGTCGCGGTCCTGAACCGGGTAGGACTCCCACCAGTCAAGAGCGGAGCCTCGCAGCTGCCCTGCTGCGTACAGAACCCTCTCCCGGTCGTCGCACTGCGCAACAACCAACTGGCGCTCCACCGAACGAAGCCAGTCGTCCACCTGGAGTGGATCCGTGGCGTGAGAGAAGGTCGGAGGATGACCTCTCAGGAAATCCGCACGCCGATCACGGGGTTGGGGCGGCGGAGGGGGCGGTGACTGGGCATGGATCTGCTGCAGAGCCTGAACGGTATTGTTCAGGGTTGCCATCATCTGCATCTGGAGCTGGAAGAACTGCTCCGGGGTCAGTGGTGGCGGCATCGGCAACAGCTGACCAGTACCCTGGTCGTTCTGCTCCTGCTAGTCAAAACCAGAACCGGTGCGCCTGGTGTTCACCATCTGATGGCAACAAACGAAATATATTTTTTTATGAGAACAAGATATGGTGCAGCTGCGGAAATGAACTTCGGAAAGATAGGACAGAGAGAAAAGGAATATAGGTTTTACCCCCAACGTTCTAATTCAATTTTATTATTTAGTTCAAGTTGTGTTAGGGTCGATTTGCATGAGCAAGTTTAACTACTAGACTATGCAATCAACCAAAAATCCAAATCAAACATTTGCACAATAACAAGCATTCAATATTCACAACTTAGTCGAGTTTATCACGCCACTCGACTAACATACTCGTTCTAGCGTATTTTCATCGGGACAACCTAAACTTATAAATTACAAGATTAGACGACTCAGGCCAACGTCTATAGAAAACTCAAGTTGTTTCTCAGAAAAGACAGGGAAGAGATAGCAAATCAAGGGCTTAAGACTCAAGGAATAGAGGCAGAAAATGATATTTGAAGATTTGCGGAAGCAAGGCAAGAGAAAAGAAGTCCTAAACTCGTCCAATTCTATCTAGGCTTCGTCCTACAGTCGATATGGCTCTGATACCAATCCTGTCCCACCCGATTTATAGAGAACATAAATCGAGCAATCATATATGCGCCAGGATCAAGTCACGCATATATACAACAGAACCATCAAGATGTCACAACACATATCATGAATAACAGTAACATAAATCGTAAATGAATTATTTTATTACAACCGAATCAAGAATCGGTTCAAGAATCGCGGAAGCGTAAAATGAAGTACATGAAGAGTAGGGCGCCACAGGGACGTCGACTAGGAGACAAACGCCTAGAAGTCGTTGAAGCCGCTGACATAGTCCTCCACGTTGCCGAGCACTGAGCAGCAGTCGAAGATATCCAAGAGAACAGAAGAGTAGAAATGCAAGAGTGAGTACAAACTCGTACTCAACAAGTATAACACAAACTATGAGGCTCTAGGTTGGCTGACTCAACTGCATTAGCTTTTAGTCTTGGCAAGATTTTATTTAAGCTAATTGCTACAAGTGGATGAATTACCATAAACCCAATTGCATAATAAATTAATCAATATTAATTAAGAACTACTGAGAACCACCCAAACCAAAACCACCCGGGGAATCTCCCTAATCAAAGGTTGATAACCCCACTAATCAGACGGAGGATCTGGGCCGCTCATGACTGTGAGCACAGCTGATATATCAGTTTTACACTCTCAAGAGGTTGCACAAATTTACCCACAAGTCGTGAGCTACGCTAATGGTTCATCACACTTCCTTAGGTGAGATGGCTAGCAAGCACACTACGAGACCGTTACAAAGGATCACGTTAGTAAGGTGTAACCGCTAAGGATTCTGGATCAGCGACGATGGGGCCCACCTCCGGGGGTACAAGACACACAGCATAGACCAAGCCGGAGGAGCAGGGACCATTGAAGCTTACCACCCCTCTTGCCCACGCAGGTGAGTTACTCCCGAACCAAAATGACCTAATTAGTAAGTCAAGACCGTCCCATCCCAGTCTTGTGGTTGCGCGGTTGTCCCAGGTTGTCGCTCTATGAACCGGTCCTTATGGAGCGTGGCCAACCAAGCACTAAGCACCGTGCTGGCCCCCTAAACCAAGTTTCTAACAAAAACATATTTTAAAGAGATGTGAGCCACTCAAGCACACAGCACAGAGGGCCACTCTCAGGATTAAGTTGCATAGGACCATTAATCAAATTAATTAACAAGGACCAAGTGTGTTATAGCGCAGCAACCTAGCACAACTAACCAAAATGCAACCCAAAGGATATATAAAAAGGATATAAAGTGGCTAGGAAATCCTTATAGGCATACAGAATTAAAATGCAGTATGAAATTGTATTAAAAAGTGATAGGAGGTTCATGTTATACTTGCCTTCCTCGTACTCTCCCGGCTGCTGCTCGAACTGCTCGGAAGATGGCTGCTCCTGGTACTGCTCCGAAGGCTCGACGTCTACTCACGATCATCAAGCATGGTCCACACATACACACATGCACAAACAAAAGCAAACTATAAGAGAACAGTACACCAATACAATAGAACAGCATGCAAAACTATGCTAGAACTATTCTACGCGTTACAACGATCGCGTGGACATAAAGAACACCTAAAACGGAGTTAGAACGCGAAAACTACGCTTGAAACAAGATCCAGGGACCTATCTGCGGGAAAAACTGAGCCACTGGGGGGGTTCCGGACAAAAACCAGGGACCTCAACATAATTAAAGGGGTAGACACAGGGGCTAGCACGTGATAACCCGGGGCTGGGACGGCGGGCACTAAAACTGGAAAGCTCAGGGGTCGAAACGAGTAAAAAATAGGACCTGACTGCAAATATTTTTGAACTAAGGGTGGACCGCGGGTTGGTTTTCGAAAAGCTCAGGGGCTCTTTAGCAAAACTGGCAGGGCGAAGGGGTACGCGGCTTCTAATCTGGGCCGTCAGATCTGGATCGAACGGTTCGGTCCTAGTCTAGTTCGGACGGTCCGAACTGCACGGCGGGGTCCGGACGGTCCGATCTGGATCGGACTGGTCCGATCTGGTCGGGCTCACGGGGACGGCGGGTTTGCACGGCGGCGCACGCCGGCGACAGCGTTCTGGCCACAAGAGCGAGCTTTGGTCTACGACAACTAGCGCAAGACAACCAGGGGAACGATGTGGTGCTCACCGAGGGCCTGAACGGGCCGGAGAGGCAGCGCAAGATGGTCGGCGACGAGGTCCGAGCGGCGGAAACAGGCGGCACTCGAGGGGAAGGCTGTTGCAGGGGGTCCTCCAGCTTCTGATCACCACGGGTCGGCTCGGGGTGTTCCTGCAGAGGTGCCACGGGGGTTAAGAGGGTCGTAGGGCTAACGGCGGCGAGGAATCGAGATGGCGGAGCTTCTCACCGGCGGTGGGTCCCGTTCAAATTCCGGCAAGTGCACGGGCCGGGGTCACAAGGGAAGAGCTTGGGAAGCTTCCTGGCGGTGAGGTGAAGCTCAAGTGGGGGTTGGCTGGGGCTGGGGCACAGCAGGGCAGCCGGTCCACGGTGAAGCAGGAAGCTTTGCGCGGCAGAGCAAGCAGCGGCGGCGCTAGGGTTCGGGGTGGCTGCAGCGGGGTAGGGGTAAGGGCGCAGGGGGTTGGGGGATCCTATTTGTGGGGCGATGGGGCAACCTAGGCATGCGGGCTGGCACGAGGGCTCGCCGGAGATTTCGGGCGGTCGTTGCGCGGCCGGTAGAGGAAGGAGGAAGAAGGGGCCGACAGGTGGGGTCGAGCTGGGGGAGTGACTGAGAAAGAAGGAATGACTGGGAGAAAAGAACGGGAATGACTGAGAAAAGAAGGAATGACCGAGAGAAAAGAAGGAATGACTCAGAGAAAAGAAGGAATGACTGACCTACTTTCCGGTTTCCTCCCTTTTCTTTTTTCAAACCAACTCGATTCTATTTGAATTCAACTCCTATGCACTCAACCAAATAAAACTTATGCACCAGCATGAATGCACAAACATGTTGAACCTAAAATAAATTTTAATTCTTTGTGAATTAAATTATAAATAAATGCAAGCTAGGCAAAATAAATCCTTAGAAAGTTACTGGAGCCCAATTAAATTCATTATAAATTTAAGAAAATTACATTAGGGTGTTACAAACCTACCCCCCTTACAGGAATCTCGTCCTGAGATTCGGATAGGCTAGCTAGGAAAGAGATCGGGATATGTCTTCCTCAGCTCATCCTCTCGCTCCCAGGTAGCCTCCTCCTCAGTGTGATGACTCCACTGAACACGGCACATCTTGATCTTCTTGTTCCTAGTAACTCTCTCAGATGTCTCCAGAATTTTCACCGGATGCTCGGTGTAGGTCAGATCCTCCTGCACATCCAACCCTTCTAGCGGTGCTTGTTCTTCTGGCACCTTCAAGCACTTCTTCAGCTGAGACACGTGGAACACAACGTGCACTCCTGAGAGTTTGGGAGGCAACTCCAAATGATATGCCACCTCTCCTTTCCGTTCCAGCACCTTGAACGGACCAATGTATCGAGGAGCTAGCTTTCCTCTTACATTAAACCTGCGGATTCCTCTCATCGGCGAGACCCTCAAATACACATGATCACCCGCTGCAAAAGTCAGATCTCGACGTCGAACATCCGCGTAGCTCTTCTGACGAGTCTGTGCGACCCTCAGGTTCTCTCGCACCTGCTGTACCAGCTGTTCTGCTTCCTCAACAATATCCGGACCGAATACCTGCCTCTCGCCAATCTGATCCCAATGCAGCGGAGTCCTGCACTTCCGTCCATAGAGGGCCTCGAAAGGAGATTTCTTCAGACTGGCCTGATAGCTGTTGTGGTAGGAAAACTCGGCATACGGCAGGCATTTATCCCAGCTGGTACCGTACTGAATAGCGCAGGCTCGAAGCATATCCTCCAACACTTGGTTGGTCTTTTCTGTCTGCCCATCTGTCTGAGGATGATAAGCAGTACTGAAGCGCAGCTTCTTATCCAGCGAATCATGAAACTGCTCCCAGAATCGTGAAGTGAACTGAGATCCTCGATCAGATATGATCTTCTTTGGAACACCATGCAGACAGACAATCCTGGAGATGTACAACTCCGCGAGCCTAGCACCGGAGTAGGTAGTGTTCACCGGAATGAAGTGAGCAACCTTCGTCAACCGATCCACTACTACCCATATGGAGTTGTACCCCTTCTGAGTACGAGGCAAGCCAACAATGAAGTCCATGGTGATCTCCTCCCATTTCCACTCTGGAATCTTCAACGGCTGCAATAGACCTGCAGGTATCTGATGCTCTGCCTTGACACGCTGACAAGTGTCACAGATAGCCACGTACTCCGCAACTGAACGCTTCATACCATACCACCAGAAACGTTACTTCAGGTCGTAATACATCTTTGTGCTACCTGGATGAATGGAATACGCCGTATCATGAGCCTCACTCAAGATCAGCTTCCTGAGATCCGCTACATCCGGCACACATAGTCAACCCTTGTACCACAAGGTACCCTGATCATCCTCTCTGAAATGAGGTGCCTTGCCAATCTTGAGCAGTTCACGGATCTCCTGCAGCTTCTTATCATCTTTCTGATGCTGCCTGATCTCTGCCTCTAGAGTGGGTTCTGCCTCGAATGATGTACCCGAGGTATGATGCAAGAAACCCAGACTCAGCTGCTCAAACTCCTTGCATAACTCCTGAGGCATCTGAAAAGCTACGGCCAGGTTAACATAGCTCTTCCTGCTCAGAGCATCGGCTACAACATTAGCCTTGCCTGGATGATAGTGAATCTCCAGGTCATAATCTTTGACTAGTTCTAGCCATCTTCTCTGCCGCATGTTCAGCTCACTCTGCGTGAAAATATACTTGAGGCTCTTGTGATCAGTGTAAATATCACACCTCTGCCCAAACAAATAATGCCTCCATATCTTCAGAGCATGCACGACTGCGGCTAACTCCAGATCATGGGTGGGATAATTCAGCTCGTGCCGGTGCAACTGTCGTGAAGCATAAGCTATCACTCTGCCTTCCTGCATCAGGACGCAACCAAGACCATCCCTCGAAGCATCACAATACACTTTGAACCTCTTGCTCTGGTTGGGCAGAGTAAGGACTGGCGCCATAGTTAACCTCCACTTCAGTTCCTCGAAGACCTTCTGACGCTCATCAGTCCAAGAGAAATCCACACCCTTCTCTAGCAAGGAAGTCAAAGGCTTTGCAATCTTGGAGAAATTCTCAATGAACCTCCGATAATATCCTGCTAAGCCCAGAAAAGAGCGAATCTCCTTCACTGTCTGCGGTACCACCCAGTCAAGCACATCCTTCACCTTTCCGGGGTCCACAGCAATACCTCCCTTGGAGATCACATGACCGAGGAATGGAACCTCGTCAATCCAGAATTCGCACTTGCTGAGCTTGGCATACAGCTTGTGCTCCCTAAGCCTCTGCAACACAAGCCTCAGATGCTCCTCATGCTCTGCTTCTGACTTGGAATATATCAGGATATCATCAATGAATATCACCAAAAAGGTGTCCAGATTGTGGCAGAACCAACCTAAATTATACCGGCTCAAGTACGCGAGTCCAATCCTGAGGGCTCCAACGTGCTTCAAACGGTATAATCCCTTGGCCTGTCGGGTAACGTCCCGATAAACCACCGATACACAGGATCAAATAAGGTTACCTCACACGAAGGTGAGTCCAGAGATACAATCACCCTCACATTTTTCATCTTAGAGACTTACATTACAAGAGTTTCCAAAAGAAATACGAAGTTTCAAATCCAGAGAAAAGATTACACACCATTAAAGCTATGGTTTTTGGCAGCGGAAAACATACGCGATGATCTACAGCACGTCGACAAGACGGATGTCATGCTAAGCCCGGGCACGACATCACTCGATATCACCAGTGCTGGCCGGGGACGGATCCCATTCCACGGACCAACCTTCTGAAAGAGCACAGGGCCAAGGCAAGGGAAGAGTAGGGTCTTCAAGACATTACCTGCAAAACATATAACTAGCAAGGCTGAGTATACTAATACTCAGCAAGGCTTACCCAGGATTGGTTATACTTAGCCCATAACTAGACTTATGAAAGCTCATAATGGTTCTGGGTTTAGTTTCAGCTGAAAAGCAACTAAGAGTAGATCCTTATTTTCAACTTTTAGCTTTCAAGTTCTATGTGATTAACCATTCTAGATAAGCACTTACAACTAAGCAAGCAAGGTAGAGCTCTTTATCTCAACCATCAGTATTATTCATCATATAGTTGCTCTTGTTACTCTGTGTGATAAAGGGATTAAGTAGTCTCAATCATCGTGAGAGGCGGACGATTCTGAATCGAATTTAACCTTGCAAGGTAAACCTAACACACACGCTTGGAACGTCCAACAGGGTGTTCCAAAGCAACCGTTTACCTTTCATTCCGACTCGTGGATCAGAGCCACCACAAGCGACTGCAGGAACATACGCACACCCAATGTGTGCAGGACATACGTCTGTAGCGCGACTACAAAACCCGTATTCCTGGTTGCCCTTGCAACACGTATTTCCTCAGTCGAACATAAGTAACCAGAAGAAGCAAAACGAGTGGTGGGAGGTATGTCCACTCCTCGGGCCGATTGGTTACTAGGCTTACCGCTTACCATATTTCGCGGCATGTGGTTAGTACTTTCAAACGCTTAACCCTGATCGGCACACACCGCGACCTTATCAAATTCAACAACACAGACGGGGTATCACCTCAACCATGATACCTTACAAAACTCCCGTCCGGTATCCTTATAGTGATAACAGGAATGTAAACATTACAACTCCTATATCGCGCGAGTGACAGGAAATCACCCGACTTCTACCGGTCCTATTAGCATAGCATCTAGTCGATATGACTTCAGGTGCAATACATTGGTTCCTAGGATTCATGCATCTAGGGTTTCAAGCAATTCCTAAGAACTTAATGCATAGAATACGTAAATAGATATAGATTGCAGTGTAATAAAAATAGTAGGTTATGTCCGGGGCTTGCCTTTACTGGTGGGGCTGAAATTAGAAATGTTAACATCTTCCGAACTTTGGTTCGGGGCTTCAGATATTCCCTTGGTGACATTTACTTGATCTTCAGGAACATCCGGCGTAGACTTCTGGAAGATCTTGTAGGAACTGCGTGCGGAAGTAGTCGTATCTACATGCAATGCAACATCACATTCAAAGCATGTACGTGAAGCTATTTCACCTCACAACAAAATTGCAATTCAACACTCCTTTAACATATTACTTACATAACAAACAAAAGACTTGCAACTAAACTTGGATAGAGCTATAGGGAAACAACTATTTAGAATCAGCTACTTGCTGAGGGTTACCACAGAGTCGATTGGAAACAACGGAGGTTTAGCCGATGGAAAGGTGCATCGTTTCCCTAATCGATCGATGAAAGCATCGATTACTTTAGCAGAAGGATGATTCCTAAAGCAGTTGTCTTAACTGAGATGTGCTTAAGTGTTATTCTCAGTAACTAAGTGTGGTTGTATCGACTCGATTACGTCAGCACAACTATTGAGTGACGTATATCTAATTGGAGTGTGGTTAAGGGTATATGGCCGATAGATATATAGCCGATCTCTCAGTCGATAAATCGGCTGATAGAAGTATGTGGACAAGGATGGGGAAACTAAGGATTGATCGGCCATGTTTGACCGATATGGAAAACGACTAGAATCGGCTTGGATCGGCCGATAGCAAGAACCCTAAGATCATGTGTGCACCTCAGATTGATCGGCTATGTGATAGCCGATGTAGGACGGAACAACAGAATTGTATCGGCAGTAGCCGATACTAGAAAGGTAACAACCATATCAGCTAATCGGTCGATGATAGAAGTATCGACTGACTGCTGTTATACAGAAACATCCTAGACTCAAGGAAAGCGGATGCTTAGCAGCTGAACTAATAGCCAACGCTGAAGCATAGCCGCAGAGATGTTTTGGCTAAGCAGCAGACACACAAGAACTAACGGGGATCCTTATACGACAAGGAACCTAAAGAAGCAGCAATCGAGACGAGGACAAAGTCCTGATGGCAGGGACATGAGCACTCGTATAAGAAGATTAACTAGATATCACACAACTCTATTTAAGACATACATGCTATGGCTTACTTTCCAGCTATAACACAAGCATACAATACAAAGCACAATAAAACATTCATTCCCTAACATTTGACCTAGACCACACATCAAAGACTTTCACTCAAGATCACAACATAAACTTATAGGTTTTGACTTAGGGTTTCAAACGAAACTGATTTTACATTTTTATGAACTTCCTATGAAAATCTATGAAATGTAGAAGTTCATCAATTTGAAATAAAGAAAGTTGTGGAAATTTTACAGAAAACACCCTAGAACTATCTAAAACGTAGCAATCAAGTCCCTGGTTCGGGAAAACAGATAACAGGAAGTTAACGGCGATATTCCGGCAAAGGAATCGCCGGCATTAAGAAGATCTAGCAAAGCATCTAGCAAAACAGGGCAAACCTTGGGGTAGTTTCGGATGTGGAGGAAGAATGGGCGGAAAGTGAATTCCCGTGATGAACAGGATCGGCGATAAGATGAGCTCGACGATGACGAGATTCCATGGGTGACGAAGAAGTTCGTCGAGAAGGGTTGTCGTGGGTGGAAGATGGCCTGTTGTCTTGTACACACATGCGCTTGCTGAATTGAGTCAAGCCGAACACTGGCAAAACACTTCCGCTCGCACTCACGAACGCGCCGGTTCAATTCCGCTCGGATCTTTGGGTCGTGTAACTCCGCTGTCCCTTCCACCTACTGCGACATCATTTGCTTGTCGCTACAATTGCCTCTGCTGCTCTTCTACTCTCTTGTGTGTGCTTCTGCGGCACGCACGTCCGCTCTTCGCTACTCCGCTTGATGCTGGACCTGCTCTCTGTTCCGACCTTGTCGTGTCGTAGGTCCATCCGTGGTCGCCCTCGCTAAACTACCATCGTGCGCGGCCTCACTGCCCTCCGTGCGGGTCTGCTCTGAGCTGCTGCACTTCAGTTTCATCCACGCACGCCTGAGCCGCGCGCGTTCCTTGGTCCGCATCGCGTCTTGCTTGCATCGCCCGTGTGCCGCGGCCGCCAACCCCGCAGCTGTTGCCGCAGCTCCTTCCGCGCGCACGCGCTTGCGCACTCCAGTCCGCACAGTGGCCCCTCTTTCACGCTGTTACCGAACCCGTGGCCCCGGCCTTGCCGCTCTAGCGCCTACACTGGCTCTCCAGCACGCGAGCTCCTGCACCGTCTAAAACATGTCGCTTCAGCTCTCGTGCTCGCCTGACGCCAACTCGCCTGCGTCGCGCCGCATCAGCTCACTCCTGAGCCGTTCGCGCGTTCTGCTCCGACATCGCTCTGCCTCGGGCTCGCCCGCACCTGAGCCCGCGCCACTTCCGAGCCGACGCGCTGCTTCCACTGCGCTACGTTCTAGCTCCCGCTCCTGCGCTCGGCTCACGCGCGACTCCGCTCGCCCGGCCTGCCTCCGCACCCGAGCTAGCGCGTCCGCGCGGCGCTGGCCTGCTTCCGCTCGCCCCAACGCCCTGCGCCAGTCCTGCTCCTGCACACCAGCTCCCGCGGCCCAAGCCCGCTCGCCCGATCCGCGCCATGCCGCAGCTTCCGCGCCTGCGCCGAGCTGCCGCAGCCGCGGCTCCACCTGCGCGCCGCCGCTCGGGCCGCCCAGCGCTGCCGCCCCGCGCCAACGCCGCACCACCCGCACGCGCCTGCTCCTGGGCCCACGCCGGGCCGCGCCGCGCGCGCCTCTGCTCCCCGCGCGTCCGCCTGCCCGCGCAGCGCCGCCCCGCCTGCGGCCCGCATGCGCCTACGGCCGCCGCCCCGGGCCCGCCTACCGCGCGCGCGCTCCTGCGGCCGCCTGCCGCCAGCAGCTCGCCTCCGTTCCCTCGGCCTGCGCCCCAGCGCCGCCCGCGCGCGCCTGAGCCGCGCCGTCGCCTAAAGCCGCCGGCCCGCTCGCGCGCCTCACGCGCCTAACCGCCAGCCGCGCGCTGCCCCAGCGCCGGCCTCCGCTCGCCAGCCGCCGCGCCGGCCCGCAGCTGGCCGCCCGAGCCGCGCGCGCTCGCGCGCACCCGCGCCGAGCCGCTCCGCCGGCCGCGCAGCGCCCCGCGTGGGGCCGCCTCCGCTGGCGCCCGCAGCTGCTTGGGCCGGCCTCCACCTACCGCCCATTCCGCCTGGAGCTGAACCGGGTGGAGGAGAATTGAGAGGGAGGGGAACCGGTGGATAAGATTGAAGGCAGGAGAGGGATTGGCCACTGGTGAAGAGAAAAAGGAAGACACGCCAGGGGAAAAAGAAACAGAGGAGAAAGGGAAGTTGAGTTCTCCCAAGGACTTATGCGTAAATACAGAAAACTGCGAGGGCCTCACTGTAAAACAAAATTTCCCGTTGATTTAAAATCCAAATGAAGAAATGCCCAAAACGAAAGTTGGAGAGTTTCTCAAACTCTACAACATTGTTTTAGGGCTCAAGTTCAAAAACTTAAAATTTACATTTTTATATGTGAATCTTTGAACAAAAGTCGGATTTGAATTGCTTGTCCTAGAAATGTAATTCATAAAATTTCAGGACTTAAATGCAAGCATTTATGACACGTCATAGGGATGGACTCGTCATAATGATGAGATAGACGTGTCATGATGACTTTCATCTTTTACACTTTAGTCCTAAGTAATTTTGAAAGTTACTTTTGTAAATCAAACATTTGCATAAAAGGTCTTGTACTTTTATAAAATTGCATAAATACCCTTATTTTCACCATTTTACCCAAAATTTTTACACACTTCAACATACACATTTCCAATGAAACTTTTGGATAAATAAATATATATTTTTACAAGGGACAAAATAAGGAAAACATGTTTACAAAACCACCTTTCACTTATTTTGAAATTACCTTTATCCAAATACATTTTGTAAAAACAACCCTAGATTTTTCTATAATTACAAAAATACCCTTTTATTTGCACTTTAAATTTTCAAAAACTTCACATAAACACACATAAACTTTATACAAACAAACACATATCTCACACTAACAAAATATATGTCTAGTTTACAAACACATGAACTGTCACATCCCTCCCCCCTAAAAAGAATCTCGTCCCGAGATTCGGACGTAAGGCTCTGAAGGGAAGAGAAGCAAATCACCCATCAAAAGTGGCAAAAAGCAATCACACCAGAGAAAATTGAGGTTGATGACGAGAGCATGGCCAGATGAGTATAACGAGAGTATGAAGAGATTGTATATAGATAAGTTTGACGAGAGAAAAGAGAGAAAGGTGATCAAATTCTCATAGAGCTAAGATCACAACATGAGGACGATAAATGTTGGCGACATTCATCACAAAACTTGTGGATAGCAAGTGAAGATAGTACAAGAGATTGATAAGTGATGTTTGAAACATTCCTGCTCAGAATTTATTATCTGAATGATTTAAATGAGGTTGATTGCAAAACATGCCTATTTATATCGATGCAATCAAGGAGTAATGATAAAATGCTCCACTCAGAATGCAATGCTCGATATATGAACATGAACATGATGCACTATGATTATGTATGGTTATTATGATAGTGCAACATGAGGATGGAGGATTCTATGCACGACCGAGATGGTGCATATGCCACAATGCAATTAGCATGATACTGACCAAATGATGCATACGCCATGATGCAAGGATGATGATGCTTGTGATGTATGCACATATGAATGCAGGAAGTATGATGCATACTGCCATGAGTTGATGATGCACACGACTCGCACTCTACACCCGTTCGCTGTAACTAACATCTGGGTAGTCCGATATCCTTAAGCGAGGATCAAAAGTTAGGACACTAATAAGGTTGCATAAGAAGAGATTGCGGTGGAATTACGTCACATATACCTAGTCACCAGTGCGCCCCTAATGGCTCAATCATGTGACTGCAGTGCACATGAGGCCTTAGGTTCCGACACGGCATCATGGTCATGTGATTAAACACCACCACAAAAGAAGAATAGCAACCTTGTAGTGCCAACAGCAGCAAGATAGATCTTAGGAAACCCAAGATACCCGAAGTTGCACCGGAGGCATACCCGTTAGTTAGTCTACGGGTTTTCGATAATGATGCAACACCATGCACCGACCAGAAATGGTATATGTTATAATGCATGACTTTTGCTAGTAGAATTGTATTCAAAAAAGTAATTATTGTCATACATCTTTTTAATTTATCTAAAATCATCTGAGCAAAAATGGAGGGTACAAATTTTCGGATGTTGTAACTAGAATAGCCAACAAGATAAGGTACAACATCAGGAGAGGATAGATGGATCACTAAATGATGGATTGAAGGATTTGATGATAGTTATCAAGGTTTAATCATCAAAGGAAAAGTTCAATGCTTCTACCGAAACAGATTCAAAGCACGATCAAGGGTTTGATTCGGCTGTCAAGCTAAGATTGGTGATAGGGTTCAAGCTAGCAGATTACGCTGGCTCCTACCACACAAAGTTAAAATAGGCATTCAGATACAAGCACATATTTCAGTACATCAACGTAACAACCAAAGCAATCAGGTCAATCCAAGATGTCATGATGCATGCACGTTCTACACGTTCTCACAAACAAAAATAACTGCCAAGTAATCTTGGTCTTGTGTGGTTAAGTACGGTGGCACAATATAAATACGTCTCTCCCTATATATAGACTAGTCGTTCTTACGTTCAAACTTACGTAACGAGGTTAGCGTACCTGCAGAAAACACGAGATATATACACCGAACCTTTCACGCCAGCATGTCATGAAAGCGTTCCCAAACATTACTGTTCACTATAGAAACAGCATCTGTACAATTACCGCCGTACAGACGACGTTAACATACGTCGTCGAAACAACGTATTCACGGGGTACCGCAAAATGCGGGGGTATGATCTGCGATCTCCATACCCTGCGCCGAACCATATACTCCCAATGCAGTCAATTGAAATTGGTACATTGGCAGCATCTCAAGTAGGCCACTGCTTGAGAAACAGCGTTCGGTTCGCATCACCGACGGGAAGGCCAAGCTCCCTTAGTTGGCTGAGGATCCTTACCTTCTTACCTCATCGTCGAAAGTGTCGTTACAGAATGTAAGGTTGAATTGTGCATGAATTTAAGTTTTGACAGAAAAGTAATGCTGGTAGTTAGAGTTATATATATACTATAGCCACCTCTATTTCCTTTATAGGCATTACCCTAGGGCTTTACGTACTAAGTACAATTCTTAACGATTCCAACGTAGTTTTGCCAAATACTCTATTGGTCAAACTTTTATACTGAAAACATTTTTAAGGTAAAATGTATCTCCAGAGTAACCTTATAGCTCTGATACCAGCTATGGCAGAACCAACCTGAATTATACCGGCTCAAGTACGCGAGTCCAATCCTGAGGGCTCCAACGTGCTTCAAACGGTATAATCCCTTGGCCTGTCGGGTAACGTCCCGATAAACCACCGATACACAGGATCAAATAAGGTTACCTCACACGAAGGTGAGTCCAGAGATACAATCACCCTCACATTTTTCATCTTAGAGACTTACATTACAAGAGTTTCCAAAAGAAATATGAAGTTTCAAATCCAGAGAAAAGATTACACACCATTAAAGCTATGGTTTTTGGCAGCGGAAAACATACGCGATGATCTACAGCACGTCGACAAGACGGATGTCATGCTAAGCCCGGGCACGACATCACTCGATATCACCAGTGCTGGCCGGGGAAGGATCCTATTCCACGGACCAACCTTCTGAAAGAGCACAGGGCCAAGGCAAGGGAAGAGTAGGGTCTTCAAGACATTACCTGCAAAACATATAACTAGCAAGGCTGAGTATACTAATACTCAGCAAGGCTTACCCGGGATTGGGTATACTTAGCCCATAACTAGACTTATGAAAGCTCATAATGGTTCTGGGTTTAGTTTCAGCTGAAAAGCAACTAAGAGTAGATCCTTATTTTCAACTTTTAGCTTTCAAGTTCTATGTGATTAACCATTCTAGATAAGCACTTACAACTAAGCAAGCAAGGTAGAGCTCTTTATCTCAACCATCAGTATTATTCATCATATAGTTGCTCTTGTTACTCTGTGTGATAAAGGGATTAAGTAGTCTCAATCATCGTGAGAGGCGGACGATTCTGAATCGAATTTAACCTTGCAAGGTAAACCTAACACACACGCTTGGAACGTCCAACAGGGTGTTCCAAAGCAACCGTTTACCTTTCATTCCGACTCGTGGATCAGAGCCACCACAAGCGACTGCAGGAACATACGCACACCCAATGTGTGCAGGACATACGTCTGTAGCGCGACTACAAAACCCGTATTCCTGGTTGCCCTTGCAACACGTATTTCCTCAGTCGAACATAAGTAACCAGAAGAAGCAAAACGAGTGGTGGGAGGTATGTCCACTCCTCGGGCCGATTGGTTACTAGGCTTACCGCTTACCATATTTCGCGGCATGTGGTTAGTACTTTCAAACGCTTAACCCCGATCGGCACACACCGCGACCTTATCAAATTCAACAACACAGACGGGGTATCACCTCAACCATGATACCTTACAAAACTCCCGTCCGGTATCCTTATAGTGATAACAGGAATGTAAACATTACAACTCCTATATCGCGCGAGTGACAGGAAATCACCCGACTTCTACCGGTCCTATTAGCATAGCATCTAGTCGATATGACTTCAGGTGCAATACATTGGTTCCTAGGATTCATGCATCTAGGGTTTCAAGCAATTCCTAAGAACTTAATGCATAGAATACGTAAATAGATATAGATTGCAGTGTAATAAAAATAGTAGGTTATGTCCGGGGCTTGCCTTTACTGGTGGGGCTGAAGTTAGAAATGTTAACATCTTCCGAACTTTGGTTCGGGGCTTCAGATATTCCCTTGGTGACATTTACTTGATCTTCAGGAACATCCGCCGTAGACTTCTGGAAGATCTTGTAGGAACTGCGTGCGGAAGTAGTCGTATCTACATGCAATGCGACATCACATTCAAAGCATGCACGTGAAGCTATTTCACCTCACAACAAAATTGCAATTCAACACTCCTTTAACATATTACTTACATAAGAAACAAAAGACTTGCAACTAAACTTGGATAGAGCTATAGGGAAACAACTATTTAGAATCAGCTACTTGCTGAGGGTTACCACAGAGTCGATTGGAAACAACGGAGGTTTAGCCGATGGAAAGGTGCATCGTTTCCCTAATCGATCGATGAAAGCATCGATTACTTTAGCAGAAGGATGATTCCTAAAACAGTTGTCTTAACTGAGATGTGCTTAAGTGTTATTCTCAGTAACTAAGTGTGGTTGTATCGACTCGATTACGTCAGCACAACTATTGAGTGACGTATATCTAATTGGAGTGTGGTTAAGGGTATATGGCCGATAGATATATAGCCGATCTCTCAGTCGATAAATCGGCTGATAGAAGTATGTGGACAAGGATGGGGAAACTAAGGATTGATCGGCCATGTTTGACCGATATGGAAAATGACTAGAATCGGCTTGGATCGGCCGATAGCAAGAACCCTAAGATCATGTGTGCACCTCAGATTGATCGGCTATGTGATAGCCGATGTAGGACGGAACAACAGAATTGTATCTGCAGTAGCCGATACTAGAAAGGTAACAACCATATCAGCTAATCGGTCGATGATAGAAGTATCGACTGACTGCTGTTATACAGAAACATCCTAGACTCAAGGAAAGCGGATGCTTAGCAGCTGAACTAATAGCCAACGCTGAAGCATAGCCGCAGAGATGTTTTGGCTAAGCAGCAGACACACAAGAACTAACGGGGATCCTTATACGACAAGGAACCTAAAGAAGCAGCAATCGAGACGAGGACAAAGTCCTGATGGCAGGGACATGAGCACTCGTATAAGAAGATTAACTAGATATCACACAACTCTATTTAAGACATACATGCTATGGCTTACTTTCCAGCTATAACACAAGCATACAATACAAAGCACAATAAAACATTCATTCCCTAACATTTGACCTAGACCACACATCAAAGACTTTCACTCAAGATCACAACATAAACTTATAGGTTTTGACTTAGGGTTTCAAACGAAACTGATTTTACATTTTTATGAACTTCCTATGAAAATCTATGAAATGTAGAAGTTCATCGATTTGAAATAAAGAAAGTTGTGGAAATTTTACAGAAAACACCCTAGAACTATCTAAAACGTAGCAATCAAGTCCCTGGTTCGGGAAAACAGATAACAGGAAGTTAACGGCGATATTCCGGCAAAGGAATCGCCGGCATTAAGAAGATCTAGCAAAGCATCTAGCAAAACAGGGCAAACCTTGGGGTAGTTTCGGATGTGGAGGAAGAATGGGCGGAAAGTGAATTCCCGTGATGAACAGGATCGGCGATAAGATGAGCTCGACGATGACGAGATTCCATGGGTGACGAAGAAGTTCGTCGAGAAGGGTTGTCGTGGGTGGAAGATGGCCTGTTGTCTTGTACACACATGCGCTTGCTGAATTGAGTCAAGCCGGACACTGGCAAAACACTTCCGCTCGCACTCACGAACGCGCCGGTTCAATTCCGCTCGGATCTTTGGGTCGTGTAACTCCGCTGTCCCTTCCACCTACTGCGACATCATTTGCTTGTCGCTACAATTGCCTCTGCTGCTCTTCTACTCTCTTGTGTGTGCTTCTGCGACACGCACGTCCGCTCTTCGCTACTCCGCTTGATGCCGGACCTGCTCTCTGTTCCGACCTTGTCGTGTCGCAGGTCCATCCGTGGTCGCCCTCGCTAAACTACCATCGTGCGCGGCCTCACTGCCCTCCGTGCGGGTCTGCTCTGAGCTGCTGCACTTCAGTTTCATCCACGCACGCCTGAGCCGCGCGCGTTCCTTGGTCCGCGTCGCGTCTTGCTTGCATCGCCCGTGTGCCGCGGCCGCCAACCCCGCAGCTGTTGCCGCAGCTCCTTCCGCGCGCACGCGCTTGCGCACTCCAGTCCGCACAGCGGCCCCTCTTTCACGCTGTTACCGAACCCGTGGCCCCGGCCTTGCCGCTCTAGCACCTACACTGGCTCTCCAGCACGCGAGCTCCTGCACCGTCTAAAACATGTCGCTTCAGCTCTCGTGCTCGCCTGACGCCAACTCGCCTGCGTCGCGCCGCATCAGCTCACTCCTGAGCCGTTCGCGCATTCTGCTCCGACATCGCTCTGCCTCGGGCTCGCCCGCACCTGAGCCCGCGCCACTTCCGAGCCGACGCGCTGCTTCCACTGCGCTACGTTCTAGCTCCCGCTCCTGCGCTCGGCTCACGCGCGACTTCGCTCGCCCGGCCTGCCTCCGCACCCGAGCTAGCGCGACCGCGCGGCGCTGGCCTGCTTCCGCTCGCCCCAACGCCCTGCGCCAGTCCTGCTCCTGCACACCAGCTCCCGCGGCCCAAGCCCGCTCGCCCGATCCGCGCCATGCCGCAGCTTCCGCGCCTGCGCCGAGCTGCCGCAGCCGCGGCTCCACCTGCGCGCCGCCGCTCGGGCCGCCCAGCGCTGCCGCCCCGCGCCAACGCCGCACCACCCGCACGCGCCTGCTCCTGGGCCCACGCCGGGCCGCGCCGCGCGCGCCTCTGCTCCCCGCGCGTCCGCCTGCCCGCGCAGCGCCGCCCCGCCTGCGGCCCGCATGCGCCTACGGCCGCCGCCCCGGGCCCGCCTACCGCGCGCGCGCTCCTGCGGCCGCCTGCCGCCAGCTGCTCGCCTCCGTTCCCTCGGCCTGCGCCCCAGCGCCGCCCACGCGCGCCTGAGCCGCGCCGTCGCCTAAAGCCGCCGGCCCGCTCGCGCGCCTCACGCGCCTAACCGCCAGCCGCGCGCTGCCCCAGCGCCGGCCTCCGCTCGCCAGCCGCCGCGCTGTGGCAGAACCAACCTGAATTATACCGGCTCAAGTACGCGAGTCCACTCTAGAGGGCTCCAACGTGCTTCAAACGGTATAATCCCTTGGCCTGTCGGGTAACGTTCCGATAAACCACCGATACACAGGATCCAATAAGGTTACCTCACACGAAGGTGAGTCCAGAGATACAATCACCATCACATTTTACATCATAGAGAATTACATTATAAGAATTTCCAAAAGAAGTATGAAGTTTCAAATCTAGAGAAAAGATTACAAACCATTAAAGCTATGGTTTTTGGCAGCGGAAAACATACGCGACGATTACAACACGTCGACAAGACGGATGTCATGCTAAGCCTGGGCACGACATCACTCGGTATCACCAATGTTGGTCGGGGACGGATCCGATTCCACGGACCAACCTTCTGGAAGAGCACAGGGCCAAGACAGGGGAAGAGTAGGACCTTCAAAGGCTTTGCCTGAAAAACATAAAACTAGCAAGGCTGAGTATACTAATACTCAGCAAGGCTTACCCGGGATTGGGTATACTTTAGCCCATAACTAGACTCATGAAGGCATTGTAAAGGCTCTGGGTTTATTTTCAGCTGAAAAGCAACAAAGAGTATAAACTATTTTTAAGTTTTAGCTTTCATCTTCTAGTTGAGTATTTATTCTAGATTAGCACCTACACTAAGCAAGCAAGGTAGTGATTATCATCCATCAAGATTATCCATCATTAGTTCCACTTCTTACTCAATGTGGCAGAAGGGATAAGCAATCTCAATCCTCGTGAGAGGCGGACGATTCGAATCGAATTTAACCTTGCAAGGTAAACCTAACTCACACGCTCGGAGTACCGACAGGGTGTTCCGAGCAACCGTTTCCCTCATATTCCGGGTTATGGATCGGGGCCACCACAAGCGACTGCAGGACCGTACGCACACCCAATGTGTACAGGACATACGTCTGTAGCGCGACTACAAAACCCGTATTCCTGTCTGCCTTGCAGAACGTACTCCCACACGTCGGTGCGTGTAAACATAAAATAAAAGTCGAGTGGTGGGAGCGCGTCCATTTGCCGGGCCAATCGGGTACTAGGCTTACCGCTTACCATATTTCGCGGTATGTGGCTAGTACTTTCAAAAACTTAGCCACCACTACCACACATTTCGACCTTAAAGCTTTTATCAAAACAGACAGGGTAAACTTCCAGGTCATGATACAACACATGACCCTGTCCGTCATCCTTATAGTGGTTGCAGGAATGTAAACATGCAACTCCTATATCGCGCGAGTGACAGGAAATCACTCGACTTCTACCGGTCCTATTAGCGGAGCAACTATCTGATAAGGACTCGGGAGCATTACATTGGATTCCTAGGATTCATGCATCTAGGGTTTCACTTCGATTCCTAGACTTAATGCAAGATATAATATAGATAGACATAGATTGCAGGGTAAATAAAGTAGTGGGATATGTCCGGGGCTTGCCTTTATTGGTGGGTCTGAAGTCAGTAAAGTCAATATCTTCCGAACTTTGGTTCGGGGCTTCAGTTAATCCTTTGGTGACGCTCATTTGGTCTTCAGGAACATCCGTCGTAGACTTTTGGGAGATCTCGTAGGTACCATTTGCAGAAGTAGTCGTATCTACATGTAATGCAACATCACATTCAAGTGTGCACACAAAACCATTTTACTTCACAACAAAGTTGCAATTCAACACTCATTTAACATACTATTCACATAACAACCAAAAAGGTCTGAACTAACCTAGACAGAGCTACTCGTTGAAGATTACAACAGAGCCGATTGAAACAACAAGGGTTTAGCCGATGGAAAGGTGCATCGATTTCCTAGGTGATCGATAAAAGCATCGATTACCTTGGCAGAAGGATGATTCCTAAAGCAATGGTCTTAACTAAGATGTGCTTAAGTGTTATTCTAGGTAACTAAGTGTGGTTATATCGACTCGATTACGTCAGCACAACAATTAAGTGACGTATAGCCGATTGGAGTGTGGTTAAGGGTATATGGCCGATAGATATATAGCCGATCTCTTAGTCGATAAATCGGCTGATAGCAGTGTGTGGATATGGAGATGGGAAGACTAAGGATCGATCGGCTATAACCGATATGGAAAAGCAATCAAAATTGGCTTGGATAGGTCGATGGCAAGAACCCTAAGATTGAGTATACACCTTTGATATATCGACTATATGCAGTCGATGTAGGACAGAACAAAAGGATTGTATCGGCCGTAGCCGATACTAGAAAGGTAACAATCGTATCAGCTAATCAGCCGATGGTAGAAGTATCGACTGACAGCTGTTACGCAGAAACGTCATAGACTTAAAGAAAACAGATGCTAAGTGGCTGGGCTGATAGCCTGACACTGAAACACAGCTGCCGAGATGTAGTGGCTAAGCAGCAGATACACAGGGACTAGCAGGAATCCTTATACGAAAAAGGCCTTAAGGAGATTGCAACCAAGACGAGAATAATGTCTTGATGGCAGGGATAAGAGCGTTCGTGTGATGGACTAACTACTTATTACATTTCTCCATCTGATACACACATCCTATAATTTATACTCAATTATAACACATGCATATCACAAAAGACATAAATAAAGCATTCATTTCCTAATATTTGACCTAGATCACAAATCAAGATTTTTAATTCAAGAGTACAACATAAAACTTGTAAACGTTTACAGAAAACACCCTAGAACTTTCTAAAGCGAAGCAATCAAGTCCCTGGTCTAGGAAAACAGATAACAGGAAGTTAACGGCGATATTCCGGCAAAGGAATCGCTGGCGTTAAGAAGATTCAGAGAAACAGGGCAAACCTTGGTTATGGAAAAGAACGGACGGAAAGTGAAGTCCCGTGGCGATGGGATTGGCGAAGAGAAAAACTCGACGATGACGAGATTCCATGGATGACGAAGAAGTTTGCCGGGGATTGCAGTGGGTAGAGAATGGCCGAAGGGATAATCTCCACGGTGACTTGTGGTCTTGCTCAGCGATCGACGAGAGAACGGTGTTGCTGGATGTCGTGGACTCCTGGGATGAGATGACAGAGCCGGATTGGTTCGCTATGCCAAATCCTCCGTGAACCTCAAGGTCCTCTTGTTCACGGGTTAAGCCTTCATTGCCCATGCGCGTGTGCCGCTGAGACATGGTCGGCACACCCGCGCAGTTGCTCCTTTCGAATTCGCCACGCTATAACCGTCGCCTTTGCTTCGCCATCTTTCCTTCCGGCTCGTTGCCCCTCGTGCATCTTACGAGCGAGCGAGCTCGCGTCCTCGATACGGCCACTCTTGCGTCATCAGAGATTTCCGTGGCGTAGTTAGGGCCGATGTCACCGTGTTCCTACATCTCGCGCAGAAACACTTCACCACAACTCCTCCGGCGCGTGCCGTTGCTCGGCACGTCGTACTCCAGCATCGCCTGCTCATGCCCATGGGTCCGCTCTGCTCCGGCAGCCCAACACCTGCACACATCGCCAGCTTCCGCGCGTCACTGCGCGCACGCTCGTGCGACCCGCTTGGCGCCGCCCACGTTCTTGTCGCTCCTATTCCCGTACTCGCTTGACGCCGATTCATCTGCGTCGTGCCGCATCAGCTCACGCCTGAGCCGTTCGCGCGTTCTGCCCTGGCCTTTGCGTCAACGCCGCCACTGCTCGCTCCAACACCTGTTCCTGCCCGCGCCACCTCCGAGCCGACGCGTTGCTTCCACTGCGCTACGTTCGAACTCCCGCTCCTGCGCTTGGCTCACGCGCGTCTCCGCTCGCCCGGCCTGCCTCCGCATCCGAGCCAGCGCGCTCCCGCACCACGCTTCGCATGCCACCAGTGCCCGCCGTGCGCCCGCGCTACTGGCCCTCGCCACCCGAGCCGCTCCGCTCCACTTCCACCCCACACGCCGCAACCGCCTGCGCCGGTTCGCTCCCGTGCGTCTCCACGCCTGTGCATCTCCACGCCGCGCCACCAGCTTGCACGGGCCTGCCCCAACCCAGCCCCCGCGCTGCCTGCCGCCCAAAGCCGTGCCCGAACGCCCACGCGCAGTCGCTCTGCTCGGGCCTGCGCCGCCACCAGTGCCTCCTGTGCCGCACCGAGCCGTCGCCCAGCTCCTACCGCGGCCGCCCGGCCGAGCCAGCGCTGCCAGCCGCCCAGGCCGCCGCCCCGGGCCCGCCTGCCGCGCGCGCGCTCCTGCGGCCGCCTGCCGCCAGCAGCTCGCCTCCGTTCCCTCGGCCTGCGCCCCAGCGCCGCCGCCTCGGGCTCCCGCTCGCGCGCGCTGCTGCCCCATCACCGCGTCGAGCTGTGGCCGCCCCAGCCGCGCCAGCGCAGCGCCGAGCCGCCACCTCCACTTGCCCCGACGGCCGCGCGCGCTTGGGCCGCGCGCCTGCCGCGGCCCACCCAGCGCCTGCCGAACTGCTGCGCACCGCCCTATCCTGCTGCGGCCGCCCACTGCTTGCTCGCTCCCTGCGCCGCTTAGCACCCGAGCCGCCAGGGGCAGAGAGAGGAAGGGAGGCAGGGGATAAGGATGGAGTCAGGAAAAAGATAGGCCGCCGGTGGGGATAAGGAAGCCCAGGGAGAACAAAAACAGAGGAGAAGAAGGGATGGTATTCCCCAAGGACTTATATGTAATTACAGAAAACTGCGAGGGCCTCACTGTAAAACAAAATTTCCCGTTTATTTAAAATCCAAATGAAGAAATGCCCAAAACGAAAGTTGGAGAGTTTCTCAAACTCTACAACATTGCTTTAGGGCCCAAATTCAAAAACTCAAAATTTACATTTTTACATGTGAATCTCTTAATAAAAGTCGGAATTGAATTGCTTTTGTCGTAAAAGTGTAATTTTATAAAATTCAAGACTTAAATGCAAGCATTTATGACATGTCATGATGACGGGATAGACTCGTCATAATGAGTGGATAGACATGTCATGATGACTTGCACTTTTACACTTCAGTCCTAAGTAAATTTGAAAGTTACTTTTGTAAATCAAATATTTGCATAAAAGGACTTGTACTTTTATAAAATTACATAAACACCCTTATTTTCACCACTTTACCCAAAATTTTTACACACTTCAACACACACATTTCCAATAAAATTTTTGGATAAATACTATATATTTTTACAAGGGATAAAATAAGGAAAACATATTTACAAAACTACCTTTCATTTATTTTGAAATTACCCTTACCCAAATACATTTTGCAAAAACAACCCTAGGTTTTTCTGTAATTACAAAAATACCCCTTTTTACTTGCACTTTAAATTTTTCAAAAACCTCACACAAACACACATAAGCTTTATACAAACAAACACATAGTTCACACTAACAAAATATATTTCTAGTATTGCAAATACACGAACTGTCACACGCGCCAGCCCGCGGCTGGCCGCCCGAGCCGCGCGCGCTCGCGCGCACCCGCGCCGAGCCGCGCCGCCGGCCGTGCAGCGCCCCGCGTGGGGCCGCCTCCGCTGGCGCCCGCAGCTGCTTGGGCCGGCCTCCACCTGCCGCCCATTCCGCCTGGAGCTGAAAGCGGGTGGAGGAGAATTGAGAGGGAGGGGAACCGGTGGATAAGATTGAAGGCAGGAAAGGGATTGGCCACTGGTGAAGAGAAAAAGGAAGACACGCCAGGGGAAAAAGAAACAGAGGAGAAAGGGAAGTTGAGTTCTCCCAAGGACTTATGCGTAAATACAGAAAACTGCGAGGGCCTCACTGTAAAACAAAATTTCCCGTTGATTTAAAATCCAAATGAAGAAATGCCCAAAATGAAAGTTGGAGAGTTTCTCAAACTCTACAACATTGTTTTAGGGCTCAAGTTCAAAAACTTAAAATTTACATTTTTATATGTGAATCTTTGAAAAAAAGTCGGATTTGAATTGATTTTGTCCTAGAAATGTAATTCATAAAATTTCAGGACTTAAATGCAAGTATTTATGACACGTCATAGGGATGGACTCGTCATAATGATGAGATAGACGTGTCATGATGACTTTCATCTTTTACACTTTAGTCCCAAGTAATTTTGAAAGTTACTTTTGTAAATCAAACATTTGCATAAAAGGTCTTGTACTTTTATAAAATTGCATAAATACCCTTATTTTCACCATTTTACCCAAAATTTTTACACACTTCAACATACACATTTCCAATGAAACTTTTGGATAAATAAATATATGTTTTTACAAGGGACAAAATAAGGAAAACATGTTTACAAAACCACCTTTCACTTATTTTGAAATTACCTTTATCCAAATACATTTTGTAAAAACAACCCTGGATTTTTCTGTAATTACAAAAATACCCTTTTATTTGCACTTTAAATTTTCAAAAACTTCACATAAACACACATAAACTTTATACAAACAAACACATATCTCACACTAACAAAATATATGTCTAGTTTACAAACACATGAACTGTCACACAGATAATCCATGAAAACCTTGTTCATCAGATGCATGAAGAAAGCCGGAGCACTGGTCAAGCCAAAAGACATGACCGTATACTCGTATAGCCCATACTTGCAGGTGAATGCCGTCTTCGGGATATCCTCGGAATGAATCTTCAGCTGGTGATAACCCGAACGCAGATCAATCTTCAAGAATACACAAGCACCCTGAAGCTGATCGAAAAGATCCTCAATACGGGGCAATGGATGCTTGTTCTTGATGGTGACTGCATTCAGATCCTGATAATCGACGCACATTCTCTTCGCTCCATCCTTCTTCTCTACGAGCAAGACAGGAAACGCCCAAGGAGAGAAGCTGCGACGGATATAGCCCTTGGCTAGCAACTCATCGATGGTCTTCTTGACTTCCTCATGCTCAACAGGTGCCATACGATAGGGCCACTTAGCAATAGGAGCTGTGCCAGGTAAGAGATCAATGGAAAACTCAATGTCGCGATCAGGCGGCATACCTGGCAAATCATCCGGAAAGACATCCGGGAACTCAGACACCCCGCGAATACCATCCGTGGGTCTAGCCTCCATCTGATGAAGAAATCCAGAAGGCTCCGTGGCACCAACAGTGACCTCCTGACCATCCGGTGCTGATAGAAGAATAGTCCTCTGAGCACAATCTATCCGGACTCCCCACTTAGCAAGAGTTTCCATCCCGAAGATCACATCAATGCCCTTGGTGTCTAGCACCATAAGATTTGCACTGAAATCTACCCCCCTTATGGCCACACTGACTCTGGGACAGAAAACATGAGACCTCAACTGCCCCCCCCCCCCGTGAAGATATTAACATGCACCTCTTTAATGTGCTAGTAGGAATACCATGATTCTCAACAAAAAAACTGGGTGATGAAAGAATGCGTAGCACCAGTATCAAAAAGCACTGTAGCAGGATGGGTGTTGAACATAAACGTACCAATGACCACGTTGGGAGCCTCGGTCGCTGACTCGGCCGTCACGTGGTTCACCCTGCCCTGGGCTGGGGCCTTGGGCGGTGCTGCACGCCCGTGCTGTCCTGCCTGCACCTTCCGGGGACAGACATTGGTGTAGTGCCCCGGCTCGCCGCAGTGGAAGCACACTCGCGGAAGTGCAGCGGCCTGCTGCCCAGGAGGAGGAGTGGGTGCTCCCTGCCTCGGAGCTGGTGGAGCCGGAGGCGCTGGAAGCCTCTGACCCTATCCTGCCTGCTGCTGAGGACGAGGAGGATACTGCTGCCGCTGCTGGTACTGCTGGGGCGGCCTCTGCTGCTGCTGCTGCTGTGGATGCTGATATCGGGGACGAGTGTTGCTGCCCGAAGAGGATGGAACCATCTTCCTCTTCTTATCCTCAATATCCCGACGCTTACGCTCGGTGTTGAGAGCAGCATCCACCAGTTGGTTGAAGTTGTCGAAGCGGTGGTTCAGCAGCACATACTGGATGTGATCATCCAGCCCTTCCTTGAAATACTCCTGCTTGTCGCTATCATGGGCGACGTCAGCAGAGGCATAGCGGGCCAGCTGAAGGAAACGGTCACGGTACTCCGTCACCGTCATCGATCCCTGAAATCACGAACATAGATAACAAGGATAGAAATCGCTCAATGTGTCAGGCTTACGAAAGAAATCAAGGATCGATCGAAGCTCAAAAGAAATTGCAGATAACTCTATTCAAATTTACCTGCTTAAGGGCACGGAACCCCTTCTGCTTCATCTTCATAATGCCCTCAGGAATGTGGTGGCTCCTGAAGCGCTCACGGAACTGGACCCAGGTGAGAGAGTCGCGGTCCTGAACCGGGTAGGACTCCCACCAGTCAAGAGCGGAGCCTCGCAGCTGCCCTGCTGCGTACAGAACCCTCTCCCGGTCGTCGCACTGCGCAACAACCAACTGGCGCTTCACCGAACGAAGCCAGTCGTCCACCTGGAGTGGATCTGTGGCGTGAGAGAAGGTCGGAGGATGACCTCTCAGGAAATCCGCACGCCGATCATGGGGTTGGGGCGGTGACTGGGCATGGATCTGCTGCAGAGCCTGAACGGTATTGTTCAGGGTTGCCATCATCTGCATCTGGAGCTGGAAGAACTGCTCCGGGGTCAGTGGTGGCGGCATCGGCAACAGCTGACCAGTACCCTGGTTGTTCTGCTCCTGCTGGTCAAAACCGGAACCGGTGCGCCTGGTGTTCACCATCTGATGGCAACAAACGAAATATATTTTTTTATGAGAACAAGATATGGTGCAGTTGCAGAAATGAACTTCGGAAAGATAGGACAGAGAGAAAAGGAATATAGGTTTTACCCCCAACGTTCTAATTCAATTTTATTATTTAGTTCAAGTTGTGTTAGGGTCAATTTGCATGAGCAAGTTTAACTACTAGACTATGCAATCAACCAAAAATCCAAATCAAACATTTGCACAATAACAAGCATTCAATATTCACAACTTAGTCGAGTTTATCACGCCACTCGACTAACATACTCGTTCTAGCGTATTTTCATCGGGACAACCTAAACTTATAAATTACAAGATTAGACGACTCAGGCCAACGTCTATAGAAAACTCAAGTTGTTTCTCAGAAAAGACACGGAAGAGATAGCAAATCAAGGGCTTAAGACTCAAGGAATAGAGGCAGAAAATGATATTTGAAGATTTGCGGAAGCAAGGCAAGAGAAAAGAAGTCCTAAACTCGTCCAATTCTATCTAGGCTTCGTCCTACAGTAAATATGGCTCTGATACCAATCCTGTCCCACCCGATTTATAGAGAACATAAATCGAGCAATCATATATGCGCCAGGATCAAGTCACGCATATATACAACAGAACCATCAAGATATCACAACACATATCACGAATAACAGTAACATAAATCGTCAATGAATTATTTTATTACAACCGAATCAAGAATCGGTTCAAGAATTGCGGAAGCGTAAAATGAAGTACATGAAGAGTAGGGTGCCACAGGGACGTCGACTGGGAGACAAACGCCTAGAAGTCGTTGAAGCCGCTGACATAGTCCTCCACGTTGCCGGGCACTGAGCAGCAGCTGAAGATATCTAAGAGAACAGAAGAGTAGAAATGCAAGAGTGAGTACAAACTCGTACTCAACAAGTATAACACAAACTATGAGGCTCTAGGTTGGCTGACTCAACTGCATTAGCTTTTAGTCTTGGCAAGATTTTATTTAAGCTAATTGCTACAAGTGGATGAATTACCATAAACCCAATTGCATAATAAATTAATCAATATTAATTAAGAACTACTGAGAACCACCCAAACCAAAACCACCCGGGGAATCTCTCTAATCAAAGGTTGATAACCCCACTAATCAGACGGAGGATCTGGGCCGCTCATGACTGTGAGCACAGCTGATATATCAGTTTTACACTCTCGAGAGGTTGCACAACTTTACCCACAAGTCGTGAGCTACGCTAGTGGTTCATCACACTTCCTTAGGTGAGATGGCTAGCAAGCACACTACGAGACCGTTACAAAGGATCACGTTAGTAAGGTGTAACCGCTAAGGATTCTGGATCAGCGACGATGGGGCCCACCTCCGGGGGTACAAGACACACAGCACAGACCAAGCCGGAGGAGCAGGGACCATTGAAGCTTACCACCCCTCTTGCCCACGCAGGTAAGTTACTCCCGAACCAAAATGACCTAATTAGTAAGTCAAGACCGTCCCATCCTAGTCTTGTGGTTGCGCGGTTGTCCCAGGTTGTCGCTCTATGAACCGGTCCTTATGGAGAGTGGCCAACCAAGCACTAAGCATCGTGCTGGCCCCCTAAACCAAGTTTCTAACAAAAACATATTTTAAAGAGATGTGAGCCACTCAAGCACACAGCACAGAGGGCCACTATCAGGATTAAGTTGCATAGGACCATTAATCAAGTTAATTAACAAGGACCAAGTGTGTTATAGCGCAGCAACCTAGCACAACTAACCAAAATGCAACCCAAAGGATATATAAAAAGGATATAAAGTGGCTAGGAAATCCTTATAGGCATACAGAATTAAAATGCAGTATGAAATTGTATTAAAAAGTGATAGGAGGTTCATGTTATACTTGCCTTCCTCGTACTCTCCCGTCTGCTGCTCGAACTGCTCGGAAGATGGCTGCTCCTGGTACTGCTCCGAAGGCTCGACGTCTACTCACGATCATCAAGCATGGTCCACACATACACACATGCACAAACAAAAGCAAACTATAAGAGAACAGTATACCAATACAATAGAACAGCATGTAAAACTATGCTAGAACTATTCTACGCGTTACAACGATCGCGTGGACATAGAGAACACCTAAAATGGAGTTAGAACGCGAAAACTACGCTTGAAACAAGATCCAGGGACCTATCTGCGGGAAAAACTGAGCCACAGGGGGGGTTCCGGACAAAAACCAGGGACCTCAACATAATTAAAGGGGTAGACACAGGGGCTAGCACGTGATAACCCGGGGCTGGGACGGCGGGCACTAAAACTGGAAAGCTCAGGGGTCTAAACGAGTAAAAAATAGGACCTGACTGCAAATATTTTTGAACTAAGGGTGGACCGCGTGTTGGTTTTCGAAAAGCTCAGGGGCTCTTTAGCAAAACTGGCAGGGCGAAGGGGTACACGGCTTCTAATCTGGGCTGTCGGATCTGGATCGAACGGTTCGGTCCCAGTCTAGTTCGGACGGTCCGAACTGCACGGCGGGGTCCAGACGGTCCGATCTGGATCGGACTGGTCCGATCTGGTCGGGCTCACGGGGACGGCGGGTTTGCACGGCGGCGCACGTCGGCGACAGCGTTCTGGCCACAAGAGCGACCTTTGGTCTATGACAACTAGCGCAAGACAACCAGGGGAACGATGTGGTGCTCACCGAGGGCCTGAACGGGCCGGAGAGGCAGCGCAAGATGGTCGGCGACGAGGTCCGAGCGGCGGAAACAGGCGGCACTCGAGGGGAAGGCTGCTGCAGGGGGTCCTCCGGCTTCTGATCACCACGGGTCGGCTCGGGGTGTTCCTGCAGAGGTGCCACGGGGGTTAAGAGGGTCGTAGGGCTAACGGCGGCGAGGAATCGAGATGGCCGAGCTTCTCACCGGCGGCGGGTCCCGTTCAAATTCCGGCAAGTGCACGGGCCGGGGTCACGAGTGAAGAGCTTGGGAAGCTTCCTGGCGGTGAGGCAAAGCTCAGGTGGGGGTTGGCTGGGGCTGGGGCGCAGCAGGGCGGCCGGTCCACGGTGAAGCAGGAAGCTTTGCGCGGCAGAGCAAGCGGCGGCGGCGCTAGGGTTCGGGGTGGCTGCAGCGGGGTAGGGGTAAGGGCGCAGGGGGTTGGGGGATCCTATTTGTGGGGCGATGGGGCAACCTAGGCATGCGGGCTGGCAGGAGGGCTCGCCGGAGATTTCGGGCGGTCGTTGCGCGGCCGGTAGAGGAAGGATGAAGAAGGGGCCGACAGGTGGGGTCGAGCTGGGGGAGTGACTGAGAAAGAAGGAATGACTGAGAAAAGAACGGGAATGAGTGAGAAAATAAGGAATGACTGAGAGAAAAGAAAGAATGACTGACCTACTTTCCAGTTTCCTCCCTTTTCTTTTTTCAAACCAACTCGATTCTATTTGAATTCAACTCCTATGCACTCAACCAAATAAAACTTATGCACCAACATGAATGCACAAACATGTTGAACCTAAAATAAATTTTAATTCTTTGTGAATTAAATTATAAATAAATGCAAGATAGGCAAAATAAATCCTTAGAAAGTTACTGGAGCCCAATTAATTTCATTATAAATTTAAGAAAATTACATTAGGGTGTTACATACCACACGTACCTTCATGGACTTCATGTAGAAGCCGATTGGATTCAATCGGCCCTAAGCACTTGAGCAATAGCTCCTCTAGAGTCCTGTAGAACAAGTCATCCCCTATCAAGGCGTACTTCATAGCTTTGTAACGTATCTTCTTAGGTACCCCCCGAGCCGGATCCTTCAAGTAATTGAAGATATCGGCTCTCCAATCCCCCTGATCCAACAGGTTTATTGGAAAATCAGCTCCATCTGCCGTATCCTTGTAACCTGAAGCCATCTGGGCAAGATCATTGGCCTCAGAATTTTGTACTCTTGATATGCAGTAGAAATTTATATATCTGAACTTGGCCATTAGCTCCTAGCATTGTCTCCACAAAGGAAACAACAATGCACTCTCACATCGGTACGTCTCCGTGAGCTGAGAGATGACCAGTTTTGAATCCCCAAAAATGTCTACTGCTTCTGCTCCAGCCTCAAGAAGTAATTCCATACCTTTGTGCACCGCTTCATACTCGGCTAGATTATTGGTGCAAGGCGTTGGCAATCTGATTGAAAAGGAATATGTTGCCCCCCGAGGCAAAACGAGCA